>NW_024356504.1:11280190-11698114 GCF_014805655.1 Passer montanus | reverse complement strand
TATATATATATATATATATATATATATATATATATATATATATGTATGTGTGTGTATATGTTGCACATATATATATATAATGTAAATGATTATGCACTTCATAATTCAAAGGAGAAAGAGGACTACATTTTTGATTTTTTTTTCAGCTTTCAGTCATGAAATGAAGAAAAAAAAAAGATATTGGATGAAATTTTGCCTTCAGAGTTCACAAAAATCTCCAAGTAGACATGAGCAGGAGTCAAATACATTTGTTTGAGGACAATGTTTGTCCTTTGTTCTGTAAATGCAAATATTTCATGCAAAATTAAGAAAAAAACCACATGCAAGTCCAACTCATATGCACATGGCTAATAGCCAAGAAAACTTCATTGATGCGTGTGTATACATGCATATATGGTGTAAACCAAGAGCATTCACACAAAGGAAAATGCAGAATGATCAGCAGCATGACAATTTTGTCAGTGACATTCCTACAGAGCAACTATCTAATGCAAACCAATATGCACATGACCTTTTTTGGGCAGAGAAGCATGACTTGAGTTGTGGGGTAAAACAGTGATTAATAAACATGGTTAGATTAACGTTTTTTAATGTCTAAATTTTAGTAACCATTTTGCCCCACATCTGATTCTGCTTGGATTATTTCCCTTTGCTATCTACCCCTTCATCATGCAAAAAGTTACAATTAAAATTAGAAAGCATTGAACAAGCTCTAAACCCAACAGATAACATGGATATTCTTCACACTTTATACTGGAATTAAATTTGATATAAATACCTCCTGCTCTTACCAGTGGGTGGTGTTATTCCATGTATTTAGGTGTGAAGCAGACAGGAAAGAGATAAATCTTTCATAAGTACAATGTAAATCACACAATTCTTATAATATCCTTGTACTAAGTGTAATACATTCAAAATCTTAAAGGAAATAAGGTGATTGACAAAAACTTGAGGGATAGAATGTGAACAGAATAAGGAATAAAATACAATGAAACAAGATACTAAACTTGAGGGTTTTTCCACACTTTATTAAAAATAAATCCTCCATACTGCCTCACAATCATATTGCAGAATATGGGCTATTTAATCCATTTAATTGTTATTTCACAGTCATGACAAATCCAAGACTAATTTCTGTACACCAGTTTCCAAATTATGCAACTTTTCACGTGACAACATCCAGTTATAGTTACTATTTCATGTGAACCAGGGGGTTTTAGTATATCCATTAGTGGTAATGAATTAGTTAAAGCATATATGACTTTGTAATATCTTCAGAAATAATTCAGTGAGCTGCTTTAGGCTTAGGTTGAACACACCTGCAGCTTAAGGGCCTGATCCTGCAGAGTTCTGAGTACCCCACAGCTCCATTGCCATCAGAAGGAATTAGGGCTGTTCAGTGCCACACAGGATGAAGCTACTGATGCTGCCTTCCACTGCAGTAATCCCCAGCAGAGGTTTATACAATTGTCCTTGTCCTGCCCTGGACATATTTTCCCTCTGGAGGGGGCACATGGAAGTGGCAGGTGAAGCCAAATATATTAATTTTCTATTGTATTTTTAAGATCTGCTTTACTTAATGGTAACCATAAAGTCAAACTATCAGTGATTCACCTTTATAAAAGATTTTAATCAAGACCATTTTTTCTGTCCGCTGCATAAAAATGTTGTACTCTGACAGTCATTCAGAAATGTATGTATAGATATCACATGAAAGCTGTTTGAATGTATGTCAAAATTTTGGAAGTTGATTTCTAGTTAAATTGTTACAAAAGTGTATAGATTTTCTTGTTCTTGACAGTTTTCTGGAGAGTTCTGCAGTTTCTAATCTGCAGCTCTGAATATCTCTGGAAAGCATCCCTACAGAGACACAGATTCACAGGTTCTTAACATGTACAATGCCCTCAGTGTCTTCAAATTGATGTTGACTTTTCAAAAAAAATGTTTCTATCTCCAGAAAATGACAGACATATAGATGCTTACTTTTGCTCACTAGCAGATTGTTATTCCTTTTTAGCTAGCCATGTATTTATAGGGATTACAGGGGCTTTTTTATCAAAACCAGAAAAAATGAGTGTTATTCTTTGTCAGTCCCTAGAAATGAGTTTCTGTGGATGGCTAAACGGATAGTGTTGATTTTCAGTGCAGAATTACATGTTGGGAATGCAAGTGAATTACTTTTCAGACTATCATGTGATTCAAATATTTCTCTTTGAAAAGAGAGGCTAAACCTGCCTGCTCCTCTCTTCAACCCATTCCCAATATACCTGTCCTAAATTACATGGAAGGATTTGGAAAAAGAATTGATCTCCACAGGTTTTATAGAACAGTAGCTGTGTAGATATCAACACAGGTTCTCTTGTTTGATACTGGAAATGGAAAATTAGGGCGAAGAACAAACAAAATTCCAGAACACCTATATCTGAAATAAGAAACCTACATATTTTTTTTCTCTGTTTAAACTTACAGAAGTCGCATATAGTTCTCAAGCTTTCCTATACATAGTGAGAATTCAGATTACTGATATACCTGTCAATAACCTAGGCAGTGAAATGTTTGTATGTCAAACATGTAGTGGCTTGATTGTAAACAACTGAGGTATATATCCACTGTCTTAAGCTTGTACTTTTACAGTTTATAAATACTAAAGACTTAAATCCTTTTTCCAATTTCTCATGCATTTATCTATTGCTCAGCATCTCTGCCTGAAAAACAGAAGAACATACCATGTTCATGTCAATGCCATTGGTGTATGTCCACGCATGCTGGAAGTATTCCTCCAGTCGCTGCCGCAGGGGGTTCGGGATCTGATGAAAGCGTATGAACTCCTTCACTCGCAGCATCTGCATGTGGTACCGTGCAGTTCCCGAGTACAGCCTTTGGATTATTGCGGATACGTTTCCAAAAATGCTTGCGTACATTAACGCTGGATTAAGGAGAAACAAAACTTACTTAAGATATATCGTTGGGCTTTGCAGATGAGTACGGCTAAGCAAAAGTTAAGAACAAAGGGAAGAGTTAAAAAGGTATGTATACATTTATGGGTTCCGTTTTAAATAGATAAAATATGATTATACAAATATGATGGGATATAATTTCCTAAATCCTCTCCAAACTACCTTCTTACCTAATACAGGATTTTCTTACAGACACTGCTATACAACACAGATATTCTAACAGTTTGGATAACAGATTTTGAGTAGTCAAGCAACTTGATTACTTCCTGACACTGAATGAGTCACAACATATTTTTGCATATAACATTCTTTTCCCTATGAATTTGCCCTTCCGGCTGCATGCTTATAATCTTATTAGTTTAGAATGTTAAGCCATTTTCTCAAACATGGAGAGAAAAAAAAAATTAAAATCCACGATAAAGTTACTTACAGCCAATCAACATGACACAGATGGAAAAGATTTTCTCTGAGTTGGTGTTTGGAGACACATTTCCAAATCCTACACTTGTCAGACTGCTGAAGGTAAAATAAAGTGCTGTAACATATTTGTCCTTGATAGATGGTCCAGAGCTTGCATCACTCTTATTGTAATGCTTTCCTAGTTGTTCTCCTAAAGAATCCAACCAGCCAATCTTGTGAGCCAAGTAAGGTCTTTCTACATTTCCAATGGCATACCAAATGCAAGCAAGCCAGTGTGCAATTAGTGCAAATATGCACATGAGGAGCATCAGAACTGCAGCACCATATTCGGAGTATCTGTCCAGTTTCCGTGCTACCCTCACCAAACGCAGCAGTCTAGCTGTCTTCAGAAGGCCTATTAATGTAGTTGTCTGTAAAAATAAGATAGGAATTAATTTTCTGTTAGCAAATGTATTCTCATGGATAGTAAGCTTGAATAAACCACTAAAAATTCCATTTTTGGGGAATCAACACAAAGAGTAGAAGAATCCATTTCAATGTAAATTTAATTGTATTTTCTTTAAGCTATTAATTTCATTTTAAAACCAGGGGAAAAAAAATAAGAAATGTACATTTAAAATCAAAATATATTGAAGTTGTCATTATGTGCTAAATACCCTTTCATGATGAATATTTCATTTGATCTGGACTCCTGAGTTGACCATAATGGATTTAATGATCCAATAGATTAATGATTTTTTAACATGATAAAGTGTGTAAGTTATTGGAACTGTTCATAACTATATGACTGTTCGCATAGGTAATAAGTATATTTGAAGAAAGCTGTGTGACTGTATTTGATCCTAACTTAGAAACTTCTTGCAATGCCCTGACACACATATTCTGGAAAAGAGAAATAATAGGGCAGAAGTTTCCCAAAGAGTATATCTACAAGATTCCTTCTGTTTGTAGTGATAAAAAAATTCATACAGGTGAAAGAAGATAAAGCACTGTGAGCAGAACATCATGGAAAAGTTACTCCTGATGAATCTTTTTGCATCTTGTAGGAGTAGTGGCAAGAGACAGTGATAAAAGTACTACACATTAAGAAAAGAAATTGGTGAAGTTTAAAGCAGGAATGTATTTCAAGATTTTTAGTGCAGACATGTGCTATTATCCATTGCAGCCTCTTTGAGGCATTGGCCTTTTTAAAGGAATCTAGAGGTTATTAATGTAAGTTTTCAAATTTCAATTAGTAAATACTTTTCATATTTGCTAATTCCTTGTAGAAGAAATAGACAGCATTGTTAAGAGGAAAAACTGGATTAAAAAAACTCGGCTACTTTTTTTCCTTGCATTAAGTCTGAACATACATTAAAGTATTCAGTAAATACCAAGACTGTATACATTTTTAATGTTTTGTTTGTTTATTTGTTGGGTTTTTTTAACATGCATGCATATTACATGACACAATAAAAAAAGTTTCCCAAGCCTCACAAACCACTCTGACAGTAGTATGCAACACATTAAAGCTTTTTTTTGCAACAAGTACTAGACTAGTCTTTATGTTTTATTAAATCCTTGCATTTACCATGTTTCTGAGTAAAACCCCAAAACTCTTGGAACAAAACAAGTCTTTTTTGGCTGCATTTATCAGTGGACAACTCAATAAATTGTTCATATTTTCTGAGTAAATGAGCAAGAGGATAATATATGGTAACACTCCTTAGTTCAGTTTAACACCCCAAATAGTAACTTCAGGGTGAATTTCTCATTGCCACATAAAGAAGGTTAGTGACCTCAATAGTCTGAAAGACCACAACCTTCAAAATGTTATGCCTAGGCTGAGATTCAGAAACATGTAAATATTATTATTAGGTTATTTTTTCTTTGTAGGTAGATCAAGGTTATATATTTATGAACTCTTAAGAAAAGCTAAGATTAGTTTTTAGTGGGGTGTTTTTGAAACATTCTATTACAGATGTAGTCATATGTCTACATCATGCAAGAGACCACATATTCTTACAGCGCCCCTTAAATAGTTCAGATGGTAGATTGTTAATCTACAATATGTCATCACTGTTCCACCGCATTCTTAAGATAAAACTTGCTAATATTATTCATACTCAGTGTCAATCCTATACTTAGACACATCAGTTTGAGCTCTAGAGTATGTGGAAGGTATATAACACAAGAAATTTTCATCTCTTCAAGGATAAAATCAGCATGAATGAGACTAGATATGCTTAAAGCACCAAAAGAGGCTTTAACACTAAAACAGAGCTGGCAGCAGAGGTGAAAACATGGTCCACAAATTTTGATGTGCCTTACATGCTGTCCACTTCTCAGCATAGATGTAGCCTTCACATAGTAACAGTACACCTCCCATGTGTTGCTTGGCCAGGGACAGAAGTTCTTGGTTTCAGAACTGTCTTGTGTAACATAATTTTGTTGGTGTCCTGGAATACTTTGATCAGCACAACGCCCAAGAAGGCAGGGATCCTACTCTGTCAGTTACCTTACCCCATCTGGTGCCAGCCATTAATATCTGCAAATAGCAACCTGATAGATGCTGCTCTCTTTTCTGGATTGCTTGCTTCTCTCTTTCCATCATACCTATCTGCTGGACTACAAGTTCAAGAGTAGTTGGATTATCGCATCAGATTTTTTTCTTTTCTCTTCTTTCCTCTCCATCTACTCATGATTTTTATCTTCCCAAATATCAGGGAAGCCACCTAACTTTCACAACACACACACAAAAAAGAGACAATTATTTACAACCAATCATAATATTTTTGAGTCTCATTAAGCAGAAAAAAAATTTAAAATTACATTATTTCCCTATTTTAGAAACTGGAAAGTTAACGGTCTAACTCTGTTGCTTTCTTATGGATGAAAAAGCATGGCTTAAATAGAAGCATTTGGATAGTGCTGTGTGAGGTATTTGGATTATTATCTCCTGCCCTTTCAAGACTCCATTTGATATCAAGGTGTTTTAAAGCTGCATGAGCACACATGGAGCTCTCTTTCGAGCTTATGCTGTTTAATAAAAAGACTATTCAATACAGTTTTTCACTGGGGATCTTATTTGAAGAATCTCTAGATAACAAAAAAGAGCTATTTCACAAAAAAGATAGCTTTCATGACTGAAAAAATTCTATTAAATGAAAAATGCTCCATTCTGTCAGTTTTACATTTCCCTCTTCTTGCTAAACTGTGAAAAAGGGATCATTGATGAAATATTATAGTCAGCAATGTAGGAAGGAAAACAGCAGTAAGTAGCAGCTTAGAAAAGTGATTGACATATTCAATACCATGAATGAGAGAGAGAAGCTATGATGGCACAGTGAATGGAACATAATCTATATAGCATCATTGCTGCTTAGATAAACAAACCCATTTTTTCCAGGTAGAGAAACTGGCCAATTACTATATTTTGAGGGAATAAAGAATCAATTTACTTATTTCTGCAATAGTGAAAAAGTCATTACATGGTCCAATAATTTCTGTTTCAACTTCCACATTTTTATATCTGTCTACTCATCTGCAAGAATGCACTTGTTTGTTACTGTAATCTGTAATGTTATCTTATGTTAAAGTTATCCCTTTAGCATGACTTTAGCACCTGGCACTTTACTCTTAAGAACACCTGTAACAGTGGAGGTGTGGAAGAATGATGTTCAGGGGCACTGCTTCAATGAACTTTAGAATTGATCCCTGCTGTAATCCTTTATGTTCCACACTTCTAATCATTGAAAATAATTTTTGGCAATGACAAGTGATCAATGATCAGAAAGGGATGTAGACTATGCCTGGAGGGAAACGTTGTAATCTGAGTTAGAAGTAATGCCATTATGAAAATGTTGGTCTTTCATGTATCTGTGCTTACAAAACCACAGAAAAAGTTATTTGCCAAAAGAAGGATACCTGCCACAGATAAGTGATCAAATTTTCTCTTAAATCTCTGGGCTTTTTAGTCACCTTCTGAATAAAAAAAGTTCTCTTCTGGTAAGAGAACGATTAATATGTTCCCTCTGTGCTTTATATTACTCTCTCTCTTCTTATTGCTTTCCTTAGTAACATTTACTTTTAGTGCATGGTTTTATCTTATGTTTCTCTAGACTCCTCATTTATGTTTTGCTTGGTTTGCTGCTTAAAAAAAAATAAAAAAAATCTGCATTCTGTGCATGACAGAAAAGCCAAACCCAACTGTCTACTTTTCAGAAAAAAATATTATGATTTTATCCCTTCTTAAATTAAATAAAATTGTTTGGAAGGACTGGGTCAGGAATCTAGTATATAGCATATATTTTATATACCTTTAGGCCAGTTTTGGATGCATATATTGAACAGTTTTTTACTCTGTTGTGTAGATAGATCATGCCTGTCAAGGTAATCTATTTTTTCCTTCTCTTGATAGCCCATATTCTTGATAAAATTGACAACAGCCAAATCTCTTTGATGACTAATATAGTTTATGCTACAACTAATCTGTTTTCTGCTAAGTAAACATCTGACCTAAACATTTTGACCAGAGAAAAATTATTTTAATGATGCAATGCCAACACAGCATTTACATGCATCATGAGCAGTTTTTAAAAAGTGACAAATCAAAGCAGCAGTTCTTATTTAAAACCATTGGACCAAGTCCTTCATACACAATATATTTATTATTTCTAAAGACAGTATCAAATATGGTATAACTGAAAAAAATACTAGCTGAATTATTCAATGTTTTCTCTTGTCAATGAAAGCTAATATTGTACCTTATTCTGCAAAGGAAGATTCCATTTTTTTTAACTTTAAAAGATGGGATGGAAGTACTAAGCAGCTATTAAATGACAAGCAAAAAATACTTTAGGATACACAGAATATCATCATGAAATAACAGATTAAGATTTAAGATTTCTTATTCATGTAAGCTTACCTCTTCAGAGCCAGAGCCAAAAATCAGCAGGTCAAAAGGTATTGCAGCAACCATGTCAATTAGGAACCAGCCTTTGAAGTAGTGAATTGCTATTTTTGCTGGATCACTTACCACTTCTTCATTCTGGTTTACATATGTTGTTCTGAAGTTTATTAGAATGTCAATGATAAACATAATATCCACAATTAAATCTACAACATTCAGTGGGCTGCAGGAATATCCACACTCTCTCCTCTTCCGATCCTCACTGTCATTCAGAAGGAAGGCAGCCGAGTAAGGGGTGAATATGGCAGTGTATATGACCAGCAACAAAATGAGCCAGTCCCAGACAGCTTTGAAAGGACTGTAGTGCAATATAGTAAACTTGTTGATGCGAGGTGTCTGGAGTTTATATTCTGGTAGAACATCAGCCCCTAAGGATAGAACCTAGAATAAGAAATGTACCACATCAATAATCAGACAGTGTATCTACTCCAACTCCCAGTAAACATAGCAAATACAGGACAAAAAGTACTTCATTGTAGTTTTGAGAATTAAGCTTCAATTACTTAGTGTTTTGGCAAACTAGATTTCTGTGAAATTCATGGTGTCTGCCAGGTCAAATAAATTCATTGACAATTTTGCACAGTAGGTTGATTCTTGTCCCCTGTAGCAAACATTAAGAAGCATATCTTATATCCATAAAATCTGCATTATTAAGCATGTCATGAAATTCATTTATGCACCACATGATAACCTTGCCAGCCTTCTCAGGGCCAGTGAATGACTTTTCTTGCAGTGATGTAGTGTTTTTCTACCAAAGTAAACCTATTTTCATTGGCTCACATTCCCAACAAAAGAGTTTACTCTCATTAGAAAGTGTACACAACCAAAAATTTTAAAAAGTCAGAGAAAGATCTGTTAGCGTCCTTGACATCTATCTATACTTTAAATTTTGTGGTGTTAGAAACCTTCATGCACAGACAAATTACACCGAGGCCATAGTTCTAGTTCTGCTGAAGGTGTGACAAGGGATAACACAGGAGTATTGCCTTTTGCTCCACTTCTACTTTTGTCAATGCCTAAAGCTTATTATTCCTTTAAAAGTATGGATTTGTTATCTGCTGGTGTTATCTAAGTTGGATTTCAATTTTATTTGGAAGTATTATGCTTGTAAGCACTGCTTAATTTGCTGGCTCTGGAAGCTGAAATATTTGCTTTGTTGCAAAGAGCAAGCATTGTGTGAGCACCAGATAAATTTCCTTTGGCTGCTCTTTCAGTCTGAATGAATTCTGACATGAAAGAACAAAACCTTTAAGGATAAAAAGGTAAATTATATTTTGTCTTTATTCAGTGGTTGGGATTGTCAGCAATGATGCTAATTATTGCCTTCTGTGCTGCAAACGATCTCCAAATCCTATGGGACTCAGAACACCATTTCATTTTACATGGACTGGTGAACAAACATCAGATGGTGACAACCTTCAGGTATTACTCAGTTGGGGAACATTCATGTTCTTATACCCTTTTTCCACCAGTTACTTATGCTTATTCCTTATTCTCCTGCTATTTAAAAACAATTCTATTTTAAAAATAGATTACTTCAAAAGCTATTAAAATGAATAATTCTACTCAAATGAAATTATGATTGGAAGGGGATTTCCCTTTTCAGTGATATTGTCTGCTTTTATTTGCTTTCTTTTTACAGTTAGTACTTTGGCACTTGAGATTTCAGCTTGTTCAAGACTGAGGGAATCCATGCTCCTCAAACATAATCTTAGACAATTCTAAGGGTCAGCACACTTTTCTGTTTAAATTTCCAACAGAAATAGTTATATAAATCTTAGATCCTATCCTTAGTAATATAAGTGACACTAATCTTATTCAGTCAAATTCTACTCTGAAAGTGCTGTGAGAACATGAGTGTTAATAACCACTCTTCTTTGGACTTGAAGAAAGAAGTGATTAAATCATCCAAAAGAATATGCTAGCTTCAAGCAGCCACCAAGCACTGGGCTGAGCACTCTGCTGAGGTAGACGCTGTTCATCAATTTTTTGTATTGTAACTAAGACTTGCATTTAACTAATGGTGCTGGCTATTTTTTTAGTGCATTTAAACATATTAGCTGACAGCAAGTTGAAGCATTGCTTAGTCTCTTAATCAGTCTTAATATTTTTAGTCCCCCACCTGATATCTTGACAAGAATGTTTTCTTAGTATTTGAGAACAGTGAGTATATGTGCCAAGTGAACTGCTATTTATAAAATTTATATCACTGTTCTGCTGGATTTTCAGACAATGAAGAAAATGGATTAGGCAACAAGGACAATAAAGCTTACTTCACATGTTTCTTTCTGTTGCTTGAAAATTCCAGACACTCCGCTGCATTTCAGAGCAACGCATGTAAATTGGACTATGTAAATTGGACTAATTCCCCTGAAATCTGACTCCAAATCTAATTTTAGTTACATTTATTCCTAAATTGGTTTAAACTGAGTTAGGCAAAACTGGAGTTTAAAAATCCAAACAAATGGACAAAATGAGGGAACAGAAGTATAAAAGTGACCATAACAGAAATGCATCCAACTTTTTTTAGCAATAGTTTCTCAGACACACAATACAGGAGAGGCTGAACTGATAGTTGTGAATTTCATATTCATAATGTTATATAGAACTTTACATTTGTGCATTGCTTACGCCCATGCAATGAGAAGTGAAAACAAGCACTCCTATAACTATATTGCTTTTTGTATCTTGAGAATGATGTGACTTGATTTCTCAAATGAAAAAAATCTCAGTTACACACACACAAAAAAAAGACAAAACACATTATTTAGTTTTATTTTGGCAGTTTCAATAAAGACTCATTGAATATGAGATGAATTTATCATTTTTCTTATTGTGTAACATACTTGCAAAGTTTGGGTACTGATGCTGGCCAATTTTGGCCATCTTGGCTAGGTGGAAGACTTCAGTCTACTTAAAAATTCACTCAGAAGACCTTTAATATGTCAATTTCCTTAAAATAGATGTCATCAAATTCATTGATAGTAAAAAGAAAATGTATTATCTTATCTCTTCTGGACAGTAAAACTCATACTTTGGATTGTAAAAGAGGTAGCTTAGGGAATGAAACATTTTTAAGAGTAAGAAATGTGATTAGGACAAGACTGAAGTACTACAGTGTTAAAACATCTTTGAACCTTGGAACTAGACATGATGAAAAAGCCAAGACTTCTTGCATCTTACTAAAAAGAAGATTATAATGCAAAGCAGAAAAAGTCATACCAGCTGCAATCGGTTTCTCTTAAGAAAAATTAGGAGTATTCAAACTTGATTAAACACCACCTCACTCTGGCTTTCCTGGGGAAAGCAGGAATGTATTTATATATGGCATGATTTACAAGCAGTACTAGGCGATAAGATTTAATCTATTTAAAATGAAAACATTTCAAGGTTAAATAAACTTTGCTATATTTTGCCTTTGAGTAAAGAACTCCGATATAAAATTAAACTTTTCTGTGTTCACGTGTATCTCATTCACTGTTGAAGCAGTACTTCTGCAAGTTAGAAGACTTCATTCAAACTAATTTTTGATTCTGTGAATATTGCTTGAGGTGTTGCACAAAGACAGGGCTGGTGAGCACCTTCTACACTTTTTAGGTTCATGCACTCACTTCTTAAAATCACAAGTTCAGGGTGGCATTTATTATAGAAGGGCTGCAATCAGATACCCAGAAAAATACGGAGTGAGATCAAAGTAACTGTCATAAAATAGCACAGTTTTAGAATTTTCTTTCTGAATTGTTTGGTAGTTTTCAGTTCCTTAAAGATGCCAGTAGTTCGCTGAAATGGAAAGAAAATATATTTAAGGATAACGAAAATTTATTATTGGCTGCTTGGTTGCCTATCTTCTGTTAAGCAAGAGGAGAAAGGAAGTGTAGGTACCAGAGGTGTCCCAGAGGGAATATCAGGTGACAGTTAATTTAAAAAAAAAAATGTTTCAGTAAGCCTTACACTGTTCATGGTGTAGTCTTTTTGAGGCAGTTCTATCATCTTTTCCCTGCCCTGTGTTGTGTTTTAAAGATCTTGTTTTGCATAGTGTTTTTTGACGCAGTTTCAAAGAGCCAAACTGGGATCTTTGGCCATATGCTTCACTGGGTAACTGGATTGTGTAGGGGACTTTTTCTGTAAGCTCTGCAGCATCACATGCAGAAACAATATTTGACTCTTCTTCCCTGTACAGGTTCATTTATAAAATATAATATGTAGGCAAAATGTTATACAAGATATTGGATGACCTGGGAATTTTACTCTGGTGTCTGAGTTTCTCAGTAATCTTAGGCAAGATGTTGTTTAATCTCTCTAATTTCTGTTAAGTAGAGAAAAATAATATTTACATCTGGAAGTATCCTAAAGGATAACAAGCAGAAAACGTCCATAAAAGCTGCTTTGCTACAGCCATGAGCTCCCATAATTCTTCTCTAAATTTAGTTGATTATTCTTATTTTTTAAAATTAATTCACAAAAATATTTGTCCTCTTCTCCTGCACCACAAGAATTGTGACTAGCAGGTCAAGAGAGATGATTTTCCCCCTCTACTCCACTCTCATGAGACCCTACCTAGAGTGCTGCATCCAGCTGTGGGGTGCCCTGCATGAGATGGGCATGGTCCTGTTGGACCAAATCCAGAGGAGGCCACAAAGATGAGGAGGGGGCTGGAGCGCCTCTCTTATGAAGACAGTCTGAGTTAGGGTTGCTCAGCCTGGAGAAGAGAAGGTCATAAGAGAGCTGACAGAACCTTCCCATATCTAAAGAGGGACTACAAGGAAGTCAGAGAGGATCTTTTTGCAAGAGGACAAGGAGGCATGGTTTTAAGGTGACAGAAGACAGGTTCAGATTACATTTTAGGAAGTATTCTTTACTGTGAGGGTGGTGAGTCACCGGAACAGGCTGCTCAGAGAAGTTGTGGTTGTCTCATCCCTGTGAGTATTCAAGGCCAGGCTGGATGGGGCCTTAGCAACCTGGAGTAGTGGAAGGCAGCCCAGCCCATGGCAGAGAGACTGGAATGAGATAATCTTCAAGGTCTCTTCCAACCCACACCATTCTATCACTCTATGATTCTACTATTCAAACTGTAGTTTCAAGACACTCTGAGAGACCCATACTGCTATCACATGTATATTCATAAATTTTGTTCTGAGGCATTTTCATTCTAAATTTATTAAAGAATGCAAATGCACACAGTAAAAACCAAAGACCTAGAAACAAAGAAGCATAGTAGCATATGAATAAATCATAGCAGAAATAATAAATGATTAATGCCACCATGAATTGTTAAATAAATATTTCTGTCAAATCATTGCATGGATTAACAGTATGGTTTCCTAGTTATCCTACCACTGGATGAGAGCAAGTCTAGCACAGGATTGCTACATGCTGCACCCAGGCTCTTTAAGTGACTATAGAGCTAAGTAAAGCAGATGAAGAAGGAAAAGAACCAGTAAACCTTCCCAATGCATTGAAGAAGCACTGAACTCAGTCCATGAACATATTGCAATTGCATGGACCAAATGCAAAATGCAAGTTATGCAGAAAATATTGGACCTTTTTCACCTCTGCTAAGAAGTCACAATATTTTTTGTGCTGTGTATTTCCAAGCTAACAGCAGATAGGTGACTATTGTACACTCACAGAAAGAATAAGTAACATATTCATAGTTTAGGTAACACCTTTCATCTCAGACAGAAGTACTGCACATCCAGAAAATTTGAACAAATAGTAATGTTTACATTACTGGTGAAAAAATATCAAAAGAGGTATAAGGGCTTGAGTGAAACTGAACAATTTTAAGGTAGATGGACACAGATATCTGTGTGAAAAATAGATGTGGAAGTTTGATGGTTGCAAACATTAATAAATTAGATGGTACTTTGCTGTGTCTCATGACCAAGTGTGCCTCATATGAAGTGTATGTATCTTTAAATGGTGTAGTGATATTCAGTACTAAATACTGTTGTGTCACTGCTGCTTTTGCAACAGAAGAATTAAAGTAAATCTTGTACTAACAAGGTTAGCTACTGCATAGCACCTTTCATGTTAAGAGAATTTCATAAACATTTAATAAAGTTCAAAATATAAATATAGTCCCAAATTACTTTGGGAACTTTAAAGCAAACTTTTACCTCATCCGTAAAACATCTTGTGTAAAACTATGGAAGATGGTACCTGATCAAATACAAAGTTGAAATATTTATTCCTAGGAAATACTATATGACATGAAAAAATATTATTTTGCTAAGGTGTTGCTGCACTCACTCCAGCAGTAATCCAGTGCTCAGCACACAGCCCTGAGAACTGAGTGGAAGATCACTCCTGCATCCTTAAGCCAGGAAGGATGTTGCAAATCTAGAAGCACATCAGCTCCTCATCTGCTGACAGACTTGAATATCTACTATGAATAGTGATTTAAGGGACTCATTGTATAAAGCATATTCAACATCAAAGTATGAAATTACATGAAAATGTAAAGAAGAAACTGAACCTGGATAATTGTATTGTAAACATTATTGTAGCCAGTGGAAGAAAAGGAAAGAGTTTGTAACATCTGTCTCTTTAGATCTAATCCAAATATACAATACAATGTTTTCCTTTTAAAAGGTAGTTTTGAACTAATTTTCAGATCTTTATCAACAAGGTTAATAACAGTATTGCACAGGAAAAACTGGGAAAGGAAAAGAAATGAGAAACATGAATCAGACTTGTAAGCAAAGGCCATATTCTTGTAACTGACTGTTTTTGCCCTGACTTTAAATCTGAATGATAGTGCACTCAAAATGAGGCAGAATTGCTTCAGCTTTAAAATTATTTTCACAGACTCTGTGGAAATTTCTTCTCTTGAAGTAACCTCTCCTGTCTCTCTTTTCTCCTGTGTATGAGTTCCATTGAAGCTGCCAAGCTATAACTAGCAAGTACATCTCTTGACTTTTCCTCTCTATTCATACCATTACTATGAGACATCTTAAGATGGGACCTCCTAAGGAGATTTCTGAATCTAAAACCAACTAAAAATAAATATTACACGAGTATTAATGAACAAATGGAATTTAAATTAACACTGACTTTCTGATAGTAGGCATTACCTAATTCCCCAAAAGACTTTAATGGATTTTCATATTTCAGTCATCTTGATGATTGTCTTCCTTATGCAGACATGAACAATTAAGAAGATTACGCCAGTACTGAAAGAAAGCTGAAGTGCTTTTGATTTGATGCAAACACAGCATTACATAAAGCTTTCATATATCAGCTTTACAAGGTACTTTTACATGTAAAAGATATTTTTACATGTCTTTTGAAGGAAGCTACCAAAGCACATTTGAAATAGGAACGGTGGGGAATACTAATAATACTTACCTTCTTGTCTTACTCCCTTTGTCTTTATTAAAGGTTTTTAAATTATGTAATATGACTATTTGTATATAATGCTGAATGATAAAACACTCTCTGTGAGACAGTTTCTAGTAAAGTAATGTGGTCTTATACAGAAAGTTTTTCTTTTTTTTTTCCTACATCCTCATATTCACCAAGTGTAATATTGAAACAGAACTTCTGCTAGTACTGGTGGAACCTGACAATTCAGATTATCAGAGTGTATTTTAATTTTTTTTTTGTTCCAGATATCCATCTGTCACTACAGAAGCTTCTTTGAGAGAAATGGGACTTCCTTGGAGTGCTAAGTGCGTTGCTGAGGCCATGAAGGGCTGAACTTTCATGAAGTTATCAAATAATTATATATCTTATTCAGCTACACATATTTACATACACAGCAACCCAAAATCTTCAAATGGTTAAAGAAAGTTATGCGTGTCCCGTGATGAAAATAGTAGAATAGACTTTTTCTCTTGTTTGTTAAGTAAAATTGTTTGGGTTTCAGGGAAATGATATTTATCAGATATTACCATCAAACAAGATTCACCAAAATTGAATACATATCTCTAACCTATAATTTCTTTTTAAGCTAGATATTAAAAGAGAGGAGGTATTTTTATAGTTCATTTTCCACGAAAATAATAAGAAATGGTATATAATCTTAAACCTCAGGAGCCTCTTCCTGCCAGTCAGTATATAATTACTTCGACATTGGTGGGTAATGCATTGTCAGAGCAACACTTAGAAGCACATAGATTTACTAAGAGCACGTTACTATCTTTAAAACTTAAATTACGGGTATACAGATTACTAAAGAAGATACTTACAAAGAAGATATTGACTTCTTTTAGCAAAAGCTAATGACAGAATATGTATTAAAAGTTGTGTAACCCTCTTATTTAAAATTTGCTATGAGATATTATTTCAGAAGACAGGAAATGCTATCGTTCAGCATTCTAGTGAGTTTGTGAGTTATTCATTGCTCTGGCAACACTAAGCTGCTGACAAGCACTTATATGTCTGAAAACAAAATATCAAGGGTCAAATTTCTTATAAGAGCTTAAATAATTGTGTGGTTTTTAGTAATCAAGAGTATATTTTTTATCGTCTGTTCATAGAGTGCCAATAAAAGAAGCAGGTTTTGTTCTTGTTGATGTTATCTCATCCTTCTTACATTTTTCATTATTATACATTTGGACTGGTTTGTTGGCTGTCAAATACTTTGATCAGATAAAGAAAAGCATAAAAGCTATAAGAATTTCTGAAGTGCATGGAGAGATAATGAAGTAGCTACATTCACGGTTTGGTTCTATGATTACAGTACTCACTGACATAACTGTCAGGAGTACAGGAGAAAGGAAGAAAAGATCCTTATGCATATTGTCATATTTAACTTTCAGTTTTGTGGTAAATATCTTTCCAGAATATGCAAAAAAAGCAAACTTTAGTTTCTAAAAAATCTGCATTTTGTAATTAGACCCCACAGTGTTTAAAAATGTATGAACTGCAATTGAAACTGCTCTGGTAAGGAGAAAAGCTTACTTTAAAAATTACCATCTTCCCTGTGGCTCTCCTTGTTTATGCCTAATGAGCACATCCCAGTCTTGTTCACTTAAAGGAGATATTTAGTCTTAGCATTCTGCCCAGGTTGCCTAAGTACTGCTCTCAACACCACTTTTAGGAAAGTTAAGTGTGTTACCCAAACTTCTATAAAATTTGGCCATCAATATTTTAATCAAAAATCCATTTGGCAAGGGTAGATGGAACAGATTGCATACATAGATACAGACAATCTGATGATACAAATTACATTTAATTAGTAAAACCAACCCATAAAAGCATGATCCAGATTTCTAGTGCCACCCATTCAATAAATGTTAGTTAGGCATGGAAAAAGGGTGGATTTATGACCATGGAGAAGTGAACAAACAACCTTGCCTTTGCTCAGACAGTAGCTGGATCTTAGATTAGACACTTTTTTATTTTACAATGCAGAAACTTATTTTATTTTTGGGGAATTGTAGCAAGACATGGTATGATCTTCATGATGATTCTTCACTAAATACTCTGGTATTTCAACAGAAACAACAACAAAACAAAAATAGCACAGAATCAGTGAGACAAAAGTAAGTCCTTTAGAAGCTCTACCTTGCCCATGCTATGCTAAATGAAGCTCATGTTTTGGAGAAAACAAGAAGTTTTATTTATGGGTTTAACCAGTATCCTGGTTCTAACTCTAAGAGAGTTAATTTTTGTTCTTAGTAGCTGACACACTGCTCTGTTTTGGATTTAATATGGGAATAATGTTGACAACACACTGATGCCTTGGTGGCTAAGTGATGTTTACCCTAAGTCATGGATTTTTCAGTTTCCCAGGCTCTCTCAGTGAGCAGGTGCACAAAAAGCTGGGAGGAAGCATGGCCAGGACAGCTGACCTGATCAGGCCAAATGCATAGTCCGTAGCATAGAACGTCATGGCCAGACTACAAACTGAGGAGCATTACCAGGAAGAGAGACTTATCATGGCTTGGGAATGGGTTTGGCATCAGTCAGCAGGCTGGGAGCAGTTGTGTTGTATCACCTGTTTTTCTTGGGTCTTCTTTCCCCGTATCTCTGTCTCTCCCTTCTTCTCTTCCTCCCTCTTTTTGTTTACAATTGCTATTAGTACTATGTCACTCCTGACTTTCCCCTCCATCCCACTGAGGGTTCAGGAAGGACCTGAACAGTTGCTGTATGATACTTTGTTGCCAACTGGATTATACTGTGACAACCAGGGAAATATGGAAATCTTTTTGGTGCTACTGAAAGCTCAATCCAGTGGAAAAAATACCTGGAATAGAAGCCTGTAAGCCTTGATCATTGTTTTCTAGATATATTGACTAATTTATCACACTGTGCAAACTGCAGTTTCCTTTCCTTACTGGATATTGTGGGTGTAAAGAAGTGAGAAAACAGACAGCACAATATATCTGCAAATAACTTTCCTAGACAAAACTCATTCTTCAAGCTTTTTTGAAAACCTGTAAGAAGGTTAGAGTCTGCATCCTATCCTAATAAAATTTGTCAAAATAAATTAGCTGGCCTCTAACAAGTTCTGCCAAATGGCCATGAGCCACAGGCTCTGATTTTTTTCTCAATTCTAAACCCAGCAACTAACAGCATCAGAGACTAAGACGCAGCAAAATGTGTTATTCTCCTTTGGTTATAGTCTTCCATTTGTAACTCACCTACGAACCTAGTGAAACTAAACTTCCTTGAACAGAACAAATTGGTACAAATGTGATCCAATATAATTCAGAAGTTATTTTTCTTCAAAAGAAAGGTTTCTTCATAATTAATAGAATTCATTTAGAAGGTAGAACGTTTTCAAAGATAGATACTTAGAATAGAAAAAAAATACAAAGCTGTGAAATGAAGAACTTTTCTTCCCATTTAATAAATGTTTCTCATTTATCAGTAGCAGTATAGTCAACAGCCTATCTGAAGCTGAACATACCCTTTCATGCCAGCTTCCAAGATATTGAGTAGTTACTGGAATTTCCATATTTACAAAGATGCTGCCTTAATGTAAAACTGGCAATTCTTTGAGTCAAAAAAGAAATTTTTATGCTTGTAAATAAACCTAAAGTATCTTAAGGACAATTTCACCATGTGCTACAATGCAAGATTTATACAATTGTCAAAGAAAAACAGACTTACCTAAGGTAAATCAAATATCAAGAAGAAGAAAAAACTGAGTTTTCTAAATACTATGAATATCAGGTAAATATTCATACTATTTCAGTACTTTATTTCAGATAGCTTTTTATTTTATAGTATATTTTTACACTTTAGATGGTTTTGGAAATTGAATGTTATAATTTATGGCTTAAACATCTTCATAAAGGACTTTTGCCTATTATAGCAAAACTGTACTAGAAAAGCTGCAGAGAAGACCACCACACCGTAAACAGGCCTTCTGACCCAGGCTACTCCTTGCCTGGGTCAAGAACCACTCCTTGATGAAGACAGTTCTCAGGTCTGGTCTCAGGGGGAAGAATACATCCACAGCTTGATGAAGCTTAGCACCGTCAGGGTGGAGACCACAGCCTCAGGGCTATCAGCTGCCAGGCTCACACAGACCCTCACACCTAAAGGGTGGGGGAACAGAGGTGTTGGGTGTGAGGTGAAAAAGCCTCTGGTCAGAGGCAGTGAACACCCCTCCTGCACTGTGCAGAGCTCAGCTGTGGGGCCGCTTCTCCCTGGGAAAAGCTGCATCCCCATGAAGGACAGCAGAAGTGTCATGGCCCATCAAAGGCCTCCCCCAAAGGCATCCTTAAATCCTGCAGCAGAGCACTGCAACATGATGCAAAATATCCTAAGTGTTGTAAGGGACAGTGTCAAACTGGCCCCCTTAGGGAAGGCACCTTGGATGTGCCCACCTGGCCCAAACATACATCAATCCACTGCATTCTGTACTTTTTGGTGTAGTGGCAGGGGGCACGGGGAGGGGGAACTCTCGCCACCAAGAAGACCAGATGGAAAGGGACAATGAGACATGGCTGGGACCCCAGGAAGGGCAATATGTTTCTACCTAACCCCTGTCACTCTCTCCCTGTCCCCCCACTCCCCACGCACAACTCTGTCTTTCTGTCTTTCTCTCTTCTCTCTTCTTTCTTCTTCTCTTTCTCTCTCTCTCTCTCTCCCCCTTTGCTTCTTTTACTATTACATGACATACAATTTTTTTTTTGGTGCCAACATCTAACCTCACTTGGTTTTAACAATATTTTTGGGTATATTTCAAACTTCTCAGGGTCTGATCCCTGTTATTCACAAATGCTTCATTTCCCTCACTCTTCTGTGTTTAAACTGGTTTGTAACAGATGGCCTGAACTAGCCACTTTTAATAAATACTTCCTAGAGATTTTCGTTGTGCTATGCTTATTGATTTTATGTTCAGTAACACCAACATCATCCATAAATATAATTTAAGGAGTGTTTCTCCCTTTCACTCCCTTCCTTTTTTTTTTTTTTTTGAAAAGCATTAACTCTGAACTATTCTGGGTTTGCCCTTCTTTATTGATCCTGTTACCAGTTACCAGCTGAAAGCATTATCCAAGTTCTAACACATAACAGGGAATAGATGAGAAAAATGACCTTCTTATTTGGCTTATTAATTTTGAAGGCATTCAGAATTCATCAAACAACACACTATGCTGACTGGGGTTAATGGTCTTTGCTTTTTCTTACTATTTCCACTACTTTAAAAAAAATGCTAAACCTTATCAGACCTCAACTAGAAAATATTTTCCTCAGTTACCACTACATCAAAAACAACTAATCCACATGCTTTTTTTCTCCCCCCACCCAGGACAAAATAATAATAACCTCATTGCTATTTCTTGTTAATATGCTTATTGACCTCATTTATAATTAGTGTTAGAACATAACTGCTTTATAATCATCATCATACTACCTGAAAATTGCAGGAATATTCTTTTAAAAATTTAGTTTCTTTGTCAATTTCTTTCATTAGTGATGTGTGGGAGAGTAGAAATTTCCTTGAAAAAACTAATCATCAGATTACCCACAAAATTTTCAGTTTGTATACTAGCCAGTATTACATTAAAAGAGAAAAGAATTTAAATTGTTAGCTGACACTTGCATTTTTTTCCTTTAGGAAAATTACTCTTAAGAGGTGTGACTATATAATTTCAGGTAAATGCTAAACATTGCCTGTCCAGGTTATGGCATTTTGTGACTAGATCCAACACTGGTCCTACAGTATATACATGTGAGGCACCTGGCACTAGAGCAGATTTCAGAATCCAGACCATTTGAGGGTAAGGGCACCTAGAGAGGGAGGGAGTCCTGAGTCTGTCCATAGTGCCCAGGGTTATTTTTGTGGCTTTTTTAACAGATGGTCATTTATGTAAGATAAGTAACAGTCAAATTACTCTGGAACTACAGTCCAGGACTGCCTCTTTCTAAGAGGTTGTCCTGAATGTTAGCTACACCAGTGGTGTTCTTGAAAAATAGCAGCTTTTTTTGACTCATGAGATCCACAGCATTCTGCCCTCTTCCATTCTTCTTTCTTTATGTCAGCTGCTATTGCTGTCTATATCTGGGAAAATATATACTCTCCTAAAGATAGAAACTGTCCTGAGTTAACATGGTAACCACTGGACCCTGATCTGACTTTGCAGTTGTGCTGTTTTGCAAAGGAGGCTGGGTTAGATGGCCTCTAGAGGTCTCTTCCACACTACACTTTTGTAAGGTTCTAAGGTTACATGAAAGAGGGACTATGACTTCTTTCACAGCTGTTTTAAGGCAACTCTGACTGTGTACGTGAAAGCTATTATTCCAGACTGTGCATGCCAAATGCATCAGAGGATCTCACAGCTCTTTGGATCTTAGTTGGGCTTGACTTGCAGTTCATGGTGAGACCGTTCTGGCGAGCATCAAAACTGCTGGTTTCAGCAGAGTAACCTACCAAGTTTAGAAACTTCCAAGGTCAATACACCATGAAGTGGGAGTTTGGGTGTTTATAGCTCTAGACCAGAGAAATGAGGCTTGCCTAAATGTGCCAGCACCTTGTTTTCAATAAGCTTTGCTTGCTTTGTAGAGTATTAGTTCTTACACTCAACTCCTTATTATCAGAACAAATTACAATGTCATCTGAAATCTGTTTTCTCACATTTCTTACCACTAGAAGAGGAATGTTGTTTTGGCAAACGAGCTAATATTAACAAAGGTCATATGCTTTATTCCATGTTAGCATCAAGGCAGTAAGTACAAAGAGATCACACAAAGTATTGATTACTCAAAACTGTAATTCATAGAAGACAGTGGACACTTTTTCTCAACTCAGCAAAATCAGGTAATCCCCTTTTCAGAAGAGCAGATCTTGGGGGAAGGACATGGTCTAATTAAGGATGCATCCAGGTTACATGCTGCAAAGCAGCTGGGCTTTCTGACTGCTCCATTTCTACCATATGTTGTGAAATCTTCTCAAAACACTGCAGCAGTTCAGATGCCTGAACTATTCAGCTGTCGCAAAAAGAAGAGACTCTACTGTAAGGAAGGAATGTTTTACCTTTCACAACTGTTGTGAATCTTATTTTTATTACTTGGTGCAACAGCAAATAATTATAATGAACATACTATGTTTTCTTCTGAAACTGATCAAAACAGTGAGCTTTATTTTCTGCTCCCACACACTTGGAATAGCTGTTTGCTCTGGTGAAAAAGATACTACTTTCCAGTTGTGGTGACACCGTGGCACAGGCTTAAATGGCCACAGTGGGACTGAGGTATTTTTACTGGTTTTAACCATGGTCTTTTTGCTTTTCTTGATTTCACAGAGTGTGTCACACCTTCTAAATTACAATGAAATTACACACATTTATACTATTTCTATAATTACATCTCTAGTAATTACAAAGCCTAATTATGTAATGACAATAAAAGATGAAATTTTATTGCATGAGGGTGCTAACTATTATTGTAAAAAAAGGGAATGACTCCTGTATAAGATGTGTCAATTCACAAATAACAGGAAAAAGAAGCTTCTCATTTCAGAGTAAATTTAAACTTTCCATACATTAACTGGGAAATGTTGGCGCTGCTTACCCCCTAATTTCACTATTATATGTATCTCTTGCTGTGTAATTGGAAGGCATCCAAATTGTTTCCCCTTTATTGAGAATTTTCTGCATTATTCAGAATGGAAAATGAACAGCTTTGAAATGTTATATGTATGTGAGTTATTGCAGGATGTAAACAGCACAGTGTGTCAGCTGAATCAGACTGCTGAAAACATATAGATCAATAATTTGGTTTATTTTTAGGTCTTATATTGCCCCTCTCTGTCCTAGATGCTGGTAGACTTCTTCTAGCCTGAAAACCTGAAGGTCAGTTTGAAGTCATGATCATATAATAGTTCTTTTTATATCAACAGCTTTATTGGCCTTGGGAGGATATTTTTACTTATTTCTTAATCTTTTGGGGAATAAAATAGGGTCTGGCCAGATTACAAAAACATGCAGTGAAACTACAAGGTCTATCACTTCATACATGGTCCCCAGCCTCCCCCCCCCACACCCCCCTCACCAGCAGCTCTATTTTCAGAAGATTTGTGGGTGTTCAGCATGTCTGCAAATCAAATCACAATATTCTGTGTAGCCTGTCAAGGTATATATTTATCATTTCATCAGCCATATGACCAGTTTGGGTATATATATGTTTTCTAGAGGTGGGTGGATAATGAAACTCTTCTGAAAATTATTATTACAAGAAGTTAAAAGATTAAAGAGTTTTACTTTCCTGTAAGTCATTTATTGAGACAAATAATGGACATTAAGAAATGATGAACATTATGAAATAGTGAATATTGGCCCTTTCAAACCATATTCTGTATTTCTTCAGACTGATGAATTTCAAGAAGATAAATGATCTCTGAACACTAGTGATCAAAAGCAACAACACAGTTTTTCTTAAACAACACAATAGAGACCAGTAATTTACATTTTATTAACTGGAACAGTTATTTGTAGACAGTATTAAGTTATGGGCATTCAGGAATTCTCTCTTTTCTTTAATAAGAAAGCACAGATACTGACTATTCTTGTCTTCATGAGTCTGTTTGCAATGGAGTTCACAATTTTGCAGCTGTACATTAGTGGAAACTGATGTCCAAGAAGCTTTAAAATAAATCAGTATTTAAACAAAAGATAAATCAGTTCCTGTTGTTTGCACATTGAAATTTTAAGGCCAGAAGTCCCCTTTATGAATTCATAAAAAATGCTAAGGGACAGATGTCAGACTTTTGCCCTACTGCTTTCTTTAATAAAAGTCTACTTTTGTGCCTCTAGGAAGACTTGTCTCTTTCTAACCATCAGTGTCAGGACCCCAACTGAACCTGTCAGTACAAAAGAGTGCAGAAATTGCACTGTCCTCCTGAACACACTGTAAAAAAAAGAAATAATGGAAAAAACTAAGTTGAGATTCATCTAGAAGAGAGTGACATTAACACCTCTGGAAACTATAAAGAAAAACATTTTAAAAAACAATTTTTTCTTAAGTGGAATGGAAATGTAAATATAATTTACATTTGGAACTGGAATATAACAATGCCAATTTATCAATCAGGGCTATCTGGCAGCTAGACCTGGACTAATTCTCTGAGTAAAAGTCAATGTTATGAAGAAGCAAGCATCCAGAAAATGTTATTCTTTTTGGCATTACCCAAGGAGTTATGATCAGTGAAGCCCCAGGTGAAAATTCAGGCAAAGCAATCAGGGAATCTACTTATTCAGGACCATCACATGTGCAGCACTTCACCGCAAGCTATATCTTAAGGCATTTTTCATCTCTACATAATGTCCTGAACCCTCCTGTTAAGTAGAAAAACAGTATTGGAAGGTTTCTTGCAGTAAAATGTATAACCTAGATTTTGCTCTTAATGTATAAACTACTGTCCCACAGCATCTCCTCTTTCTTCTAAAATGATTTGCTAAACTTTATTCTATTTTCTATTTCTAATTCATTCCACTAAAATCTTTCTACTAAAGTATCTTACTCCTCTTTAAATGTTTTCTCGAAGTGCATCACTTCCTCTAAACACAGTGGCCAATGACTATTTTATTTACTTTATTCATTATTCTTCCTCTTTCCTCTGAAGGTGGCTATGTGCCATCCTTTCCTTTTTCACTCTCTTCAAGACCCGAATTACATCTCCAGCTTGTGGATATTAAAGAAGTTACAGAGCTGTTGTCTTTGGAAAGAACTTGTTGCATTCTGTGATGCTGATACTTGATATATTACTGATACACTAGAGAGAATCCAGACTGCATGATCCAACAGAAAAGCTCACTGATGTATTTTGCATTGCACCATGAGGAGCCACAGTAGTGGAATTGTCATATTTTAACACCAGGACCAAATTTCTCAGCAAAACTGAGGAAAGGCATAAAGATAGATAGAAAATAAGGACTACAAAAGGAGAAATGGATGGGTGTATATTTGAATGCTACAATATGTGGCCTTTAATGTCATCAAGTCCTGCAATCCAGAAAATACAGCATGTTATGTACTCCTTCACTACATTCTCAGGGTCTTTCTAGCAACACTTAGAATTTCTGCTCTAACTTCTTTCATTAGAAGATGGTTTCAGAGTGTCACAACTCTGATTAAGGGTGACCTTTAAACTTACCATGGCTGTTTTATACTCATTTGCTCTTTTACTGATATTGCCCCATGGATTAAATAGGTCATATTCCCCTCGGTGTATTTTTGATGCTGTTTGAGAGATTTCCTTATCAGAGACTGTGCTAGCATGAGCATTTTTAACTACCTGGTTTAACATTTCCACTATATTTTATTCTCAACACTGCGCTCAAATCTTCCAAGGACACTTTTGCATTGTTTTGCAGATATATTGCTAATGGATCTATGGCCTAAGAAAAGATTTATGAATAAATTTATAGTCAGACATGAAGCAGAAACTTCAAAGAGCTGACTCTTACAACATATATTAAAACCACTGAGAATAGAAACATAAACAGGACTAAAATTAGCCACTTAAAACTTCTAAATGTCTATTTACAATCTAATTAATGAATCTCTAGTTAACTAGATTCTTGACCATTGTAATACTATAGATGTACACTTATTTATACCTCCTAGGAGTTTTTACCTGTATCTAATTCTAGCATTTAGGATGCAGCAGCAACAAAAAATATTGATAAGTGAATGTAATAACAGAAAAAGCAGCAGCTGCAGGGAACTATTTCCAATTATAATGAATGATATGGCATCAAAGTTTGCTATGCAAATTGTGCTCTGCACAGTGGTTGAGATTGTTCTAGAAAAGGACATAAACCAATGTCAAATTAAATTGGAAGGCTTTGTGAAGTGTAAAGATTTTATAGAGCATTTCAAATTTAATTTTGAATTTAGTAGGTATCAATTTTCATGGAAAGATTAGCTGATCCATGTAATTTCCATTGGACTTTTCATAAAATCTAAATTATTTGGAGAATAAACATAAATTAAAAAAAAACTTCTGCCCTCAACAGCATCACTAGTACATAGAAGCTCAGCATCCTAGTACTAATTAGCCAGTCAGAATTAAAAAAAAAAAACCAAACAAAAACCAAACCCTACAAAAATAAAGAAAAACTCCCAAAAAGCCTACCTTGCCTCATGCTTATATAACTGATAAAAATTAGTCTTTTTTATGTAACTTGACTTTTTGCCATATTATCTATGAAAAGATGTCTATATATAACTACTATGAATAATTTAAAACATATCAAAATGGATCCAGAAGAGATTATATCTTTCAAAACTGACCACAGAAGAAAGGACAATGGTTACAGATTCAAGCTAGCTCTTAAAGACAAAATATATGAAAGATAAAAATCCAATTACTTTTTAGGCACTAACTGATCTCAAAATAGAAATGATAGAACTTTTATCTCTATTTCTTTAGGAGGATGTACAATACATCCCTTTTTATATCTGTCAAAGGGAGTAGGAACATGGACCCTGTCTGGCAAAGCACCAATGTAGAGAAGCTGCAGTTTGGTCAGCACTTGGGGACATGATTTAGTCGTGGACTTGTCCATGCTGGGTTAATGGTTGGGCTTGCTGGTTTTAAATTGTATAATTCTATGATTCTAAGCCCAAATATACTCTTGGCAAGAACTTCCTTATGGAATATCTATCTGCATTCTACTACAAAGCACTTCTTTCCTCTTTCAGTCTGTCTGGGCATTTAAGTGCCAACCCTCTGCTTACTAACCCTATAAAAGTTATTTGGAATACTGTCATCTCTTAGTATTTTTCTCAATATGTTCCACATTCTTAGCCTGTCCCAGTCACTTTCCACATAAGATTGTAACACAAATGTAATAATATTGAAATTAGCTGAAAAATTCCTTTGACTTCAGAGGGTACTGCATCTATCTTAGAGTGAAGAGACAGCTTTTTAAAATGATTTTCAGTTTTGTTTCAATTTTATGCCTTGTTCACAAGATATACCGTACACCCAGTCCAAACGTACCTGCTTTTCATTTTGACAGCCTTATGGATGCACAGATGTGGAAAAAGATACCCATAAGGAAGAGCATTATGAAGAGCCAAAGAACTTGAACAGAAATTATGAGATGTAATTATGATAGAGTGCCACAATAACCTACTATTTGTTATCATGTTGTGCCTCACACTAATCAGCAATTCATAATGCTGAGACAAAATTATGAAGAATGAAACTAACATTTATGAATGACAGGATTCACTGAAATTAATGGTCTTATTCGGGACACATGATGCTTACAAGATTCCTTTTCCATTAAAAAATAGGGATTTCTTTGTTAGCAGTATCATCTAATGTTATAGACTACCTCATAAGAAACTGAATTGAAGCTAAATTAGATAATGTTTTAAAGCCTTCAAATTATCCTGGAGATAGCCAAGCCACCCATTAAAAGAGTAAGAATCTATTGAATACATTGAAAAAAAAAAGAAAATGAACTGAAATAACGTGTATTACCTTACCTGTGTAACCTTCTCTGTTACATTGTGCGTTCGGTCTTTCACTTTAGGTGCAATAATTGCTTTCTCTGAAGAAGGAGGAGATGAAGATTTTTTTTCACTTTTGATATCGGAAAAGTTCAGTGTGAGTTGAGGAATTTTGTTGATTGTACTGTATTTGTTGAGATTCGAATCTGATGTGGATCCCAACAGACTTGACTTGATATGATTAAAAGGCCCTGAAAAATCAGAACACACATTTAGTATCTGGGAAATTAAGGGAAATAAATTATCATTAATGTTGAGATGGGATATGTTAAAAGAGTGATTAAAATTATTTTTTTGCATACTAGTTGTTAATAATAAAATTATCTACATTTAAAAAATAACAATTTTTCTAATAAGATTGAAATCTAATATTGGCTATAAATATAACATTTCCTTTACATATAACCCTCAATATTTTTTTGTAAAGTTGATGGATTTGAAATTGCATAATGCAGCTATCCTTACTTGTTTTCATGTTACTGGGAATGCTGGTGTGCTCTTATTATAGTTCTGGCTGAATTTAAAGACTATATGCTCATTTGTTTATAAGAGCGGAAATAGGACACGCACGATTATGTAAGAGTGCCTGCAATTAGCAAAGGCTCTGTTATCACATCCCTACCTTGCTCATGCTCACATGATAGTTCAAAGAAACTGGAAAATTGAGTAGACTCTCAAATTATGTTTCTTCAATTGTCGTTACTAACAAAATATTGGAAACTATAGGGATACTGTATATACCTGTATGACCTATATAACTATGGGTAGAATATCAACAGAGTACATATAGCCGTCTTATACTATTTTAGTGTATCATTTAAATTATATAGAATGTACTTCATGAGGTACATATTCTTTATAATTATTCTTTTCATACACACAGAGTTGCTTGAACAAGAAAGCAATATAACTGACCAGAATACTTGTTTTGTACTGTCATCATAAGGTTCATTGGGAAGACAAAAGTATTCATTGCAAGGAAAAGTTGCTTTTGAGAACAATATTGGAAAAAGAACTATAAAAATGTTTAGACAGTGAGAACTAAATCTACTTAGGGATTTAAGAAAAAATCCAGGTCTTGCAGTCAGTAGTAACGTACATAAAGTGTGAGATTGAAGGGTATTAGATCCACATGAGAACCTGATTTAAAGTTGCCTTAATTCTATTAAGGGCAACAATGTGATGCTTTTCTCTTTTTCTTCTTTTTGAGGTTTTCTTTTGTCTCCCTCAGAGGAAAACAAGAATGTGTATGTCGATTCAGGAACAGTCAGTGGGATAGGATTAGGCCTGTGGGGTAAATGCAAAGTCAACGGTGGAACAGTTGATTTTATTTTCAAGGTGAGAACAAATGAAATTCAAAGCAACCAGCTGCTTGGG
This sequence comes from Passer montanus, assembly GCF_014805655.1. Taxonomy (NCBI): domain Eukaryota; kingdom Metazoa; phylum Chordata; class Aves; order Passeriformes; family Passeridae; genus Passer; species Passer montanus. The sequence goes on along the minus strand of NW_024356504.1, from coordinate 11,668,480 downwards.
GATGGCTGTGGGGAAATGCTTTATGCTGTGTTGATTTTTTTTTTTTTGGCAAAATTCTTTAAGTGAGGGCTGAATTTCCATCCCACCTGGCTTCAAATTCTTTTTGAAGAAGCAGACATTTTATTTTATTTTGAAGCTTATAAGGATCTATACATGTTTTCTCTCTCCTAGACTCATGATAATTGCATATTAATCTGAGCCACAGATTACTGTTACTATTACACAGATTACTGTTACTATCTCTATTACTCCATTTCAAATTTTGTCACTGTGCAGAAAGGAATTTAAGATGACAAGGGAGGGCATGATGCTGTAGTCTAAAAGTTTGGGTACAAAGAATTTGTGCCTGAGTTCTCTAACCATTAAACTGCAAAACAGTGCTTCTTTTTCTCTAGTATATATTTTTTGTGGAACAGCGTCATTGGAAAAGGGAAGAAAGCACTATCTTTCACCTGCAAGGAATGGTAAAAAAGCCTGCTACTGAGGGCACCACTAAGGGATTGTGATACTATATTTAAATGCCTTTTTGCTCAGGTGGGACCTGAATCTATCTTTCGCATCATCTATATGAGTCTACTAAATATTAGTGCTCAAAATATATCAGGGCTCACAATCTTCTCACAAACGAGCAAGGTGGCTAATCTGGCTGGTGTGTGCTAATAGACATGTGGTTGGATTGCAGTTTCCAGCCCTGCTTCCCTGTTATTTTGAGCAATAGTTTCTGAGTATTGAATCAGACATAAGCAGGATTTCAAGTTGAAACCATCTGTCAGATTAACAAGATTCTTCATACCTTACGAATTCTAAGGTAAGAGGAAACTAAGATAGCTTAGGCAAATCTGTGATTAGATAGTAGGCAAGATTTTGTTTTATTAATAACTTCGTAGATACTTAAATTGCATTGAACTTCTGGTTTCTGGGATTTACATCTTTTATCGCTTCCATTCCAAAGGGGATTACTCTCTCTTTTGCTACCTAATACTCATGCCCTAGAGCATGATATTAGGCTTAAGCTCATTGCACATGAGAATAGAACATCGCTTCTTTTCCCCCACCTTTTTTTGCTTTAGAAAGTGGTGAAAGGAATAATACACCTCATTGACAATGGTAATTGATTGAAAGACAGTATTAGCTCAAGTACAGCCCAGGCTGGCAGAAATTGAGTTGATACTTTACAGCTGGTGGACCATTGCTATACTGTCATAGAAGGAAGAGGGAAAAGGGGGCCATAACAAATCACAATCACAATTGATACTAATTGGCACCCTGATTGACAGTTTCAGCAGAGAGGCAGAGAACTGAATAAGCAGGGAGAATGACTTGCTTCTGCCTAGCCTAAAAAGGAGAATCAGGTTAAGTTTGAAATCCCCATTTTGATGGTAGGATTTCATTGTCCTTGCTTACACAATGCATTACTAGGAGAAATTATTTCATTCTCCTGAGCTGCCAATTCATCATCTTTCACCAGCAGTAAATACATTTATAAAATCTATTGTACAGCACAGAAACTGCATGTTTTTCCCCCAAGATTCTGCCAACATATACATGAAGCAAATGCAATGATCTTGCAGTCCACAAATTGTTTTACAGAACCTATGTCATGCACTGCATGCAGTTTGGAGAGATTTTACCAGGTACACACACTTTTTGCATCATGCATGAAGTCACAAACCAGTTTTCCCACAGATACATATATGGCAATTAAACTGAACACTTTAGTAAGTGATCTTCAGAAATGGAGGAAGTAATTTACAGATTATGTTCAAATTGCTTCTAAAACATGTAGCTCAATGCTGGTGAAAAGACACAGTTTTGTAATTGCATTAATATTATTTAAACATGAAATTGGCAATGAAGTTCATGCATGCACATTTTGATGCTACAGGAAGCTTGAAACCATACCCCCTGCCATCCAGGAACGTGAAACTAGTTTTAAAGAGACAAAAGAGGAACAAGTGAAGATACTTCCACAAGGGTCCTGATTTTCAGTTATTTATTTTTGAGAGAGTTAACTGAAAACTAAGTACCTGGTAACAATGGATCATTTGCTAATGTCCTCATACAATCACACATCCTTTTACAGGTAAAACTCCTGGTAGCTTCAACAGAAGTTTTGACTGCTTAAGGACAACAGCACTGAGTTAAATAACTATGATATGTTGTTCTACCTCCCTCCCTTCCTTTTTTTAAATTAGCAGATAATTAAATCAACAGGCTGTTTAACTATGCCTTCACTTTTTCCAGTGATACCTCCCTCCCTTCCTTTTTTTAAATTAGCAGGTAATTAAATCAACAGGCTGTTTATGCCTTCACTTTTTCCAGTGTTTCGTAGTTAGTGCTTTGAGACAAGAATTACATGAATAACTATGTGTTTAACAAATATAATTTATGTAATTATGACCGTAGAGAGAATGTTGCATTTGAACATTTCATACAGCAGGCAAAGTAACGTGCCAAAAAGTGTGGCTGATTGAAACACTGGAAGGTACAGTCTAGATGTATACTTTACCTTTGACATTGCGACCATTGTCTGGTTTTCAGCATAATAAAAGTGGAGAAAAAGACAAAAAAAAGACAACTAAAATCTACATCAGAAAAAGCAGAAAATATGGCTTCAAAGTGTGCATGGCTTGAATTGAAATATTATTGCACCTCCTTGACTGTATTATGAAGACTTTAAGTGAAGGTGAAGTCACTCTGATAATTGAGATAAAGTGTAAAAGTGTCTAGAGTAGATCAGCAGGCAGTAGGACTGGCTTTATCTAACTTGCCTTAATAGAAACATGATAAAATTCTTTCTCCACAAGTCTGGCAATGGGTTGCAGGAAAAAAATATTTCTTCTTAGCAAAAGTGCCAAGAAGAAATAATTAGTCCCACATAACTGAGAGAAGCTGAGGCAGAAGGGCAGGGTGGCAGCACAGGAGTTCCGGCACAGACCCCCAGGCCCCGCCATGCCCGCCTGCACTCACGTGAGGAAGCACTTTTAACAGGGCAGCGACCTAAGCAATGCCCTCCTGAGCAAGTGCTGGAGAAAGATACACCTTAAACCTTTTTCAGCTCTTAGGTGCCTTTCCACAAGGAAACATTGGCAAAGTTTTCTCTCCTCACAGGCTCACCTGGCCCTGAATCCTCTCGTGAGATCAAACCTTTTCGGGGATAATATTATTATTGCTGCTGTTACCTGAGCAAGTGCTGGAGAAAGATACACCTTAAACCTTTTTCAGCTCTTAGGTACCTTTCCACAAGGAAACATTGGCAAAGCTTTCTGTCCTCACAGGCTCACCTGGCACTGAATCTCTCGTGAGATCAAACCTTTTCAGGGAGAATATTATTATTGCTGCTGTTATCACCATTTTAAAGAAGCCACACAGGTGCAGAGGTAGACACTGCCATGCTGGTTCATGTGATAACAATGTGATCCACCAGGCACCGTCCCCTTGTGTTGTGCCCTGCGGCCCTGAGGGCGTGAGGCGGGTCTGGCAGGGAATGGGGCCTTCCTCCTGGTGCGGATACCTGCTGTGCCCGGGTTACCAGCTCCCACATGTGCTTTGGGCTCTCACAGACTTTCACCTTCTTTGGCTGGGCTGACAGGCCACCTCTGAGGCTGAGGCGTTTGTGACCTGGCTGTGCCACAGCAGCCCTGTGCCAGCAGAGGGTGGTCAGCCCTGCTCTGGACAGAGGCCATGGGACATGGCGCTGGGCCTCGCCACACCTGCTGCCTCGCTGCCTTCTCCTCATCTTCCTGGGCACCGGGGAGCACAGCACATCAGCCTGGGCCCTCTGGGCCCGGGCTGTGGAAGGGTGCTTGGTTCCTCCCAGCCCTGTGCCTTCCTGGGCCAGGCATCTGCAGCAGTACTGGAGATTTTGAGTTGGGCTGAAAAGCCTGCTGCTGTTTCAGAAGGGTGCAGTGATCCTGCTGAGTCAGAAGACAATAGACTTTCTGAAGACAATAACATTTCTGAACTTGTACCTGACTGGGGAATCTGGATTGCTGGTGTTCCAGATGAGGCTGGCTTGGCTGCATTTTAGATGGTGAGTGTAGAAAAAGTTCCTGCCCTGTTGCTTTTGCTGTCATATAGGTAAATTTATAATGGAATTTGATCCAGGATACTCAAATGAATTTAAAATGCTAAGCTGTCATTTCTACTGTAATATCTTTTGGCATATAATGGGCACAGTGAAGATAATTTTAAAGTGATAGGAAACAAGGCTACATAAATTAATTTCACATATGAAATAATTTCTATTCTCAATTGCATTATCTTAAAATTTGACTGCAGGTAAATTACTGTAGTTAGTATTAATCAAAGTAATGTTATTATCTTCTTTCAGAATTCTGCTTTACTGATTCAATTAATATTTTTTGAACTGGAAAAGATAGGAAAAAATGAATCCTGACTTGGATTTTCAGATAGAGTAGTAGTTTTTGAATGATTTGGGAAAACTCCAAATAAAAATGAAATGAGAAAATATGTTAACCTATGTTTCCTTTGGTAAGAGTTGAGCCCTTTGGGACTGTAGTTCACTTTCCTTGTTGTACTTAGGGTTTTGCATTCTTCCTGTTCAGAAACTGCAAGCCTGGAGCAGATGATTTAAGCTGAATCTTGGTTGCCGAACTTGCATGGATAATTTCATTGCAATAATAGGGTTTTATGGCTCACTGTTGGGTTAGGCAATTAGGACTTGCTGGATAAATTTAAACATCTTTTCAGCATAAGGTGTCCAATTCTAACATGACTGTAAGCATATGGCATCAAGAATGGTTACTAATTCTAATGGCTTTCTGAGAGCCATGCTCTCTTCTGCTGAGTTTTTCTAGAATGACTGTGTATGACATAAATTAGGGCCTGGTTCCCTACTATTTTGTAGTTTATGCAAAGTGGAAACAGAGTGAGGGTATTTTGTCTATTTACACTGTAAATGATCACATCACAGGAGAGGCCTTAGGAGTTCAATTGGATTATTGGCTCCTCATAGTCGCCCCATGCTATCTGGGGCTGAGTTTTTCTAGAATGACTGTGTATGACAAAACTTAGGGCCTATTTTGTAGTTTATGCAAAGTGAAAACAGAGTGAGGGTACGTTTTCTATTTACAGTGTAAATGATCATATCACAGGAGAGGCCTTAGGAGTTCAAGCGGATTATTGGTTCCTCATAGCAGAAATTATTTTCCTTAGTACTTAACATTTGAAAAAAGTTTTTCCATAAAATGGAGATAGAAATTTTTGCCCCTCCATTCAGCAAGTATTAAAATTATGCAGTAATTTATGCATTAATTTTCTACCACTGTAATCAAAGACAGCTAATATTCAAACAGATCTTTACGCATTTTCATAAATATATAACTGGATGAAGAATGACCATTTGAGATCTACTACAATGAAAAATGAATATACTAGCACAAGGAGAGGAAATCACACTTAAGTTTACACTAAGCATTTCACCATTTCACTAAGTATTTCAGTGTTCACTACACAAAGCACGTCAATGGATTTGCTGAGGATATTTTCTTCAGCATGAGAGAAAAGGCATATCTCAGTGTTGGATCAGTGAATGTAAAATCTGCACATTACAGATTTAAGAGAAATAAACTTATCAGTGTCTGAAGAAGGATTTCATAGCATCAAAGACAATCTAATATATGTAATTAGAGGAGAGAATAGTACATGCAATTATAATTTGATCGCCTGATTTCCCCCCCCCCCCCCCCCCCCCCCCCAAACCAATATTAGCTTTAGGAAAGCTGGCCCCAATATTTGCTATATCCCTGTAGAGAAAATCAACACCATTATTTCATTTGTCTCCTTGAAAATGAAAAGCAATATTTAGTGTACATAAGCCTGGCATATTTGTGTCCTTAATATTTTCAATGCACCATTGAGTTATTATATTTAGCTTTGTTTACAAAGTGATGATTATTGCTATGAAATATTGAAAAAAATCCTTTTTTAGTACATCAAAGAATAGTGATTGACTTTCTACCATACCTTCACTTGCGTGACGGTCCCTAAAAATGTTCTTGGGATGGACATTAAAGCCTTCTATGTCATGTACTGAAGAGGCTCTCCGTATACTACAAATACTTTCCTTTGATCTGGAATGGGTTAGTGGGTTGCTTGTCTGTATCATGTCAGGGTAAAGTCTGTCCCACTGCTGCTTAGGTGATGAGTGGTCAAGAGGTCCAGATATATTAACCAAAGGTGAACATTTACTGTGTTGAATCAGTGCTTTTGTATCATCCACTTCTGAAGGACTGCAGCTTTCTTTCGTAGGTGATTTAAAGTGCTTCATTGCCACTGAGTCGTCGCTGTGCTTGGATGAATCGATTATGACTGCGTCGGGGTCTTCCTGGGGTAAGGACTGCTTTCTGTATGTCAGAAGTCTCAGTCCAGGTAGCCGGAACCCAAAAAGTCTGCCTACATGTAAATACACAGAAATAGAGAAAATATTACACATTAGTGTCTTGTCATTCAAATCAGCTTTTTTTCACATAAAATGAATGATAGTAGCTATTCCTAATAAATTAAAATGCTTTGCAACGGAATGTGTGAATATACAAATATAATATAGCTCCAAGTTTGTTATAGGTGGGGGTGTTAAAATTTTTCATAATTCAGTCAGACCTAAGTTTTTGAGCTTAGAATGGGAATAGCAGCATTCATTCCACAGCCTATTTTAAAAGCCATGAGGTTCAGATGATACTTTCTAAATTAAAAATCTATGTATCTATAAAAGACTGACAGAATATGTCTAACACTTTGCTTGGTAGTTGCTAGCCTGAAACAGATATTTGTGGATTCTAACACTAGTGGAACTCCGTGTACTTATAAACATATTGATGATATATGCATTTATTTGCTACAGGTTAACAGAAAGATATCAGTGCTAATTTCTTGGGATATAGAAATAAGCTTTATATCAGTTTTGCTACAATCCTCTCCAATACTTACATCTGATGATTAGATGAAATAATTTTAACGAAGTTTAAAATGAAAAGTAAAGGAGCAAAGCAAAGAAAAAAGAGCGACACCGCTCTCAAGCCTCAGTTGCACCTATACAATGCAATAATTCTTTATGTTTGCATGGGATGGGCTGAGTTAGGCTTGGTGTGTTGAATGGCAGGGGAGACTATCCTGAGTGTGTGGAAAACTAACACTGTGTAATGGTTAGAAATGGTAAGAAATATCAGTAACTGAGAGGAAGAGTATAACATAGTACATAGACAGAAACTATAGAGGAAAAATTGCAAAATGTACAGAATACCCTTCTAAAAAACCAAACCTAAATAACAAATATTGTAAGGTTTTGTGTAACACAACTCACAGTTGCAGGCATGGGGACTTCAGATGTACAGAAAACATATTAAACAGTTTAGAAAAAGCAATGCTAAAGAAAGTTTAACAAAATAAAATAATTAAAAATTTTAAATGGTCAGGTGTGATTGTATAAATAGTTTGACTTATAACTTTTTTATCTCATCACTTTGCTACATAAGTGTTTCAACAGTGAATCAATAGTGAAATGATTTCTTGGAGAATATTTCACTATATAATATAAGTATATTCTTATTCTCTCTGGGATAAAACCTTCTGTTTGGGGTTTTAAAAAAATATTTTTTTTAAAGTCAGTTTAAATTGCCAGCATTTATAGCTACCTAACATTTATTAGGTAATCTATCATTTGATACTGACATGTTTTGAAATAGTCTTTCTCTTATGCCTATGGCAGACAGTAATTGGAGAACAACAGATGACTCAGCTTAATCATTTAATGTTTTAAAATAGATGTCCTATATATTTAGTATTGAATATGGAACTGTATTTTGAATTCTAAATGAATTAAGGTGAGAGTACCCTGCTCAGAAAACCTGTCTAAGAGCTAAAGCTGCTGTACTAGATGACACCAAAGGTCCATCTAGCAAACTGTTGGACCTTGATACTTTCCAGTGATGGATACATGAAGAAAGAAATTTAGAGTCACTACATTGTGTTATTTCTCTTGATAAATGTACTCAGTTTCTAGATATCAGAATTTCAGAAATTTCCTGAGCTAGAGATTGTTTGTTCAAATCACAAACTGAATTTTTGGCGTACCTTTATTCTATGAATTTGTCTCAGTGTATTTAAAAATGGCTGTGGTTTGATCTGCAAATAATTCTATACAATAGAACTCCATAATTTTTCCATATGTTTGTGAAAAATAGTTCCCCTTACTTGCTATACCCTTGTTGCCTTTGGGAGGGTTCTAGTTCCTATAAAAAATAGCTAATTACTTCCTTTTTATAGTTTCAATATAGTCTTAAAATGTTTACAGTTTTTCATACATCTGCTCAATTGCATGCAGTATACCTGTTCTGCAAGCTGCAGAGTGCTTGTGTAACTGTATTGTGCACCTCTGAACATCCTTCTCACGCTTTTCAGTTACTTTTTATTTCTAATGCAATCCTTTTTGACAGTGGCCTGAGCTACCCCCAGACTCAGGGATCAATGTAGTGATATAATGGCTTTTTGTTTTGCCTTTATCTCACTTCCTTACAATTACCAATATTTAATTGTACTTTCAAAATATTTTTCTAACTGTGCAAATTTAAGGTATTTTTGCAACAACTGAGAAACTTTGTTGTTGTTTGGTAATAGATAACTGAGTCTCTAATATTGTGTCTGCAAAAAATTGCTTTCACTGTTTTATCACTTGGCCACTCAGCATCCTTGCATAAGCCTTTGAATGTCATATAATAGTCTGAATAATTTTTTTACTTTCTCACCTCGTCGGAACCTTTTTTATCCAAGTAATTGAAAATTTTCTATAAAATAAAAAATTTGTGAGACTATTGATAACATCCACGTGTTTAGAAATCAGGTGATTTATTTCCACTTTTTTCCCTACTTTAAAATATAAATCCATGCAATGATATTACTTTTTTGTCCTTGACAATTTTTGAAAAAGTTTCTTGAATTCCAAATATTTAGCATTGAATTTATCACTCCAAGCATATACACACAACAGTAAAATAAACAGAAATCTCTGTTACATAAACCAGAGTAATGAGTGTTTAAAATAGCAGTTAAAAGTGCCAATTTTCATTCTACACAGTGATGTTCACCAGAGTGAATCTTGGGAGTGTGTAGATTTCTTCTAACATACTAAGCTTGAACAGTACAACTACTCACAGTTGAAATCAGTGAAGAACGTAAAAAAAAAATTATTTTTAAATGCACATAAAATTGAGCTGTAAAGCAGCTTATAAATCAATTTTGAAAGCTTATTGCATCCAAAGTGAAACTGATACTATAATTCTCTTTTTTTATCAATTACACTGAAATTCTTAAAAAACACCATTCATAAGAATTTCTGGCATTAGACACTATTCAAGGCTTTTTGTTGGCACTCTATTTTAGTCATATTCATGGTGCTGCAGATGGTCTTTTCTGCCTCACCACGTTAATATGACCACGTTATACTGCATTACTGATTTAGCTGTCTAACTGCAGTTCAGCTGGAAAGAATACTCAGTGAGAATTTTGCTTCTTGTTAAGACTTTTGGGCATAAAATAGAAAACTTAAATGAGCAGCTTTTTGCTTTTCTTTTATACACTGTAATAAATAGTCTCAAACCCTATTTCCTGCTTTTTAATTTGAATATTCCTAAGAGAAGGAGACTTGCTATTCTTCAGTGAACAGGTAATGAGCTACATGGTGTGTTGAACATTCATCTCTCTCCTGTAGCTAAAGTTATCAGGGGGCCCATTCAGAATTTGTGTAGTTTACTGATCTGAGCTGAGCAAGGAAGTGTAATAACACAATTTGTCACAAAAAAAAATTCATTCAGGCCTCAGGCCTGCTGTCCCAGTATAGAGTAAAAGTGCCAGTGGGAGCTTTCCTGGCCTCCTGTGTATGGGGTGAAATCTTTTGTTTGGTAATGGACAACCCTTGCTTTGTGTAAGTATGATGTCAGAGCAGACGGATTTGGCTTACAATTCTCAAACATGTTTCAGAGGCAACTGGCTATTTATTATGAAATCAGAGATAATGTTACATTAAAATCCTTACAGTTATTAAAGACTAAATTGCCAAATTCTTCTTAATGCTGAATCAGAGATTTGTATGATTGTGTCTTCCTAAGAGCAATTGAGGAAAGCAGTTGCGTCTGAGTCACAATTCCAGGAGTACATTCCACCTCCTCCTTTCAAACCTCACTTTACTGAATAAGTAATTTGCAAATGAGTTAATCTGTTGGTTGCACTTATTCTCTGTGCCATCTCAGCTGTTAAAGTTTCTAAATAGTAGAACTTAGTCCAAAAATATCACTGTAGATGACATAGGACTCTTCTAAACTGTTTGCAAATAGAATTATCTCCAAAGTCTCAAACTCAAATTGACTTTTCTCGTGTTTGGGAACCCTTTTTTAATTCTGTCTCATATTTTGGGAGATCAAAGGAGAAGACTTATAATTTATAGAAAGACATGTTTAGATTAATAGTTTTGGGGAAAAAAAATGCAGGGAAAAATCCTATCTTGATAAGAAAAATTAATATCCTTGTTTTTTCCATATATAATGCAATAAGATGTGCTAATGTTATTAGAAAATTGCTATTCTTAGACACTGAATACAACCATATGGAATTTTGTGTCAGGAAAAAAAAAAGGAAGAGTGAAAATTAGTTCCCGAAAGACCTTATCAACAGCTACAATCACAATTGCAAATTTTCTGTCTCATCAATACAAAACAGGGTATTCCAGCAAAAATATCTGAACAAGGACTTCTTTCATAACCCAATACACTTGCATGGCTAGTGATTCTTGTGTTAGTTCTGTGCAAACATTTCATAAAAAGGAAGGGAAATTTGGCCTGATTGTTGTCTTGATACAGTGAAGGTGTTTCCCAAATTTCTAGTGATGAAAATGTATATTTACATAAAAGACACAGTGACTAAGTCAGAGAAGTGCCTGCAACTGAGAGAGTTTTACCTTCTCTGCAATTTCTTTAGTGGTCTCTGGGTAATGGTAGATGCTGTCTTATCTCGCAAAGTTTGTTTACCCCCTGTCAATGGGATTCCTGCAATACTATCCCAAGCACTGCAGAAGGGTAATCCTAAGAGATGGCAGCAGAAAAGTTGTGATGGCCCCTCAAAGAATTGCTCAGCCAGCTTTTGTAGCACCACTAGTAGTATTGTTATTTTCATGCTGAAGCAGTTATTCAAACCCCAGAATGTGAAAGCAAAAGGAAAAATATTAGCTGGTCTCAGGCTCCCTACCTTGCAGCTAGATTTAGTCTGTCTCAACATTCTCTAGATTTAGACTTACCACAATCAAATCAAAGGAGCTCAAATGTACAAAGAATTTGTAGAAGATTGTCTATATGAGGTATAGAAACTGTCAGAACTGTTTCCTGGTGTGATGTGCCACTTTTCCTAGGCTGAGAGCTGAACCATAGTGAGCTGCTCATGTTTCTGAACAACCTATTGTCTGTGGTAGGGTGTTGAAGGAAATCAGGTCTTGGATAGTTTTACAATGGTGAATGACTGATCTGGCTATAATATGAAACATATGTTACTTTTTCAATATATAAGATTAAAGAATAGAACATAGATATCCACAATGACCAACTCATTATAAAAAAAATTTCCTTGACAAGGGCAGGTAAGATAGGTCAATTATGACAGACTGTCGTCCAGAGCATAAGCTAATTCCATAACACCTTTGTTCTGAAACCTTTCCCAAAGAATAAGCAAAATTGCTTTCACAACAGTAGCACAAGTGAGACCTTTGCTGAAATATTTTCTCATAATTGAGTGTCACAGAATTCCAGGATGTAGATTATAAGAAATACATCACAGATAGTTATTGACTTGCTGCTCAAAGGCTTGGAAATACCATCTAGCAACTCATGCAACAGACTAAAGGAAACAATTTCTTTTGAGAAGTGGAATCCCTAAACACTGACAGTCTAAAATAGCAGCAAATACTTGAATCTACTCTTTGCAAACTCTGTGGCATGTGATGATGCCTTATTTTCTATCTGGGCACAGCAGGCCTTGGGACAAAGAATTACAGAAAGACACAATTATGGTTTTTTCAGTTATTTTTCCCAAAACGTATTGAAGCATACTTAAGTGGATAATTTTCTTGCACTGCTCATTAAATAATTTATTTTCAGGAGGAAAAAAGTAAGGCATATGCAATTATTAATATTATAAGCTAGAACTCATAATTCTCAGACACTGAAAACTCTTCTTTTTTTATCCTCTGGTGTGGTCTACTTTATTTTTGTCACTTCTTTTAGTTTTCTGTAAAATTTAAGGTTGCATATGTCTTCTACCAGTATAAGAAACCAGCGATCTTCTTTGTGTTCTCTTGTAAGAGAGAAAGATTTAACTTTGATATCTGCACAAAGGACTCTGTCAGAATATGAAAGGAAGGGAATGAAGTCTCTGACTGCTTGTGGGGCTCTGCTGTGTGTGGTTGATAAGTGAATTTAGTCAGAACAATGTAAACAGGGTCTCCCTCAAAAGATGGGCTCTTGATATCCTTGAATGTTAACAGGAATTGGTAGATTTACATGTTTTGTTCCACTTGGTGATAGAAATGTAATTTTACTATCTTATTCATTACGTTTACAGGAGCTGAAGTGCTTTTCTAAAAAAGCTGTATGAAAAAAGAATCTTTTGTCCTCTCAGAAAGAGATTTTACTTCTTGCATTTTTATTTCTTAAATATGATCAGAAGTATGAAAGACAAAAAAAAAGTAAATAACTGCAATGAAAGAAAATAGCAAGCATCACAGAAAATATTCTATCTAAATTATTTGTTACCTAGCGCAATATTTAGCTGTCTTGGTATGACTATGGTGGGGGGGGGGGGGGGGTTTGGCAGCTGGGAAAAAGAATTTCTTCTATCTATTAAATCAAGCTCTCAAGAAGTTCTCAGCCCTTCATCACCCTGGCTGCCAGGTTTCATAGAAAAAAAATACTGCTTTTCTCTGAGACAGGAAGCCTGAAGAAGTTTTAAGACTGAATTCATATACCACTCTCCATTTCTGCAATGTGTTTTGTCTCATATATTGATTGAAGCTGTTTTATGCTCTGCATAGTGCAACTTTCAGTAATAATAAAACGAGAAGTATCATTAAATTTGGATTTTATATGTCGTATAATTATACTAAATTTAATAGTTTATCTGTTATATCTATATTTTTGCAGAAATAAATATTCAGACAGTAAGAGCAAGAGCCATATTATGACTTGCACTCTTCTAGAAATATATAAAATGTAATGAGATCTTGAAATAATATAGCCAGAACAAAGCAATAAAAGGACTTTTGTAGATAGAATTTTAGAAGATAGATTTACCTGAAGAAGAGCCACTTGAAAGGTTGTTACCATCTGAAATACAATTAAACTAAATTTACAAAAAGCTTTTGCTTGAAACAGATTCAAAAAATAAACAGACTATTAAGAAAAGAAGGCAGAATATCAAATTTGCACACATTTTAGAAGCAAATTCAGGTAGCTTAAATTCAAATACAATATGTGTAATAAGCAGAGGAATTGTTCTGAAAGTCCATTGGTGTTTTAATTGGAAAATTTAAAAAGTATTAAATTAAGAATATTTAATAATTACTAGATCAATATATGTTTCCAATTACCAAGTTTTAAAGCTGGCTACGGTTCCAGACAGAAAACTAAAGTAGATGTACACAGACTAACATGCTATTTCTTGTGCAATGGAACTTCTAGTTAAAGATAAATTTTTTGCTAGACGATGACAATTTTATTTGGATGAACCTTACTGAAAAGTTGAAGAATTCATAATTTTAATCAGAAGAATAGACTTTATTCACTGACACTTGTTGGGAATATGAGCTTAGTTTTATGTTCCTGATAGGCCTCACTTATTTAATCTCTTCATGGCAAGAACTCTTCAGACCATGTGTCCTTGCCAGTTGCTCTCAGGTTTTTGATATGCCCAACTTGCATGGATGCTTAAAACAATCAAATAATAATGGTAGGATTCTATGCTTGAGAAGTAAGACTTAGTGGAGGTAAACTCCCTCATTTTTATCTATAAATTTGTTCTGTTTGCTTATCTTAAAGCGAGCCTTTTCATGTCAAAGACTATAAAAAAAACCCCGTATTTCTTGTAAACATCCATGTAAAAGCTTCTCATATCCATTGGAAATCTTTCCTGCTTTCTAGTAGAGTAATTTTTGTCTAAGCTTGAGATACCCTGATAGTTCAGATTTTTTTCCTCTTCAAGGTCAAAATCTATAATTCGATTTGGCAAGCACAGAGATGTGTTAAGTTCTCTGTGCTAATTCTTATTATGAATAATAGAGATGTGTCTCTTTCTTCCATCAGAGAATGAAGTAAAACTCACTACCTTTATACTTTCCTGAGGGTATGTATTATAATGTGGGATGACTTCAGAAAATCATTATCTTAGCCTTCAAGTTACCTCATGGAACCCCCACCCTGTCTTAGATGTCCTTAGATGTCCTGATAGATAGTAGACCTGTTAACAATTAATAAAAATATATCACTGGAAGACCTGTGTGGTATGCATAAGTTGCCTCCACTGAAACCTACTGAAAGCTGTGTCACTCCCTCTTTTTCATTTTCAATCTCTTTAAGCAGAGATTGCTTTTTTTTACTGAATGTTTGTACAAGACATAGCAAAATAGCTCTGCGATCGTAGCTGGGTGAGGCTGTAATTTAAACAGCTAATTACAGTTCATGGAATCCAGGGAGGCTTCCTTTCTGAGCTCAGCCCCAACAGCAGCCATCATGAGGAAACAGAAGTAGAGCTACTACAATCATATTTCTCTGTAGAAGACTAAGAAAAATTACTTATCTCTGTGGCTTTTCTATTAATTTAGGCAGTTAGGTGTTTGTGGAGCACTGAAGGTGGTAATAGCAGAGGTTCTTCTGTCTTTTACTGGTGATTGGTGTTTGGCCAGATTCCTTTGCTAAGAGTTCAACTCTGTTTCAGTTTGCCTAATATTTACTGTAATTTACCTTGGAGACAAATACAAATAATTCACACTGGGGTTTTTAGAACTATGCTGCTGGTTGGCTAGATAGAAATCTTTGTCCTCCTGAACACAATTTTTCTTGACTAGCCCTCACTGAAGATGAACTTGTTTCCAGTGGTGCAGCTAAAAATAAGATCCTGGACAAATTTCTCATTACATTTTGAGCAAAGTCAGGGGCTTACTCTTACTTATTCCATGAGGCAAAATTGCATGCATCAATCAGCAACACAGTATTTCATGACAACATTGCAGTCCTAATATTTCTAGGACTAAAAATGTAGGCTTGCCTTTCACTAAACTGCTATACTTATATAGCAAAGTGCTTTGCGCAGAGGAAAGCAAATACTGTGTTTTTAAGCTAGCTCTTTGACTGGAAGGAAAATTTAAATTGTAGTTGTGCTTGTTTACAGCATCATGTGTGTGGAACGTTCTCTGCTTCTCAGATGTAACACTGTGTTTTTAAGCTAGCTCTTTGACTGGAAGGAAAATTTAAATTGTAGTTGTTCTTGTTTACAGCATCAGTGTGTGGAATGTTCTCTGCTTCTCAGATGTAAGTCCATGGCTAGGGCCAGGAAAGAGGAAAACTTGCTGAAAAGTAAGCACCTTGAAGTTGATTCAAAGGTTTTCTTTTTATAGTTTTGGCTGTTTTAAGAATATTATATCATTTTATTTGAACCTTATCCAAAAAATGTTACTTTCCATTTATTAGATGCATAGGAGATCCTCTCATTTCCTTCACAGAAAGAAATCCAAGAAATTATTCTAGAGTGTCTATATTAGGCTTATAGATTTTGAAATGATGAAATAATAATCCTGAAATATCCCTCTTTAGCAGAATGCAATTATATATTTAATCAAATAACTTTTTTTGTTTTCTCCCATGAGATAAATAAACACTGTGTTTGGGAACCAAAATTTAGCTTACAGATTAGTACTTCTAGCTAGTCAAACTGTTTTGAAATTAAAATAATAAAACTTGTGATAAAGTTACCTCATCTGACTAGCCATTTTAGCCTATTGATTAATAGAAGTTAATTAATAGAAGTTGTGATCTAGACAGGCTTGGATTAAATGTTAGAAAAAGCATTATAGGTCAGTAAAAAGGTAGAATGCTCTAGGTGGAGCAGAAAATTAAGAAAACTGAGAATTAATTTCTGAAAGGTTTTTTCTCTTTGCAATCCACAAATGGTCTCTTTTCAATAGAAAATTGTAGCCACATTCTTCATATTGAATTCAGGATCCTCAGACTATGGGTTTCTTCAGTTTTAATTGGCTGTTGATTTTCTGAGTTCAGTCTATGTCATGGTTGATCTTGATATCTTGTACTCATTAGTTTTACTGACAAGAAGAATTTCACAGCTTTGAGGAATAGAATCAGGTGCCGTGAGCAAAGAGTAATTTATGCCACTTCTTCTGTAAATTGCTGTAAAAATGCCTCATAAAATAACGGAATGGACGAACATGCCACAGTGGAATGTTTGAGAGATTTGGGAATAAAATTGGACACTAAGGATCCCTTTCCTCAATCATTCATATAAAAGACATATTTATATGAATATGTTATAGCATATAGCATATAACATATATATGTTATATGTTATAAGTTATAGCTTGACACTTTATAATTAGGATTTTAATGAAGTTTGTACAACACACTGGATGGGAATTCGTATGTTATTTTTGTTAACAACTGTTACTAGTAGATAAATTTAAATTAAAATTTACAAGTGTTCAAAGAAGTTTTTTGCTAAAATGGTATAAAATCACATCTCTTCTTAATTTAGTTAGTTGTAAAAAATCTACTCAAAGCTCTGAAAGAAGTTTTTTGCTAAAATGGTATAAAATCACATCTCTTCTTAATTTAGTTGTAAAAAATCTACTCAAAGCTCTCTGTTCTTTTTTATAGTGAGTCTAACAGGAAGGAGTTCTCTTTTACCACGAGTATCTTGCTAAATATACATTATTTATGCATTATTTCAGTGGAGTTCAAAATTTTATACAGCTTTGCAAATAGTTAGATTCATGAAAATTTATGAACTACATTTTTGGGAATATTTTTTTATCATTATAGTGACAATCAAACAACTATTAGTGTCTTAGAAGGTGTAAGAGAGAACAGTCCAGACGAAATGTTAGAGATGAGTAAAAGCCATTTTTAGGGCTTATGTAGCTCAAAACTATCATTCTTAACACTTCAATGCACTACACAAATATTCCTTCATTTACAAAGCAGGTATTTATGTTTTCAAATGTTTCACAGGTAAGATGAGGGTAAAATTATTAAGTGGTTTTATCTTTGGGTATAAATGTTAATTTCTGGCATTTTAAAATGTTTACATGATTTAAGAAAGGCAACACAAAAGACAAGCAAACTCATTAGAAAATAATTGAAGTAAGAATGAGCAGAATTCTCATATGGAAATGAGAGAAAGCTTAGAAAAATGGAATGATAAATGGGCATCTCTAGCAGAAATCAATTTCTCTAAGTCTCTTTTTAAGTGTACATTGTACAAATATATTCTTCCTGGAGAAGAGGATGTTACCCAGTTGTGGGATAAGTGCGTACAGTGGAAATTTCTGTATGTCTCTGAATACAAAGATGCAACGGGGGTAGTATTAAATTAAGTTTGATTAGATGTTTAAAAGAAAAGATATGGCAAAAGTTTCAGGCTATACCCTTTTTTCCTCAAAAAAGAGAAGAGTTATATATGAACAAAGACTTCCTTAGTTTTACTGGGGAACTGCCATACGTTGGAAAATAGAATTGCTGCAAAATACAAAACCAACAAAACAGAAAAGAGTGAAAAATCAGTTGGCTGTGATTTACTTACAGGGTTACAGAGTTAATTCTAAAATTTCACTATTTGGTTATACAAAAACTGTTCCAGCTGCCAGTAAGAACTGGTGATAAATTCTTGCCAGAAAAAATTAGGGGAAGAAAAGGATCAGCTGAAAGAACTTTTGTGCTGCTATTGTGAAGCCACTATCTTCACTTTCCACATCCCTGCCTATTCAGACATTTGCTGCATACAAGATAGGAACTCTTGATCACCACACTAGAAAGAATTCTATTTATACTCAAATGTGCTCATCAAACTCCTGAAACATACTTTTTCTTTTTAATAATCTATCATTATCATCATCTGCCAAGCCCAGTGCTGAATCAGAAGCTAACTGTGTTAGCCATCATCCTGGCACATAACAAAAGACAGGATCCTTGTACTAGCTTACAAACACTGTTGGAAACATCCATCAGCCTTCAGCTGATACATTTTTAATTTTTTGTCTTTCCAGAGCTAAATGCAGTCACTGAGCTAAACCTAAAAAATGCTACTTGTCTTACATAGGGCTTAATTTGTTCAGAGGGTGCTCAGCCATTTAACAGATTGAAATCCCTCTTTTCTTCACAGCATGAAATGCTTCTATTACGTTATATTAGATTTTACAGAATCACAGAATATTCTGAATTGGAAGGATCACTGAGTATAACTCTTAAGTGAATGACCATATGGGGATCAACAACCATCCTCATCCTTGATGTTATTAGCACTGTGCTGTAATCAAGTGAGCTCACCTCGGTGGCAATTTCTATCATGAGGAACCCTACAGTAAGTGGTAGTGTTCAAAACTGTTGGCTTCAGCTTGCAGAATAGATGCTTTTAGAAAAAAGGAAAGGCTTTTCAAAGTTACACTTGATAAATTTTATAAAATCTTGATAAATCCATTAGGGGAAGGATGAGAATATGAAAAGTTATCTTCTTTTCTAGGGACAGGAAAGTAGCTTCAATCTATTTGCTTCCTAATAATTTTTACTTCTCTCCTGCAACTTGACTCAGTCTTTTTATTTTTATTCCTTTCTCTCATGTTGAAAAGGCATTCTAATATGAGAAAAGTCAATCTAAGGAGCTCTGGAAAGAAATCTCTCATGATCTGTGTGCTTGTGGGTAGTAGATGTTAATGTAATCTGAAATCTTTTGTCTTTTGTCATTAGTTGTTGCTTTTCCTGGTTGTTTGTCAGAGATGTATTGCACTTGTTATGTGTCTGGTTCCCTCACTATTTTTATTCCCTAAATTGGTTGCTGAATTCGAAGGGATTTTGTTGCTTTTTTTCCCCCCTGAACCAGTACCTATTACTGTCCATTTTTTGTGTGATCCAGTGAAAAGAGATCACCTGGTTTACCTGTTCTAAATAGGGTATGATGATGAACTATCTCCAGGAGAATCTGCTGTGTACCTTTCTTATGCTGGGAACATGACATTAAAAATATGTTTTCACTGGTAAGCAATCCCCCTTTTTGGATTTTTTTTTTCTAGCTTACTAGTCTCTCTCTGCCTTTTCTGTATTTCAAGGCTTTTTTCTGTTTTAGTTTAAAACCGCCATTGAACTGTACACAATATCTTGCAGTTATTTCTGGATGTTTTGCATAGCTTGGCCTCTTTCTTGCCAAGAGGAATTTTTGGCTATGTAGCATATTTTGTATCACTATCCATCCCATCCAGCCCACATAACAGTCTGCTCTGAAACCATAAGCAACTGGGTAGAAGACGGAGCAGCCGTGTGCCTGCTCTAGTTTCTGCCAGTTTCTGGCATCTGGCTGTACCCACTAGCAGGAATACGGTTCAAGTCACCTTTCCTTGCCTCCTTTTGCACCTTCACCTCTCTCTGAGAGAGATCAGTTATGTACTGAGCTTGGAGGTCCACTTATTAATTTTTCAAGAACTCTTAGCAAGGAAATCCCTTGTGTATGCCAGGTGTAAATACCATAAAACAAGAGAAGGATGTTTTCACAAAGTGGGGGTATTTTTGCAGATTTCCTCTTTAGTGGCTTTTCACTTTAAAATGCGGCAAGTCATAACACTTGAAAGTATACAGTGATGTGTTACAGATATGAGAACAAAATGTTCTTTTTCAAGACATGGAGCTCTGTTTTTTCTACTCAGTTGGTATTTTACCTTCTATTTTGTCCATAAAACCACACTAAGAATGGACAAGATGAACAATTTTATCTATGTTATAAAATTGCTTTTTAAATGAAGGAAGGAAAATGTTTCAAACTCACAAAACCATCGTATACTAAAATAAAACCAGAATATGTGTAGAGTTTACCTGATGTACTTATAATAATTTTTTTCTGATACCCCTTAATAGGATTTTAACTGTATCATTAGCAGAAAAAAGTGTTCTCTTGCTATCTCAAAAAATCCCAAGAAAAGCTGCCGTATTTTTTATTAAAAAAACCAAACCCAATGCAAAACAGAATAAGCAAAGGAAGCATAAAAGCACAATATATTAAATATGTATTGTAAGGACCATTTATAAGGGCTTTTTAAAAATGTAATATTTGGTGAACAATAATTATTTGCAGACTGCAAGTTTCCAGTAATGGAAATTTCCTTTGCCACATTCTTATACACCCTGTCATTGTAGGGTTCTATGGATGTTGTAGGTACTGTGCAGTGTTTTCATCAAGAAAATTCTCTCCTTGCCTCTCACCAGTGAATTTTACCAGTGAGAATTATACCAGTCTTTATTTCTCAACTAGAGAAAGCTGAAGTGTTGATTTAACAATTGGAATACTTATGTTCCTTTATTGTACTAATGTTAAAGATTATCTCACTGTGAAAAGGTATTTTCCAAGTGTTAATGCTCACTGTTAGAGCATGCTGTGCTTGACTAAGAGCTTGTACATGCTCTGGGTACAGATGTGGTCTGAGAAATGTGCTCTGGGAAATCTTGTAGTAAGAGTAGATTACGTGAGTGGCGATGTAAAGCAGAAGGATTGTGTGCTGTTGCTGCACACAGTGAAGGTCAGCAGAAGAGCACATGTTCTGCAGATAGTGGGACAGAAAGCTACACAGTGCAGTTGTATAAGTAGACATTTCTGCTGAGTATTCTAATTTTGACAACATTTATGCTCCAGAGTGGAATGAAAGCAAAAGCATTTCCTTCGCATCCACCCCCATCCTTCAAGTCAATCTAAATACTTCAATTTGATAAAATCAAGATATTTAATTAAGTTTTAACTGATTGTTATATTTTCTAGTCTAATTTAATCACATTTCACCAACTATTAATCAAATTACCCCAATTTTTTTTTAAAATAAAATAAAAGTACTCAATTTTGAATAGGCTAAGATGAAATATTTGGGCTATATCACTATGCTTTTTTTAAATTTTCCATTTGTAATTGATTTTTGCCAAGGGTGATGCCCTTTTGTGAAAGATTTTAGTTTTCATGAATTTATATGTCCTTGTACTATTCACAAGATCTAGGCTGTTGGTGCTACCAAAGATCTGATAGATTATTTTACTAACATCTTGCAGTGGGTTTGCTACATTTAGCTTCTTATGATTTCAGATTATTGTGTCAGTCAATAGATTTCATCCTTTGCTAACCTTATTGCCCATGTTGATTACTTTACCAGATAAAAGTAGAGGTAAGCAAAAAAAGTCATTGCATAACTTACGATTTACAAGCTTAGACGGTAATATTGGCTTGCACTTCTCAGGAGATGCCACATTCTCTTCATCTGTTACATACTCAAAATTAATAATAAACATCATTGCTACTCCCTCTTGATTTTTCACTGGAATTATGTGGGTGTTGCAAATGAAGGTAGACCCTGCAGATGGATTAAAAAAGAAAGAAAGAAATATATAAATGGATGGAAACATTTTTTTTTCACTTTAGTAGGTCTAGTTACACCAGGAGACAGTGAAGAGTATTTATTTGAATTCAATAATTGAGCATTAAACATACTATTCTTTAATTTCAACAGTAATGTTTTCATAGAAAGAAATACCACTTGGAGACTTACTTTTACCAAAAGTTGTCTTTGAAATGTAAATTTTAATTTTTGGTTTCTTTTGTTCACTGGAACGGCCTGTATAAATTGACTTGTAATATAGAGACATTTAACACCAAAAGTAGAAATGTGAACACTGTTCCAACCACAGTCCTTGCAAAGAAAGCAGGACCTGATTCTTCTAAATGTTGAACATTCTTCAAGCATTTGGTTCTATTACACAGGATGAGTCATGCATTAACTATTTGTGGATGTAAATATACCACTATTCTTATTTTAGCTCTCAGTCTTTTGGGGACTTTGGGAAATGTTTAGGTTTGTGTTAAAAATTTTATTTGTAAGTTGTTTTATACTTCATCACAAAAATCTTCTAAACTGTGCTAATAATTTTCAATACTTCTCAGAAGGGTTTGACTTAAGTGTTATATACAATTTGAAGTATGAACTTAAAAATACCCTAACTTTCACATGTATGGACCATACTCTGCCTATACTAAAAGTAATAGAGATTGTAAACTTTCAATACCTTTGGTGCCCAGAATGTTCTTGTTTAAAAATCTAATTACAGATTTAAGGAGTTATTTGTGTTAATTCTTCCACTATGGCTTTAGAAGTTTCAGTTGACAAGGTCATTAGTTTTGATTTAATTCTTTCTATTAATGTTACAGAACACAGTGGTTCCAAAAACAATGTGATTGCTGTAAGCAATACAATAATGTGCTAAAAACTTCATGCAGACACAACTGTGAGACGGGGTCTTTCCATGCTAACTAGGGACTGGTTTAATGTACATCATCTGCAATTTAGGCACTCAAATGCAGTAATCACTGAAACTTGACAGCCTGTGCTGTTTGACAAAAACAGATCTTGATCTAGATTGTACAAGAGTATTTTTTTTGTTTGTTTCTATTGAGGAGACAGATAGTACAATTTATATCATTACAACCAAGACCAGACTCTGGCCTCTAATATTTAATGCAGTACTTGTTATAATGTGGTATTTCTGGCAATTCGAGTTATGTATAAAATTGACATGCTGGCCTTTCAAGTTTTGCAGCTGTAACTTCCATCCATTTAATAAAACAGTTAAGCTGTGGCACTTGCCACAGTTTCCATGGTTACATGCTCAATCTCTTTAGTAAACAGAAAATAAGCAATTTAAGACTGTTCTATTAGAGCTAAAAATAGAAGTGCTGCAGGCCAACCATTGCAACATAGACTGGTTAAACAGAAAGGCTGGAGAGAATTTAGAACAATCTTTGTGCTTTTAGCTAACAAATAAAATACATACTGAGTTCAAAAAGTCAAAATTATATTTATTAATTTGCTTGGAATGCAATTACAATGGATGGTTTTGACATGAAGATTTATAGGCTGAGCAGGTATCCCCCCATATCTGGAAGTGGGGCTTGGCTGAGGCATGCATGGCTTTGAATAACACTGCAGTGGATCAGAGGTTTGTCAGTATTTGCAAAGGGGGATGATGAGAACACTTCTTTAACAAGTTTCCTGCTTTTGAAGGCTAAGGGTTTTTCAGCTTTTGAAATGCTTCCCACAGTGCTAAGTAATGACACTATTTCCCATTTGTGTAGAACATTCCTCCCTCAAGAATTTACAAACCTCATTTGTACTGGAGCTAGGGATTTGCATCTCTGGGGAGATGCAGGAGTTGTTTAACAGTCCACAGCTTTAGAATATGGCAAAAAGAGCAGATGATTGAAAATTTAAGCTCTATGTAGAAATATTTCAGGAACAAAAAATAGGAAATGTTCATGTGTGGTATAATTTAACATGGTTCCTTTGAAGATGAAATACACCATAGACTAATCAAGCCCACTGTAGTTCATTAGTCTGAATTTTTCGAAGAAAACCAGGCTTTTTAAAAGAAAAAGGAATATTTACTTTTTTTGCAATACTGGAAGTGGAATGCTGCAAGTTAACCAAAATACAATGACAGTTGCAGTCACTGTTTGTGACATTGTTAGTGTTTTTCTTTAGTACAGACACTGCAATCTGCCTTACACATCTCAGTATCTAGCTCTACTGAAGGGACAATAAAGAAATACAAAATTCAAAATAGCAAGGAATACTCTAGTGTGATTTAAAAGGAAGAGATGGGTACAAATAACATTGAAAAATTTAAAAGATAAGCTTTGAGTTGTTAGAGTTGATAGCAATAAAGAAATAATAATAAGAAGCTTGTTTACAAACAATCTTATTCAGTATTTGCACTCTGGCATCCCACTGCTCTTCATTGCACTCAGCATGTTTTTCCTGTTTTGTCTCTATACTTAATATTTCAAAAGTAAGATATGCTTCTGATGAGCAACAAAAATAGTAATGTAGTTTTTGGAATTTGCATTTCTTATCTAACAGCACCGGTCAGGTGGATGATTTAATGAGAACAACCAAGAAAATAATACCTTTATAATTAATAAATTCAATATCCAGTAATGTATCTGAATTTTCTCATAATTAATACTGAGGAGTAATCATGAAATATACCTGGTTTGCTTTCTTGTTATCATCACTGGAGATGATAGAGGACAAGTTGGACATTTTCTTATTGGCTTGAATTCCATGGTTATAGGGACTTGTTTTCTTTTATTTAAGACATTGTGAAGCCCACTCTTTCATCTAGTTAAATTAGTGGAAAAATATCTATATGGGAAGAACAGATTTCAGTCCCCTATTTCCTGTGTGGATGTGATGTACATGGTTATGTATTCAATAGTATTATTTCACAAGACAACACAGACTTGTGTCAAGCAAATAACTGTAAAAATACATACACAAGTGACAATAAATATTTGGAAATAACAACTTAGGGTATAGAAGGGTTGTATAAGGATCTATTGCACCATTTGAGCAATTCTGATGAAGGAAAACCCATTTATCTATCTGTCTGCATAGTGTTTAAATCTGATTTGCTTCAAAAGATCAGTACGAGGCAGGAACATCAAGCCAATTAATCTGATTCCTAAACATTATTTACCTTTCCAGTGATTTTGTATGGAAGATTTTTGGGCAGATTTTTATCATACTGCATCTTCTAGATACAACTGTACTGATTTATTAGAATTTTGGTAGTTCCAGTTATCAGCAATTTGGAGAGGACAATGCATCTAGTACAACGGTGAAGACACTCAAAATTTTCATATGACAAACTCTGACAATTAAGCTTTAAAAAATTACAAATCCCAAACAACTAATTTGATTCAGCCTTCCTGGGAACAAAATCTTCACATGCCATTTTATATGCCAAGCTCAAAGGATCCCTGAAAAATGAGGCATTTAGGTGATTGTGTTAATTCTGCAGAATTGCCATGGTTCACACAACAAGAGCCTTTCAAAATTCATCATGATTCTTCAGAATGGCTCTGGAACCCTCTTGCCCTGAATAGGTTTTACAGTTGCTATCTGTATTGTCCCATTTAAAAACTCAGACTCCTGCACTCAGTACAAATTTGAGGACAGCCTTTAGAAGGTGGAGACTGGTTTCAATATATTTTGGAACCAATCTTGGCTGCCCGTGCCAAAGAATTTATGACTTCTCAGATATTTTTTGTTACTAGAGCTGCTGTAGACAACTGACTATGGCTATAGAAAGAAAAATATTGAACATGTCCTCTGCACGCATGTAGAAATTTCTGGGCAGAGTGACCCCATACTCAAGTTTTCCAGGATTGTGACAATTTTTTACTTCTGTGGCTTACAAGTAGTTCAGTGCAGGTATCTCTACAATCCATAGCCACTTCTGCTCATTTGAAATTGAAGATAACAAAGAATAAATCAAAACATAACAAAGAAAGAGCCAACAACAGCTCGCCTACTAGAACAAGACCAAAGACAGTAAAAAAATAGAGGCAGAGATACTCTGCATTTCCAGATCTTGACTGTCCTGTTTGCTGTTTGCCAGACAGCCCTGAATGAAACATGTCTGCAGTACCACAATTTTATGGTAATACAGGGACAAGAGAAAGATCCTGGATATTATTTAGACTTTTATAAAATAATCACTATTTTTATTTTGGAAATAAATACCCTCCAGTTCCCTTAATAGAATTCTCACTTTGTCATCAAAACAAATGCTCAAAATGCCTTCTCTCAGAGGCATAAGCTTAAAACTACCAATTATAGTAGAAATGCAATTAAATATATTTAATATTCAATTGTGTATTAAGCTTTGTCTTAATTCTGTCACAATTTTACTGACATGGGGCACAGAAAAGTCCACATAGTTCCCATTTTGTTAGTACTTAAGTGAAATGCTGTTTTTATAGATTCTTTTTTGACTAGTTACTGTGAAATTATTAGAGTGTGATTGCTATTATAATACATAGAAACTTAATATTGCTCTTTTAATCAGGAGTTGATTTCTGTAAATGCAAAGAATGCTATGCATTCCAAAACATAACCAAACTTATTTTGTTATCCTATGTCCAGTTTATAGCGTTATTTTTCCTTTCATCATAGCATGGCTTATGGGGATTGCCCAATGTTAATAAGAACTCTGGGGAAAGAAAAGAGCTAATCTGACAGAGAATTAATGTGGAAGATCTGAAAACCTTTTCTATCTTTGCCTGTTCATCATGTAATCTTCATCTTTGGGATGAGGAGCCAAAGCATGGCTTTCTACTGACTTCTAAACTTCACAAACTCAATATCCTCTTCCTTCCTAATGGCCAAAAACCCCATCACTTTCTACTTCTTTCAGCTTGGGAATGGTCTTGGAAAGGTGTAATATTTTTCCAGGCATAACATAAAGGGAACTTAATGAAATTAAATTTATGTCCTAGTCTTGGAAAAGGAGATGCTGTCCTGCTTTGTACAGACATTCAGGAAGGCTGAGACGGGGAGCTTTATCCACCCTGCTCAGCATACAAGTAGTAACAAGCCCCTTAGGACCATGTGAAATGCAGTTAATGAAAGTCTTGTTCTCTGGCCTAAACTGCTGTTTATAAACCATTTTATCACTAAATGTTGGCAGATAAAGGACATAGACATGCTTTTAATATGGAATGAGGAAGAGTCACAGGAATTGTGGGTAGAGGAATTACTTGGAAGGCAAGGTGGGAAGTGGGACACAATATCTTGTGAAATAAAGCTGTTGCTTGCAAAGAGCTGCTAACACTTTCACATTCCTGAAATGCCCTAAGAATTGAGAGAATATTCATATTTTATACACCTTTGTGTGAGATGTAATTCTGGCTTAATTCCCTCTTGTTCCATAGCTACTTTCAGCCGAACTTTAAAAAAAGGAACGGCAGTAAGCCAAAACCTTTGTTTTTCCGATATGTTGTCAAGGTTCTAGTAACAAAATTTAAAAAAACTTGTTTTAGAAAACAAATACTGTCAATGGTGCAGAAGAATGACACCTGAAATCTACTGGTTGTAATTTATTGATGAGACCAGTATAGTAAAGTATTTTGTATTCTTGAAAGGTTACAGACAAAGAAAAAGAAATTGAAAAAAAAAAGCCTGTGCCCAGGGAATATTTGCTCTGCTTTGTGTGATTTTTTGTGACTTAACTGTGAAGAAAGTCCTTTCTTTTATGCTTAAAATTCAGAAGCCTATTTACCCCCACTTTGAAGTCCACTCTAAGCAAACACTGTGTTAGGTGATGTTTAGTTGGCATTTAGGGACAATTGCACTGGGGATGTGTATTGAATATTCAAGCAAAGCAAATTTGTCAAATAATGAGGCATGATGTGTATTGTGATGTGGGGACTCAACATCCCCAATCAAGGACTGAAAATCCAATTCTTTCTGTTTCTATTCAAGCATAAGCCAGGAACAATACAGTATGTCATAATGAATATTGTTTTAAGCAATGCAAAGTTTTACACTCTTTCTGAAATCATGCTAAGTCTATTCCTGTAATGCTGTGTTGAAAAGAGCCATGCATAGTTTCACATGGTTTGTGCTAAAGGACTCCCTTAGCAGCAAATACCTTTGCAAACCTATTTTTCTGTTAACTAAAACTAAGATTTATTAACAGATTTTCACAACTTAGTTTTCTTGTTTATACAATACAAATGAGTGGAAGAAGGACTGAATCGGCCCTGAGAATATTACCCAGCACTTTTTGATGTAGAATCATGTCTCTGGAGACAGATACCACATAATTACTTGCTCAATTCAGTTACAACCCCATGAGAAAAAATTGGACAAATGCTTCTGCCTGTTTGTACCTGCAGCTTTTTGCATCTTTGCAATTGATGTAATTTATTCAGACCTTTGGAGACATCTGATTTGTAAATACCCCATTTAAATTTAGTCACAACTTTAGCTTATAGCAAAGAATTACCTTTGGATGTTCCTTTCTTTCCTGCCCTGCATTTGTAATATGGCTGCACACATAAGGAATAAGAGAAAACTTGATGCTAAGACTAAAGATGATTATATTGGTAGCTACAAAAAGCATCTGTTCTGAGTATTGCAGTTTGAATTGCAATTGTTGCCTGTTGCTGCCCTTCAGTTGGTAGTACTGGTATAATGGTGGTACTGGTATATATATTTATATGTATATATATTTATATTACTGGTATATATATTATATATATTATATGTGTGTGTGTATATATATATACTGATAATTGGTGGTACTGGTATAATTTTACTTTCTTCTAAAGGTGTTAAAACTAAAGAGATGAAAAGGATTTTAATCAAACCAACATTAAAAATGAATGAAGAAATTAAGAATAACTCAAAGAAACTCTTGATCCCATTTTCACAATTGAATAAGTAGTAGATAACAGCCTCACACTATTAAACTGTGTCTCATAAATTTCCATATAGAACTTTGGGCAATGGGTTATACTACTCTCTTTAGCTTTCACCTATATCTTCTGAGCTGTATGTCACCATTTTCCAATTCCGTCTGACTGAAAATGAGCCACCATGAGTGGCAAGGATGGGAAATCCACATGCTTCCTATATCTGTGTGATTGTCTATTCTGAAAGACTCAATGCAGAGAGCAATTGAAAATAGATGTTAGATTGAAATGTATTATAACCCTTTCAATTGAATAGCTGTGTTTAAGGGGGATGGGTAGAGACAAGAAGAATGTATTTGGCTGACATTTATTAGGGACCTTACAGTGATTAAATGAGACCTACTTCCTTTGGCATTTTACTCCATCCTCCTTAGGAAATATTCATTCTGTCACTGGAATTGTTGCTGATACTAAGATTTGATTTATAGGACCATTTAGATTTTGTAAGGTATTAACTTACAATGTTTAAAGGTGAGGGAAGAATTTTTAAAGTAACAAACTAAGAAAAAAATTGCCCTCTGGAAACTGTGGACAGGTTCATTACTGGACTGGCAAATATGAATATCTCATTTGCTCTCCTTTTAATCCCATTTGTACTATAATTGAATTGACAGATAAATACTGTTCAAATGCTCATTCCAGCATTTCTTAGGCTACTGGGTTGCTAAAATTATTGCTAACATCCTAATTATAATATCTACACCTACACTAATAAGCTATGGTGATTAATTGAATGTGGAAAAAACATTTTGTATGGGAGAAAAATTTCTTGCTTTGTTGTTTAAGCATCTATAAACATGTACAGAAGATACAGAGCAGTTAAATATTTGGCAAAGAAAGAAATATGAAATTAAGTGAAAAATACATAAGCAGTGACATATTCATAAAGAAAAGACCAACTATAAAAGCATAGAGTGAAAAATGTTGAAAACTGTACATGGAGGGTAAAGATTTGTTTAGGTTCCAGGCTGCCTGTAGAATAATTCTATTGAAATCACAGGGTCAGAGAGTGCAAGATAGGCTTTCTTCTTTCTGAGTCTGCTCGCCTGAAAACTACATTTTAGTTTTGTCAGAGGGGTTTTGTCAAGAGCACAGACTGAAGTCAGGAGGCTTGGTTCTGACAGTCAGTCTTGAACACTCAAGCTGATCTTTCTCAGAGGTACACTCTTTGTACATAGATAGTGGGGGGAAAGCTGGTCTGAAATAGTTTTCTGGATGAGTTCTCCTTACTGGAAGTTTGGAAAGATGGTATGCAAAAACATGAGTGTTACTTGGAATCATTCAGGCCCTAAACTTAGTCTAAAATCTCTTACGTGTTGTGTTTTGATTCCAGAAGAATGTAGAAAATAGTGTTACTTCTGAAAAGCAATGTCTCTGACTTGTTAATGGGGATATTTCTGTCTCTGCATATAGAGCTGAACATTTTGGGCCCAGATCCTTGCACCTATGTAAGGTTTCTAAGTGCATTGCACACTGTTTATTACCTGATGCTAAGAAATGAGACATAGAAGGTCAGGGCAGATTGCACAAAGGGGTACATCTATAAAAACAACTTAATTACTAAGCCTGTAAATCCTTTGCAAATCAATTGTCGAAATAACTGAGGAAGATTTTTCACTCTTTTGTGTTGTAAATGTTGCAGGCTATATGAAAGAAGTGAATCCAATGCTTCTTGTCTTATTTGCTTAGTAAAAATGCTTCTTTTGCAGACACTTGCAGTATAGTTATAGTGAATGCGAGATGTACTACACTTGATGAATTTCACAACTGAAGATTTTAACAGGGAAACATTGCAAACAGTGCTATTTTAGAAAGAAAGAAACTGAAATATTTCACTGAGAAATTTTCAAAATTAATTATTGATTCTTTTTAAAGGACAATATTAAAAAGTGGGTTTTTTCTACATTGCACATGATTCCTGTGAGAGAAAATATTTTAAATGTGCATTTTACTTGCAATATATTGAGAAGTAATTTTCAGCATTAACAGTGAATAGTAAATCCTGTTTGTTCAACTGTGCGAATCACTTGAACTGAGGTAATTTTAATCAAAGATTTTTTTTTAGATACTACAATGTGGATATAGAGTTGACTAGTTTTCTGTCTATTAACAAAACAGAACTCAGAATGTAATATCTTAAAACATAAATCATCCCAATGTGGGATAGGAATAAAAAAATTACTGAAGTCCAACATCATTGGACTTTGGTCAGAACCACCTGAGAAGAGTCAGTGATGAAAGATCAGATTCATCTCTAAAATAAAAACATAATAACTTGGCTCAAATATAATGATGCAGCACTATGTTTTTAGTGATACCAAGAGGCATTTGTATTAGTTTAAGCAATTTTCAATAATTTTTCAGTCTTTGACAAGACAGAGAATTTTATTTTGGGAAGGTCATAGTAGGAATTGCATTAATTCAGCAGAATTATGTGCAAATAGAATAGGTTTGAAAACAACTGGTTTTAATAATGAAAATGCTTTGATTTTTTTTAAATTTACATTTTCAGTAAGCTTATTTAAAACATTGCACCAAACAAATACCAAAGGTATAGTTCAAGGTGAAAACATTGGTAGGACACATTTTCTCTCACGTTTTTCAACAGAAAATTAAAGAATTGCAGAATCCCAATGTCTGTTTAAATACATTTTGTGAAAATTTCAAATTTAAATATTCCTTAAACGTAAATCTTTGCAAGAACAATGAGGTGAGAAATAATGGTTCTAATCTCTTATTTTTAGTTAGTTGGACAAGAGTTAGCAAATATTTAATTACATGTGCTAAAATTAAAGTTGTCTTTTTTCTTTACTTTTCCCCCTCAAT
This sequence comes from Passer montanus, assembly GCF_014805655.1. Classification (NCBI taxonomy): domain Eukaryota; kingdom Metazoa; phylum Chordata; class Aves; order Passeriformes; family Passeridae; genus Passer; species Passer montanus. The sequence continues at coordinate 11,637,037 of NW_024356504.1, read as the reverse complement.
TTTTCTCTATTTCCACCTCTCTAGTTCTTTTTTTTCCTCCTAGGTATTCTTTTCTAAACCCTCATTAAAAGCTATGCACCTCTGGGAATTCAACTGAGAAATGTCTTATTATGTTCATGAGAAAAAAGATCTCAGGTTTGTTGAATATTGCCCATCTTGCAGAAAATGTGCAGACTAAGACTTTTTTTGTTAAAGTAACCTCATTTATTTTCCCAAATTAAACTACAAAACCTATTTTAAGAACTAACTGAATAACCTTGTAAAACAGAATGGAACAGAAAAAAACCCGAAAACCAACACCAAACCACAAAATGAAAACCATAACTCCCCCCTAGAGCTCCATTTTTGTAATTTGTTTCATTTATTCAAGGTATTGGTCCACAATACAACGTGAAGTAAAAGCATGATCCATATTCTGTCCTCACTGACACTCTGCCATTTCAAAGAGAGTATGGAGTCTTTTTGATACAGTTATTAAAATATATCAAAAAGAAGTCATTAAATGGCCATGCAGTATGAAGGGTGATACAGAAAACCAGATAAACAGCAGGTCCCCTGAGGCAAAAGGGAAATGCTGTCATTTCTGCAAATTTTCACAAGTGCAATGTACATTCAGTTCCATTGCCCAAGTAGACGGAGCACCTAAATATGGGTGATTTTTTAATTGAAATCATACCCCTGGAAAATCATACTCATGGAAACATATCTTTCCCGATATTTTCTAAGTGAATTGATCATGAGTAGCTTGAAATACACAACCCCAAGCTTGTAGAAGAACAATAAACTATGTCATCATATACAGGACTAGATTTAAAGTCATTGTGTTCCTTACAGTGGTTTACTGTAATCCAGAAAAAAGTATCTAAAGGGGAAGAATGGCCAGACACAAAATGAGGGATTCCTGTTGCATGCAGTAGCTATTATAAGGTCTTGATAACAGGGACAATGATGTAGAAACCCTCTGCAGTGGGAAAGTCAACCCTGAAAGCTGGTGGAAGTAGTCAAACTATTTGGATCATAAAACAAATGCATGTAACCTCCCAGGACAAAAAAGTAGTGGTATTTGGGAATTCTTTTCAACACAAAATCATGGGATTTTGAATGCATATTAATATATGTGGTGGGAGGTCTATGTACTGAAGGTTTGTCAAACACACCAGCAAAATATTAAACTTCTTGTAAAAAGAATCTTTTTCCTAGTGAAAAATTTCCAAGCCAAACATAATGTATTTTTAATTCAAGTTCTCATTAGAACTGATAAATATGAATAACTTACTGGACTAGAAATTCACGGCTGCCCTAGGGGTGGTTTTCATGACCTGATTGCAATCAGTTTAGACAAACAAAGAACAATCCCAAGCAGCAAAATAGTGGTTTTTCTAAATGGGTAATTTTCTATGGTTGAGAAAAATGTAAGCAGAAATAATTGGGAGAAGAAATCAGACAAACACATGAATGAAAAATTGCAATTCTTAATGAGAATGTTAAATAACTAAAGAGTAGCTATTCAAAGGTGCTGAAGATCTTAGCAAGTCCATCTGCACTGAGTGCAAATGTAAGTGTAACAAATAGGGATTAAAAGCTACCTAGTGAATGGAGAATAGAGGAAGTAAATACACATCTCTGGAAACTAAGAGGTATGGAATACTTCAAGTGGACAGAGAAATGTGACAACTAAGGAGACTAATGAGAGAAAGTGAATACTCTCACTAGTGAATACTAGCAAAAAAAAAAAAAAGAAATTCTTTACTCTGGGTGTGCTGAAGTTCTGTAACAGGTTACCCAGAGAAGCCATAGATGCTCCATCCCTGGTGTGTTCAGATAGGGCTCTGAGTAACCTGTTCTAGTGGAAGGTGCTCCTGTCCACATCAGGGGGATTGGAAGGAGAGGCTCTTTAAGGTTCTTTCCAACCCAAGCCTTTCTATGGATCTACGATTGTGCCAACATCCATAAAAGGGATACAGTGGCAATGAAATGACTGCATTGTAGTGAGACTGCCATCAGTTGTAAGCAAAATAAGGAAACCTGTAATGTTCGATTAATTTAAGAAAAATACCTGACAGGAATGTAAGTAATGTCACTCAGTGTCGTAATGCAGACCTTATTAATGGACAAATAAATCTCATTTTATATTTATATTCTTTGTATGAAAACCCCAACCAAGTAGTCATTACAGACATATGCATTTATAAGGCAGTCTACTGAATTTTATGCAATATTCTAATAAAGTAATAGAACTACAATTGTAAAAAAGCTCATTACATGGTTTACAAATTGTCTGAGAACTTCTGAAAAGTCATTAATGGAGAATGACAATTCAGTGCCAGTTTCTAGTGAAAGTCCACAGAAATGACCACAGAAGCATTAATTTGCTTTGAAAAGACCTGAAGAAAATATAAAATCCTTCTATGAAATGCATGGATGCTTCATAAACTAGTTGTGAAGTGGCTAATGATGTGCTAATGAGTCAAAATAGAAGCATTTAAATTATTCTGTAAGTGGGACATAAAATGCAAAAAATGCAATATGAAATGGTAGATTTAGTCAGACAGTTAAAGAACCAGGGCATGTAGGCTGAAATGAAAAAAGATAGCTATAGCCTGGAATGTACTGTCTCACAAAAGAAATAATAGGATAATATGTAAGAATGGTGAACAGAGCCTGAATAAAGAAACAGAATAAGAAGTCAACCTTTCCTTATATATATGGCATTTAGGGGACTAAAACTGGATTGTTGCATACATTTTCTGGCATCTGAATTCTTAAAATCCATTTCAAAATGGAAGGGGGCATAAAAATGACCAGAGGAATAGCATTCTTCAGAATGGTGTGATTGACATCTTTCAGATGTCAATCTTCATTGTTTAGTGAAAAGTGGTTTGAGAAGTGACTTGCATTACAATCAGTAACTTCATGGAAGGAGTGCTGAATACTAAAGAGCTGTTGAGTCTAGCAGAAAGAACCTGAATCTCTAGAAGTTAAAGCAGATAATTCAAGCTGTATCCTCTGGATACAAAGGATAAGAGGAAGCAGTGGTTATCCCTCTTTTTGTGTTTTTAAATCAAGATTGGAAGAAACAGACAAGTCCTTTTATTCAACAAAACCACCTATGTAATATCCATTTTCATAAAGTTCTAATATTTCTTCTTAATATCTCATTTCAGTCAAGGAGGATTTCAGAGCTTTCTGTCTCAAATACACAGTACTCCACAAACTAAGACGTTGCCTCTGTCCTTCCTGTATTTGGAATTAAAATTTCATATGCCCTCCTTAGTCAATTGGTAAAATTACAAAAGCTGTTCATGATTTTGTCAGATTTCAATGTTCTGATCTTAGTAAGATGTAGAATCCCAGTGGAAGCAAGGCCAAGTCACATGGGAAGAATACAAAGAGGCTACTTGCCACTGTAGGAAGACATTTTGTGTGGTCAAACCTCAGCTGGAGTTGACAATCCTGATGGGTCCCTTCCTACACAGCATATTCTATGATTCAATGATTCCTTTGGATCCTGTTTGAGCATGTTTTGGCACATCCATTTGTAATTGTGGTGTAGCAGTGGATTAAATTCACAAAGCATGATTCCTAATCTCTTCCTCTCTCCTGCTGATGGACACAGCAGCAGATGGCTGTGGATGCACATGCCTGTTTTTCACTCAGATGCATCAGCAGTGCTAAGTCAGTACTCTCCAGGGCAATGTGTATGGAGGTGCTGTGCCTCTGTTTTTCTCATTCGCTCCTCATCAGCAAAGGGCAGCGGCTCCCAACACTGACCCTCCCAATAATGGTTGCAGGAGAATGTGTTTGACTGTCTGGGCTGCATTCATTGCTCAAATAGGTTTCCTGTCTCCTTTAGGAAAAAGGCACAGGACAGATGGTGATGCAGGGTGAAAGCACTGCCAGTGCAAAATCATTATCATTAACTACATCTCCCCACAAATAATACATATTTATCTATCAAAATGAAATCTCCCTTGTGAAATGTTAGAACTTTCCTTTGCAATAATTCTTTTAGAATAAAAGCTCTTTTTATCTACTAATAACTCCACCTGATTAACCACGAGCGTAACTGTTCCTGGACACGGCAGTGGAATTTATTCTTTATTTTTGAAAGTAAATCCAGCTTAACATCCCATAACCTTCACAGAAAGCTCATGTTCTTAGGTTGGAATCGTGCCCTTAGTATCCATACTTGATGGCTTCACATGATGTCCTGACTACCCATATGTATGTCCATCTGTTAGGCTGGCATGGTGCCCTCCCACAAGTTGCTGGACTTTGGCCCTAGGACACGGCTGAGGACTCAATGCTTACTTAAATACTTATGTGACTTCCTGTCTGTGTGGGCGTGTGCGTGCGTGCGCTGTAACCCTCCTGCTTCTAATGGACAGGATGGAAGGTATTTGCCTAATTTGCTTTGGGAAAAACAGTCTAAATGTAACCCAGAAGAACTTTAGATAGGGGTGTTTTTGATAGAAAAATGGTAAGCAAGTCCGTGGAGTGAGTTGGATTTTCCAAGCTGGGTATATAAATCTAAACAGTTTACTAGCAAAGCATTATTTTTTCTTAGGAAGAAATGCAAATCCTACAGAGGGAGAAAAAGGTCTGTGGTAAATAGTAATTTTGAGACAGACCATTAACAGACACAAGAATGGAGTTTTCATGAGCTAAACACTAAATGGAGGTGGGTTTAGAAAAGTATCCTTCCTGAAACGGCCAGACTTTTGAGTCTTCATATAGTATTTCATCTTGCTTATCATGATTTTATTTTGCCAGCTTTGTTTTACAAGTTGAAAAATTGTGCTTTCCTTACCAACTGCTTCTGGGTGGCATTCTAGTTTGCAACACACATACAGGCTCAATCCACATAAGGAAAATGTGCAGTTCCAAAGTCCTGTCTCTGCAAACCCTACAGCTATTGACTCAGGCTCTCCTCCAGGAGGTGTTCTGCCTGGTGCATTTCCTTTCTATCACATATGCATGCCTCCTAAGAGATCCTATTAGGCTGCAGATCCCTTAGCATCTCTTGTCAAATTTACTACACAGCACACACAGTTTTGACTTCTGATTTACTACTGGGACAAGAGAGAAAAGGAAAAATATAGATGCGGTAGAGGATTTTCTGGGGCAAAATCACTTAAAACCCAAATGAATATTTTTGCAAACGAATACAATTTTTCCTGAAATATATTTTCTAATGTTTTCTTGAAGATGAAACTTTGGTTACTGCTGACAGAAAGACTGTGCTCTGCCTCACATACTCTGTGGGAGGCTATGGCACATTCACCCCACTCACAGACCTTTTTTGTAGGAAAATTAATGAATAAGACTCAGAGGTTAAGGTTTTTTGTTTGTCATCTCGACTTTCAGTTTCCTGCAACAGTCCATCAGCCTTCCCTGGACATTTGTTTCAAATGCCTTACAGTAACTTGCTTAAGACATAACATGCTTCAGGTCCAGTGCAAAACGGAATTTATAATACTAAATGATGCAGTGTTCACAGCCACAGCCCACTCTTTTCAATTTGCATGTTCCATGTGCTGGTTCTTAAGACAACTTTAATAGTTTGTTTAGGTATCTGTATGAGGAATGAATTCTGCTCATAATTTTGTTCTTTTATTAATGGGCTAAATTGTAATGAAATCCTGGCTAATAATCAAGAATTAAAAAAAGGTTGATGCTAAGTCATCATGTATCCGGTCTTGAAAATATCCTTTTAGCAGAAACCTGTCAAATGTAAGTCAAAACATATTTATCTCATAATAATCTATTTGCTGAATTTAAACCTTGTTGATTTGGAAGTTTAATAACTCTAGACATTGGTTATCTTTCAGCTTGTTAAAATGACAACCCAGCGCAACTGAGCAATGCTTACTAGTATTTTCCAAGCACCTCACTTTAGATTTGCTGCATCTATTGAACTTCATAAAAAGTAGGGATGTGTGACTTACATGTAACTACTTATCTCATGTAAATTGGTGCCTGGCAATTTTGAGGACTTCAGTGTTTTACCTGTACAGCGCCCTTGATCTTACACATATTGAAAATATGCACAGCACACACACTATACACAAAGCACTATAATTGAAGGTCAGGATTACCTGATGCCTTTTATTGTGTAACTATCCTATTTTCAGCTGCATTGCTCAGCTCAAATATTTAGATTTACTTTTATTCTTCCAAAGCTCTACCTTTGTGGGTATTCCATAGAATCAGTAAGTTATTAACCATAATAAGACAAGAGGGCATTTATGATGAGGAATTGGAAACAAAACTTCAGGTATTCTGAATTATCTTCTACAGGTTATGGATGTATCTCAAGAAAACTGGTCTTAATAGGCAATAGTTAAATACCCTAGATGAATTATTGAATAATTTATTCATGATATGCAATACTGAGCAGTTAAAAAGAAAAGAACAGTAAAATAATAATAAGAAACATGAGTGCAGAAAATAACAGTCAAAACTTCACATTGTAGTTTCATCATAACATTAAAATTTGGTCGATGAACTCCAGATTTATTTTCTTAAATTCTTGAAATTGCATTCTTTTTCTAAGATGTAATGAGTTGTACAGATTTTATGTCTTGATTGAGTCACCTTTACCACAAGAAATTAAAATGTGTAAATTACATTCTACTCAAGTAATTTCTGACAGTTTTTAAATGGTCTATTTATTTTAAGGTAATAATTTTTTAATATGCACAATATGCATTTTTCTGTGAGGTGAAACCATTACAGTCTATTGTAAGCTCATCCTTTTCAAATTGCAGTAGATAAATCTGTGGTAATCTCCTTTGCAAGTATGCCATAGAACATGTTATAAATACCACAAGAAGGGCAAAATTTACTGTGCAGTAAAGGTCAAAGTGATAAAACCAATAAAGGGTATAATGAAGCCCATTGGCTGTGATTCAGCTGGACACTTAAGCAGATGACAATTTTTTAGCTTGTGAGAAGTCCCATTGACTTAAGTGTCTTGCTGAATATGTCAGCAATTTGGACTTTGTGCAGTACTTTGTTTATCTTTATATTATTTAGATATTACAATTAAAATCTTAGCTTTGTGCAAATATCTGAAATGACAGTGGAAGAACTGAAGTATTTACTAAGCCCCTTATGAATATGAGAAATTAATAAAGACTTAAAAAAAATGTATGAAAAAAACAATCCATCCATAAACATGTAATTTCAAGTCAAATTTGTATTCCTGCCCTGGCTTTTTTCTACTGTTGAAAAACTTGTAGTTAGGAGTTTGCTCCTCATATTTAATTTATACTTTCATCGGGCATTGACCTCAGGAAAGGCAGGGAAAGGTGGGTGAAGCCCTCCCCATTTCCAGCGCAGCACCAGAGCCCAGTGAGGCTCAGTCCCTGAGGCAGGATCGCGGCCATACCCTCCCCGAATGCCGTTGTGCCGTCTTGATCAGCAGAGTACCTGCACTTCGGCAAACAACTCTCTGTGCTTACTCCAGTCTCTTTGCTTTACAACTCATTCCATATGTCCCTATAAATCTGGATATAAGGAAACTGTACTGATCCCTTAACTCAGAAGAAAGTCATGCTTTGTGCCCCAGGGCAAAGCGATATCAAATCAAGTGTACTGGTGTCCATCAGAAAATTTAATTCATTTCAAGTTTTTTTTGGAATCAATTTCAGTATCCAAATGATGAGCTTGATTTTCTTTTTGTTATAACAGATCTTGAATGAGCTGCCCTTGGTCTGCGCAAATGTGAGGTAGGATTTCTTACCCATGCTGTGCATTTTCAAAACCAATGTCACAATTGCTTTGCTCTCAAGATTCCAAACTAGGCTAAAGACTCGCTGAAAGTTATTACAGAAATATTTTCATTTAAGAGAAATGAAATTTCATTCATCTTAATTTTTGATTAATGTAGAAAGTTCATTACATTATCTAAGGAGAATTTCTTACTTTTTCTTGGAAACAGAACCAAATAAAAGTAACAAAATTTTTTTCTCGGGAGGGGGACTCTTTTAAATAGGGCTCCTAAACTGCTACAGGGCCAGGTTTAAGTTGTATTTTATTTATCCCCTCCTTGTTTCTGCTGGATTCTTTGATTGTGCTTCATCTCCCATAACACCTTATAATGTAGTAATTCACTGAATTGGCAAAGTACTGTACAAATATTTCAAAGAACCCTAAGCCACCCAAATTTACAATGGCTGAGGAAACAAAATAATTCTCTAGGCATTGTTTTGATATAGGTCTAAATATTTGTTTCCATTTCTTCTGAATGGGAAAGTATAAATTTGGACAATCTTTATTAAACATTAAATTTTTTTCCATTGATTTTCTCCTTTCCAAGAAGTTTTATATTAGCTTCTTTTAGACTGACTATGTTCTGTATATATAGTATAGATGTATTTGTGTGTGTTTGGTCTTCCTTCAGTTTTATTATGCTTGTGTACCTGAGATTAACAGCAAAATACTGATTTTAGTAGATTGTACCTGTGCTATACAGTTGTAAATAACATGTCCAAATTTGCATCCCTCAACTAGGGCAACAGTTCTGGTTGGGGTGAAAATTCTCTCACTGTAAAACTCAGGCTGTTTTCTTTTCTTGAGCAACTCTGAAGTCAGAAGGCTCAAGTGCAGGATGACTCTAGAATAAATGTACATAATCTTTGGAAGAAACGCATTATTTAACACCAGAAAATGCAAGTCTATGTACTTTTGGAGTAGTACACCATTACTCTTCCCATGTTCAGGTTTATTGTGTGGTCTGGCTAATCTTGTGCTGCTACTGCAATGGACTTTTAAAACTCCCTTTTAACCCTGTTCTGCCATTTGACACCCAAGAAGAGCAGAGAGAATAATTCCACTAAATCATATCTGGTAAGGGAACCAAAGACATGGATGAAAGTAGAAATCAATCTTACATGAGAAAAAAGAATAGGAACACTACATGTTCTGCAAGCCAGCAGTTCTCAGGCTCACAGGGAAGTCTAGCAAGCATTACAGATTGAGTTGTCTGGAAAAGTCAATGGAAAAGAAAAGAAAATCCTCTCTCTTCCTTGCCAAAGCCTATTGCCTAAACCAAGGTAAGCATTAATCAAAATTAAAGTGTGTCCGCAAAGTAAAAAGTCAGTTCAGATCCAACTCAAATTATATTCTGCTAATCCATCCATTACTCATGTTAGCACATTAGCATGCCAAATTCACTTTTTATGCTTTGCTGGAATTTGCTATTACAGATTGATATTAATTTAACAAAACCAAGGTTATTATTTTACATTGTTTAAACTCCCATTACTGATATATTTGAGGGGTGGTGCAACAGACCATAGAAACACATTCATGGTAATTCCTCCCCAAAGAATCTGAAAATGATATTATTTGCCAATGAGGATTCCTCTAAGCGGTAGTAAAATGCATGTAGCAAAAACCCTATTTAGGCACTTGCTGGCATTCCCTTGTTGCTAAACTGTATTTTAAAATAAAAATTGTCATGGCAAGGTTTTAATCATCAGTATTTTAGACTATGTTACATACATTTTAGTCTTAAAAAGTTCTGTTATTGGATGACACCAGTGATAGTATAGAAAGCTCAGTTCATGAGTTTTGTTGCAATGTAAAATACATGTCTTGTTTTTAATTTGTTACCACCACAAATCACTCCATAGAATGACACCATTCTATGTCAAGTTTTGACAAGGACTGAAGTTCTGCTCCTTTCAGTGATGCTACAGATGTGGAATTACAATTGAATTTTGCCTGCAATGCTTTCCAAAAACAGGAGGCTTTAAGAAGCAGAACTATGCAACTCCTTGAGTAGCATAAGTCCACACACAGGTACTGGCACGCAGGAAGGTTTCATTCTTTTCACCTTCTATCTGACTTTTTGGTAATGTGAATTTATGTCTTTTAATGACAGTGGTATATAACATTTGAAGTCAAAGTATATCAGAAGACCAAAAGCAGTAAATGCTGCCCAGGATGTAGACTAAAGTTACACTAACAAGGGAGGTGATGTAGATGGGTGGAGTGGATCTTTATTTCCATTTGTTGTCTGTCTGAACGATGCCTTTGGCATACATTTGCCAATGTAAGGGGTTGAAAGGGTGCTATAAAATTTTTAAGTTGGTATAAAAGTTGGCAAAAGCCAAAGACTAGCACTAGAAACCTATACATTAGAAAATGAGGAGCTGTGTTACTTGAACAGTCTAAATTAACATATGTAGTTTAAAGTAACATGTGCATATATTGTTGGAAATTTTGAAGATATATTAAAATTTAAATAAGAGGAATATTTATAAGTACCTTATGAAATATAATAGAGATAACTTTATTGAACAGTTTACTACATCAGAAATGCAAAGACTAGTCTGTAACACTTGAGGACTAATTTTTTACTAGACTGATCTTCAGACCTGTTCCTACAGAAAGGTTATATGGGTTATATCTTGATGCAATACTCAGAAGGCAGGGAAATGAAGGTAGGAATATGATACTTTGCTGAAGGCTGTTTGTATTCTTTCTATTTCACTAATCCTATCCTTTTGCCTGAAACAAAAAGTTTTTTTTTCTGTTTTGTTGTTGCCTATATTTCCCACCCACAGGAAGAGTAAACATCACTGTTTTATAGCTGTAAATAAAGTGTTACTGTCAGACCTCCAGTCCAGTGGATGGGTTCTGTTCCAGTTTGCAGCTAGGATGCTCTGGACAAGTATCATCCAATATGTATTTCTTTTCACATGGCAGAGGCAGAATTCTTCCTAGTTTCTTAGAATGCTGTGGGTGTAAAGTCAAAATGTGCCCTTCAAATGGCTTACTTAGGCTTAATTTTATAAGCTGACATGGTATTTAATGCAGAGAAGGACAAATTTATATTTTTATAATAAACATTCAATTATGTATAATTCCTTCTCGTCGTGAACTCCTCATACTTTTGTGCCTGCATTGGAGCACAATACTGAACATCTGCAATTGTCATGCACTAAGGTACAAAATGTGAAAAACTGTCTACATTATTTTTCTGACTCACATAGGTTGTTTTAAGTTGTCCAGCACTATTTAATACATCATTATTTATAATTTTCCCTTCGCAACTTCATCTGCCAGAAATATTCAGCTTTATTCACATTCTCAGGAAACACAAGGAGAATCTTCTACACAGTCAAGATATATTGAAATTTTGCCTCTACCACAGACAGAATATTCCCTAAGGGGCAGCATAACATCTGTGCTTTCTGCCAATGTGAGAAAACTGGTCATGCCACTGAAAAGCAATGGTGGTGGCACATGCAATGTACCTTGTCCTCCAATCTTTTTCCTTCCACTGGAAAAAAAAAAGAAAATTATCCTGCAAATCAGCTTACACTAATAAAGTTTCTCATCTGTTTGATGAGATGGAATAAGAAATAATTTCCTTGATAATTTTCTAGGTCTCAGACTAAGTTCTAAACTTTAGCTGAAAGAAGAATCTTAGAAAGGAGGTATATATTGGTTACTCTCCTAGAAAAGTTGGAGACATGTTAGGAAATACAATATTCATATTAATAACAATACTTATCCTCTGAAAACCCAATGTATGCTGGTACAAAGTATAATGTACTAGCTAAAACTTTAAAATAATTTCCCTGTTATCTGTATAGTTTTAAAAGTTAAAAATTAGCTCCTCAGAGGAAAGGACTCAGAGTACAGTGCCTAAAACTCAGACGTTGTTTTGAATTGGTATTTTCATTAATGATGCAGATAGCTAAGAGTCTGCCTGAACATCTTGTTACAATTAAATAATGACAGTTCAGTGAATGGCAGTTAACTGGTAAATTCACCTGTCTGCTCTTGTATCCTGTTGTCTCAGGTTCCTAAATTTACTGTGGATTATTTTTTCTTTATCTGCTATACAGCTTGGTCCTCTTCTAACTGGTTGATCTTGAACAGTCATTATCCTGCCCCCAAGAACTTCTGCTATGATGCAATATCATATTTATTGACTTCCACATATGAACAGCAGATGGTTGGAGCTGAATACACATAGACATGTGTGACTGTATGTTTCCAGCCTTTAGCTCTGTTTAACCCTTCAGCAGCTCTTTGCCTTTGCCATTTAACAGCCTTGTTTTGAAATGGGAAGGAATTCAGACTGTGAAAACATTAATATTTTTCCTGCTTGCACTAGTGGTTGAGGGGTTTTTCTTTATTATTGTGATACCTAAGAATACTTTGTTGAACTGTTTGGTAGATATGAAAGTCTGTTTTAATTCCAGCTGCTTATATTGTGACTGTGTTTAACATCACACAGATGGGAAAGCACGGTTCGGTAAAAGTCACAACACATAGTTTGCGAGACAGTGTTTTTAAAAATCCATTTTAGTAGTGTTAGTAAATTAAAAGGCATTATAATCCTTTTAGGCTATCCATATATCTACTCAGAAACCTTTGAATCTGCATGATGGAAGAAAGTCTCATTTTGCATCTACCTGTCACTGTCAATCTTCCCACCTAACCTGACATCTAAATACAACTCCAAAAGCATATTGAAGGAGGAATCAAATTTCTAAAATGGAAATTAGGTGTCTGAACCTCAATTATTTTGCTAGAAAAGCTGAAAAAATTAGACACCAAAATACTACATATTTATAAATTTTCCTGCTGATTAGTAAATCCTGCTGATTTACTCCTTCAGTAAAAACACATACTCAATCATGCTAACAAATTAAATGCCACATTTGCACTAGTCTTTTAATATCTACTAGTGTTAATGAGGTATTGTAATATGGCATTATTAACCAAAAGATTACTTAATTCAGACTATTGGTTATAACATCTTCAAATAAAACTAAAAATATTTTCAGCAGAAAGCAATTAGAGAGATGCTTGGGGGAAGGAGGTTTACAAAATCCAGCACAATACTGAACAAAAGAATTAAATTCTTGCCACAAGAAAATAAATGTAAATGGACTTTATTTCATTTCAGTGTTGTACAAAAACATGGTAAGAGCAATTATTTTCTCATCAAATGAAAGATAACAAAAAAATAACTACAAATAACTACCCAATTAAAATATATTAATTTTTATTTCAAAATGAACACAGCAGATATTTTGCAAGAAAGAATAAAGTTATTGAAAGTAGCTGTAATATTGTTGTTATTCTAATGTGAAGTAAAGTAATATTCCATCTGGAATTGAAATGAATGATTTTTCTGCCCAAACCTAAAAATTAGCCAAGTCACATAGGTGGGAGAAAGAGATTTCTTTAACATTTTTTTCTAACTGTTTAACCTTTGCTCTAATGCTGAAGCATCTCCATCAATGATGTGCTACAGAAGAGCAGCAGCCTGCATCTTATCACTGTGATTTATCTGAGAGCTCAGAACTACTCTATATAGAAAATTGAGGAACCACATGGCTACAATTGCAACACCACCTAAAGCTGACAAGGTGCTAGGTTGGTGGGAATTTTCAGAGAAAAATTGATGATTAAGGGAGCCACTGATGAAGCTGATGCTGCAGGGCTAAGGGGAGAGAGGTGAGAGAGGCGTCTGTAAGACAGATGTGCAGACATGCTCAAAAGGAGACTGTAAGCATTTTTTAAATCAAGATTTTGTTTCCTAGTTAGCACTTTTATGTCATGCCGTTGCCTCCGCACCTTAGCTTAGATTTGAATTTTTTTCAATCCAGTGTAATTTGTGCTTTCTTTAAAATATGTTTTCCTCTCAGTTTTGTACTACAAGATGCCAGGGCCACTCAGATATTCTGTTTGTCTCTACTACATTTGAAAGCGGAGGAAGGATTCTAAATACAGATGAAGGAAACCAGTACCCAGCGTCAGCCAGTACAAACTGCAGTCATTCAAGAGTAGGCAGACTGGTGACAGTGAAAGAAGGATGAGAGAAGCTTCAGGTTGCTTGTATCCACAAGCTATTATTCTTATATACTGACAAACCATAGGAATACCCAGTGGTCAAATTTTCTCACAAACGTATACAATCATTATACATGAGTATATGTTTAGAAATTGCTGGTAGGTAATCATTGCTCATCTTTAGAAGTATCTTCTTTATTAATGGATTTTCTGTAAATATTTCTTGACATATTTTTACAGTGTTAACAATTTCAAGGATTAGTCACTATCTATGTGAATAGAAGTTTTGGGCAGTGCAGCTGAAGGCTAAATTTTGCAGAAGTTTCATATCAATGTAAGCCAGTGTTTCTGCAAACAGAAGCAGCCCTGGCCAATCTTGGGCTGCTCATTTCCACTTCATTCAGCTCCTTTCTTCATGCAAATACAGATGATTGTATGACTGTGAAACCATAGTGAACTAAAATTAAACTGGTTTTTGGCTGGCTAATATTCACTCAATTCTCCTCCCTATTCCAGATCACTAGACAGACACACATCCCACTGTGTAAGCAGGAAACCTGGGGTCAAGAATAAGCACTTGAAGCAGACTGAGTACAGGGTTCTTTGTCTCTGTATGACTGACAAGCTATTTATGGTTAAAGATACATTTTCAGAATTAAATAGATTATACAGGGTCAATTTTTTTTGCCAGCACTGAGCATTTCTTTGGCAATATCAGAAACTCCAGCCTAAGTTTTGTCTCAGCTGTGAATCTCTTGCTCCTACAATGTGATTTCCTTTTGTCTGAGAAGGCATTGTGGATTATTCCTTAAATGATAATATTAACATGTGTCAGAACTCAACTCTTTCTAGGCATATGCAAAACTTCCATTTTATAACACAGTTGTTGACATCAGTCATATTCCACTAACAGCAGAAAATTGTAAATTTTAAATTAGTCTTTGATTGCTTTCACTGATACCCACAGGGTTTATGCAGATTGTAAAACAATGCTGCCTACTGTAATACAACTCAATTTTCAAACAGAAAACTTATTTTAGACTTAAAAGCAGCTCACACTGTGACACTGTTTCAAAATGATTGACTGTAATAGTTACAGATTAGTTGAAATGCATTACAGGACATGCATTATATATCAAGACATTATAAGTTATGAGAAACTACTGTCAAGGAAGCAATTATGATAGCTCATCTTGCAATGCTAATTACAAAATGTCTGGAAAATATGTTATCTACATTTATGAAGCTTCCTGCATTGATCAATGAAGTAGATATGACAGTGTAAAGAGGAGTACTGTGATTATTAATACTTCAGTCGAGTAGGTATCTAAATGGCACTGAAGAACTACTTACAAATGCATACTGGTGCAATACTAGTCTATGGAATAAGTGGTGTTTGGAAATGATTTTGTAACCTTGGAACAACTTCTAGTTCCATAAAGTAGTTTTGCTCAAGTTGTCCAGTATGTGTAATATCTTCCAACATAACTAAAGATGGTGATATGCAAACCTAGCAGCTATCTAGGAAACAAGCTGTATAATAGAAAAATGAAATCCTAAAATGTGTTTCACTTACAAGGCACTCCTGACACTTACTATGAAATGCTAAATACCATTCTGGACATCCTTGTTCAGGAAATGAAACAGAAATTTGCATATATGCAGAGAAAAGTAAGCAAGAGAATGAGAGGCTTATCTTGCTAAGAAAAGGTGTTATGTAGCCTTAGCCTTAGATTAAGGAGGCAGACAAGTCTTATACAGAAGCACAATGGTCATGAGATAAGAAATATTTGAGCCAAAGTCAACATCAACCGCAAAGGGAACAGTTATTAACAGCTCAGGTACATACCTCATCTGAAAATTAAATAAATGTACATAACCATAGCAACAATCAAATTCTGAAATAGCCTTTCAAGCAGTTGATCCAAAACTCCTAATTTTGTTTAAACTGAAATTATGAAAGTTTAGTAAACAGCTTATTTGGTGTGATTCTCTGCAATAGTAGCAGGTTGGACTTCATAGAATCACAGAATAAGGAAGGGAGCCGAAAGGGGGCCATCAGGATCATTGAGTTCAACTCCTGGCCCCATGCAGAACACACCAAGTCTCACACCATGTGCTCAAGAGCACTGTCCAAAGGCTTCTTGAACTCTGTCAGGCTTGGTGCTGTGACCACTTCTCTAGGGAGCCTGTTCCAGTTCCCAGCTACCCTCTGAGTGAGAAATCTTTTCCTGACACCGAACCTAAACCCCTAACTCAGCTTCCTCCATTTCTTGAGTCCTGCCACTGGTGGTATCAAAGTTCTTTCAGCCTTAACATTCCTGTTGCAACTGAAATACCTTCTAAAATCTGCTTTTCAGTTAGCTTTCCCATCTCTTCAAACACTTTATAAAGTAACAGGATTGTTTTTATCCTTTGCAATAGTATTAATACCAAGTCAATGGTTATTTCCATCTACCTCCTCATCAATGTCTCTATGACAATTAATATATCTGCATTGCATTATATCTGTCGTTACTGCCCAGACTGGAGTATTCTTTCCTGCTGCAACAATTTGACTAAAAAATGAAACTAATTGTAAACTTGAGAAGTAGTTCTTTCCACGTCTACCATCTTTGGGAGTACGATGGAAAATCTGCTGTTATTGAGAAACTTCAGGTTATATTTAATTAGAATAGCAGCGTCTCTAAGCCCCCAAATTCCCTTTATACAAATAAAGAGTAGCTAAAACCATGGCATCATTTAGAAGGGAATAAAGAGATGTGAGCTGATCCTGTCTCCACCTGTGGAACTGTAAGATAATATGGTATGAAGGTCCTGATTAGTGGGATCACAAAAGTGGATATGATTAGAAATTTCGAAGTATGCAAAATTATTTCATGTCTTTAGATTTATTTTTCTTCAGAATATAAAATACTGAATTACCAGCCACATCGCCACAAATTTGAAGTGCCACTTTTAGTTAAAAAATGGTTTCTTAGTCACATAATCATACCTATGGAATATGGAGATAATTGTATAAAATAATCTTTGAATAAGTGGATAATTGAGTACTTGAGAACTTCTGCAGTAAAAAAATTATTAACAAATCATTCACAAATTGTACTGCCAAATTTTTAAAAAAATTATGTTTCAGCAGAATTTTGCATTATATGTTAAGTATATTTGCTAGCAGAGTTGCTAGGGGGCAAGGGATAGAGAGTCATTAACCATTAACTATGTCCTCTACTGAAAATTTGTCAAGAACTGGAACAGTACCTATGTGTCATTGGAGTAATGCTGCCATATCCTAAATTATCAGTAATGTTAAGTGAATCTAGGAAGATCATTCTGCAGAGAAATAGATTCATGCACCTGTATGTATTTTATCTTGATGCTAGTTTGAATGTATCTGATTGACACTTTTAGGTAAGCATTTGAACACAACTATTTTCCAGTAAATACACCTTTTGTTCTCTAATGTTGGGATACTAAATAAAGATTCATTGATTTGAAGGAAAAATCACAGGTTCACAAGACATAAATGAGTATCATGATTGAAAATCTATTCTGTCACTTGGGGTTGGTTGTATTTTTAGCTTTGGGAGGAAAGCCAGAAGGTAGTTCAAAGCCTGACCTTTACTCCTCAATAATCAGACCTATATATAGTGTTTTACTGGACATGCCTTCATAAAACAGCTTCAGGTCCTTGGTCTTCCTGTTCTGCTCATTAAACAAAAAGGTTGCAGCTAGGGAAAAAGTTCCTTTGTTATCAAGTATATGTGGTAAATGCCTTTCTAAAAGGAATCCACTCCTCATCTCATATTCCATACATTTCTTGGATTTAGGAAGAAGGTATTTTCACATAAGTGCCTATTTTGCTGTTTCTCTCCAAATGGTATTTGCCTGCTTGGGTGTATAATTTTTTGTATATTCTCTACAGTAAGTGAGTATCACTCTCCTTCAGCTATGCCGCAATGTTCTAATTGAGAAAGGCAAGAAGCATTAATCATCAAAAAGACTCCAAACATATTTGCTTTCATAGATTTAGTGCATTATAAGCAGCAACATATACTTGCCTCTAGGGCTGACTTGACCTATGTGCCAAGCTTGCTTGCTGTAAATGTGTCATATTTCCATAACTGTTTAAAACTTTAGAAGGAAGAGAAACAAAGATCTATGGTAGGAGTTGAATACAAATTCACTTTTCTATCAGTAGCTTCATCACATGGTTATAATTTTGTGACAATCTTTAAAACTTCTAACAGTGAGTCAGTACAGAATATATTTGCTTTAAAATTATTGCAAAATTTTCTGGGTAAAATCACCTATCTTAAATCATAGGTCTTTCATCCAGCATTTTGACTGTAATTTGATAGAAAACAAATTGAACATAATCCTAAGACAGGTTCTGGATCCAGAGTTATAAATTTAGAATAAATAAATTATAAGATTATTTAATTAATTACAAATTAGGAATAAACTCTTGTTGTTTTTCAAAGGCTCAAAACTAGATTAAAAATCTGAATTTTGTTGTGATTGGATATTTTATAAGAATAAAACCATTTTTGCAATACACAGAGTGGTTGCAGTGGCTCATATATATTTACCTGTGAAAGATATAAGGAAGTGGAAAATGAAAGTGACGACTTGACTACTAAAAAGATTTGTTCTGTCTTCTGAAAATGCTTCTCTTGTCAAAGCAAAATATCTTTCATTGGAAAAGAAGATGTTACTTGAATACAAGATAGGCAGACACTACACTTTCCTGACCCTGTACATAAAAGAATTTTGCATTTCCATTAAAAATATATGACTCATGGGACTCAGCTGACAAGCATGGCCATCTTCAAAGCCTGAGGATTTGCCTCTATGGCCAACCTGGTTTGTGTGTTCTTTGGCAGCTCCTTCCTTTGTTAATAATTTACAGTAGTTCTCAAATAGTTTCAGTCAGCCTCAGTACAGAGTTCCAATTATACCTTAAGGAGAATCATGTAACAATTATGGCAGGATTCTAACTCAGTTTGAAATGCAAACACTTAGAGTTGATTAAACATTTTCATGATCTAGCCACATGAAGATTTGTTTGCAAAGAAATTTCTGTCCAATTATCTTGAAACCTCTATGGCAAATTAATATTAGTATATATTAAAGCACTATTTAAACAATTGAAGTAACATAAAGCATGCCTTGTGGCAGGATCCAGACCCCAGCTTCTCCAAGAGACAGTGACATCTTAGTCAAAAATGCCTGTTTTCTGAAGATCAATAGAGATAAGTCTGACTATTCTTCTAATTGATAATAAGAATAATCAGTTACACACTTCCTAAAGAATCTTATTTTTAAAATGAGATTTGCATGTAAGTTTTCCCAAGATTCCTGAAAGATACATCAAGGATTTGACAGGATACTTCTTTGTTTTAGTTACAGATTATCTAGCAAAGCTTGAGCAAATAATTCTGCCCAAATTTTTCATAATTCTGACTATATGCAAAATCAATACAAATCACGAAGAAAATATTTGCCCCAGAAAGGTTGAGTAGGTCTTGTTCATTAAGGAATCAAGTGTATAAGTTTTTTGGATATACAACTATCTATTGTATTCCCATTTATATCTTGAAAATTAATAGAGAACCAGTTATGCTTTATATGTATTTGGCCAATAAGGTAAAAATAGAGTACACAGGATGGAAAACACAAAATTCTGGTTTCATTTAGGTAAGGAGAAATTTTGATACTTCTATCTGTGGGACCAGACTTCTCTTTGCAAAACTGCTAGGCTTTTTAAAATATTTGATTTTTAAAAAAAATTCATATTGGTTTCTGATGTCATTCTCTTCTTTTTGGCTAAAGTGGCAGAATTAAAAAAGACCCAGTACTAAATGCCTTCTGGTTGTCTTTGAAAAATTGATGTGTGTGTAAGAAACAAATATCTAGTGGTTTAGTAAAGTGAAATATAATGAAATGTAAGTAAAATTAAATGTAAAGTAGAATGAAATGAAATTTTGAATTAAGGTTTCCTTCAATGAAAATTTTCATACTAACAGTTATTAGGAAGGTGTCTGAATTCAAAAGAAAGTCTTGTGTCTATTATCTGTGAAATCTGGCTTCAGTGAAGAGAGGCAAAATGAACTACAAGTCAGAAACCCAGAATTACTACAGAAATTCAGTGCAGTGTATATCAGTATATCAACATCCCAGCACAGAAGATATATTCAGAACTAAATTTCTTTAAACTTCAAAACATAGTTTATCATCTGTATGCTGTGGGAAACCATCTCAATGTTCAAAGTCAAATGGGCAATCAGTAATATTTGCTCTTTGAATGGTGTATTCACATGTTTTATTTTGAATTCATGTAGGCTGAGTACTCACCTGGTTTTTATGATACTCAAAAATTTCTGGTACAAGAGGAGAGCTATAGCTTCCCTGCTAATCTGATTTATTTCCTGCCAGCTACAAGAGCTTAAAAATTTGTTTTGTGGCTGAAGACTGCCCTCAAGAACTCATGATGTAATACTACACCAGGATGGATAAAAGAGAAATGCAGAAATAGATAACATGAGGAAAATATTCTGAAATAGTAATAAAACAGCAGTCCACAGTTCAGTCTATCCTGATTTATGCATATCAAGAGTCATAGTCTTCATAAATACAGTAGTATATATCATGTTTTTATCATACTGGGGCAAAGCAAGCCTTTGGTTCTGGAGACTGACACTAAGATACCAGAGGTACAATTTCTCCTGGAGGGTCTCTTTCGGAATGTAACCTCAGTATGTTCTTGGCTGAAGATTATTTTCATGTCTCTTTACAAAAATATTCCTACTCTGATCATCAGTCTTCATATGCAAATCAGTCTTGAGTTAAATTTTGTTTTTCTACTTTTTCCATTGAAAAAAATTAATTATATTCTCAAAGGCTCTGATCCCCTATAGACTTTTTTTTTTTCCCAAATATTATCATATAAAACAAAAAAACATTTTCCTGCTATGTGATGTATTAATATTCTTGGTTCACTGTTTGTATGTAGTAAACAGTCTAAATCCTTCATCATAGAAAGACCTTTGCAATTGGATACGCTTTTATAGTCCCAGATTAATATTCTTGGTTCACTGTTTGTATGTAGTAAACAGTCTAAATTCTTCATCATAGAAAAACCTTTGCAATTGGATATGCTTTTATAGTCCCAGGAAAAAAAAAAAAAAGAAAAAGCTGTGTGTCTTCCAACTGCATTTTATCTAGATGGTAAAAAAAGACACCATTACACAGTAGTGACCTTTCTGACCACAAAAGAGAATAAAACGGATTAGTCAAAAATGACAAATGCACGTTCTAAAAATGGTTATAGGATACTATTCATAATAGCGTCTCAAGACTAGATGTAAAAGACAAGGCATTCAGACACTGGTACTGTATCCTGTCACCTTAAAAAGACAACACTATGAGCAGGGAAATGTTAAATTACAAAGATTATGCCCTCAGTTTCCGATTTAACTCTGAAAACTAAAACTTTAATTCACTTTAGTCTTAAATGGGGAAATTTGTGACTGAAGAAAAAGAGAAGATACTTTTAAATCCCAGTGTTCTGATTTTATTTTTGAAGATATTTTTGTAATTGCTATTTACCTTATATTTGATTGTGACAGTCTTGCAGAGAATCAGCTCAATACTAAGATCTATTTAGATATGTATGCAGCATTTTAGCACATTAAACATTTTAACTTTGCTTGTCATAGTTCAATACCTTTTTGACATGCATTAAAGACATCACCACAGATTTCAAAATGTTTTGACAAATCTTGTCTCTATATGCACTTTATGGTAACTTGAATGCAAAGCCATTTTAGTACTTTGTTCCAATTGAATATAGTGCAAATTCTTCAAAATTTTATTCCACAATATGAAAAAACTACTCCACCAAAGGCACTTACAGTAATAAATACCAGATTTTATTAGTTAATTTCTATTCAGCTCTACTGCCCCAAATCTGGCAACCTGCTTTGTCCTTCAGGAAGACAAACCCATTATGCCATTTTACTACGCATGATAAATTAGATTATATTAAAAAGCTGCTCAAAATTAATGCTCAAAATGAACTTATCTGTATTTTTTTGTGTTAATAGTCAGCACTGGATGTATTTTTAAATCATTGCTCATTTGAGTTAGCTTAATGTGATGGAATATGATTAATCAATATTCAGGCTGACAAATCTGGTGTTGTCTGTGTCTTCATCTAGGATTATCTTTAGCTTTTGTGTAGTTCTCTGCAATATTTTCTCTTTTTTGCAACATGTTCTTGGATGAATAATGACATTTAAATTATCTCTGGCCTCTGCATCAGTACTTGTTGAAATAATTTGGAGTAGTTTACTCTCTCAGTTATTACTTTATACTTCTGTGGATTTAGGAGTACATAATCACATAATTTACAGTCAGAGGGTCAACCATTCTTTTCATTTCTCCTCAATTGTATAAATCTCTGTTCTTCAAAATTTAGGATTAACAATAGGAAAAAGTTTTCAAAATTTTCTTGTAGAAAAATTAGCTTCAAAGGGCTCATATAAAACGAAATAACTATTCTAATTATTAAATCCCATGAATGCTGTGTAAATGAGGGATCCATTCAACTCGAGTTGTATCAGGTAGCTTGTCAGAGTTCACCTTAAGGTGGGTTTGTGTTGAAAGTTAGGCAAAAGCAACTGATACTCATATGTGAGGGCATGTGCTGGCTTTGAATGCTAACAGAGACCTTCTCTCATTAGTTCTGTTTTAGCTAAATCATAAGGATAATCCATAGCACATATTCTGTCTGGAGCTGGAGATGATTAAATACAAATGTCAAAACAGATTAATCCATAGGTATAAAAAAAATCCAATGTGATAATATTCTGCAATAGGCACATATAACTTACCAGGCCTCTGTTGACTCTGTACCACAGGCACCAGATCTTTATATGTAAGGGTGGATATACCACATTCAAAGACAATAAAATAAGCTTCCATTTTCCTTAACCAATGTGCAAATTAGAGCAAGAAGGTAAAGTATTTAATGTTTTATACGTATATACATAAATATTGATAATTACACATTATTAACTATTTTGAATGAAATAAAGATATTTTATGCAATTAAGATATTTAAGTTAAGATAAACACATTTAGGACAGATTTGGAAGGGCCTCTTGCATCATCATTGCTACTTTCTTGCTCTGAAGGAAGTCAGGTACTACGATTCTTTGTATTGCTTATGTTCACCTTTGTAAATGGGATTCCAGACCTGTTTAATAAAAATGGGTTGCAGTTTTATTTCTGAAAAAAATAATAAAAAAAAATGGACCAGTATTATTCTTTATGACTGGTCCCTCTTAAATTACGAAAAAAACCCCAAAAAACACCCATAAATTAATTAGCCCAATTAACTGTATTCTTGGCCAAAGTTTTCTATATACAATTCCTTTGTGTCCATTATTTGAAAGATTGTATTCAAAAGAATGTATTCAGGTATTTCATCACAATGGAAGTTTGGATGATCATGAGAAATTCAGGAAAATAATTCAATTCAGTAACATTTCAGAACTTGCACTGCTTCAGAGCCAAGTCTGAGATGCTAAACATTTCTATTGACAGAAATATCACTGTGAATTACAAGTGATGATCATTAATGAGAGAACAATATGTGAGGAATTGTATTTATATTCTCTTGATATACATTCAAAATTTGAATAAAATGTTTCCTTAAGATTACTGGTTTTTTTGAAAATTCAGCTTCAGGTCACCTTTCACCCACACATTAAATCATCAAATCCTCTAGATAAAGATAAGCTTACGTAAATGTATCAACACTGGTTGATCAGTGTTAGTTGCCTGAACCACTGAGATTACTGGTCTGCTAAAATTCTTGGCTAAAACCCAGAATATTTTATTTCAAGCTAAACAAGTTGTATTTTAACAAAGGCCTCGTTCAGCCTTGCAGTCCATGTGCAGCTAAAATATTGATAATGTGAAAGGAGTAACTTTAGGAAACATTTTCTTTAGGCATACACACTGCAGAGTCACATAATTATGCACCAGTGAATCACAGGGCCGGGACCTGTTGCATACTTAGAACAGAATCAGTTATATCTTCTAAAAGATTTTGTGAAAAAAAACCTTTTTTTTTTTTCCCAGTAGTTGTTCTAATACTAATTCTAATGGAATTTCCTTTCTTTGTAAACCATGATTTGCTTGTATCTTTTGGTGAAGTTTCTGGGACAGAAATTGTATTAGTCATTCCTGAAATGTGTTTTTGGCCAACCTCTTTGCAAAAATTCCTAGCACTTTACTTTCTGCTCTATTCATTCAGGGAGTCAATTGAACCAACATCAATTTCTTGCATGTAGAAAATAGTTTTGAAATGTCTCAACTAGACTAAATGGGAGAAGTTTTTGCACTAGTTCCTTGAATTTCCCTCAGACTAAGGGTCATTCCACTGATTGAAGGGGCTTTGTAAGCCATCCCTAAGGTTAAATTTACTTCCTGTAAGTAGTGGTGCGCCTCCCTGAAATATTCTTTTACTCCAGCCATATGTTCAGGATTAGTAACTGAAAGGTTGTTGTCATGGGAACCACAAGAAGACTTTTTGTTGTCCAGAGTTATCCTAAATAAAAGAAAATAACATGGATAAACACTGAAATGTAGTACTCATTAGAAGTCAGGAAGACCCTTGCTCCAATGGGGAAACACATGAAAGAAAAGATGTGCTGCAACGTAAAACACTCTCCAGTCCTGTTGAAATGTCGAAGAGTTTTTGCTAAGGATCTAGAGCTCACAAAAAACCCCTTATTAAAGTTCAACAATGAGACATTGTGTTTGTATAGCAGAAGCTTAAGAGTTGATGAATATGGTGTCTGGGCAAGTGGCCTGCAGAGCCAGTTGAATGTTCTGCTTTCATTACCACTGCAGGCTTCTGATTTGTTTGTCAAAGTTACAGCATTTTTTTCTGGTGGAAATTGCTTTTTGCTTTCAGCTAAATAAACTGACCCAAACAGATGGAGCATGACAAAAGCAAAGCAATGTCATTGTCTAATTTATCTCTGCTTGTGGAACTCTAATGCACAGTCAGTCATGTCTCCACACGTTTGAAACTGGGAGTCTCTTTGCTACTAATTCATAGGCAAAAGATCCGTGGAGGCCAGTCAGCACTGGCTGAGTAACTCATGAATAACAGGGAAAGTAAGCTAAAAATATTTAGGAAGAGTGGAGGGAGTAGCAGGGCAGAGAAGTTCTGAGTAGGCAATTTATTTTTTATGTTTGTTTCTTCTGGCTTCCAAGTTCATTTGCTGAAAAGGACTTGGTATATACAAATGTACGCATAAACTATAAAAGGATTGTTGAATGGATAAAGTGTTTAAAAATATAACTATTTAAAACACTTAAATGCTAGTTTTTGATCAATATCTGAAAATGAAGCCATCAAATTAAAAAACCTGTCTTTTTTTTCTAACTTTTTTTAAACCCATGTGGAATGTTTACTCAAAACAGGTTTAAAAAGTTATTGAACTTTCTACATTTATTTCTGCCTCAAAAATTTACTTTTTTAAAAACACTTCCTCTTTATTCTTCTACTATCTAGATTTTGGAATTAGAACAGAAACCTCTTTCTCAGCTTGCCATCTCAGTGGATATCACAGCAGACCTAGGAAGAAGAATCAATTCCCCTTTTTTTAGTGCATGAGCTTCTGATTTTACTTTTATTTCAGTTTTATTTTTTGGAAAATGTATGTTTTACTGTTTATTATTGACAGGTAAATTATCTCTAAATTAATAGATTATGAACTGCTTGTTTAACCTATTGAATAATTCTTATTTCTCACGAGTGAATGATGTTGTATAGTATTACTTTCTTCCCTTCCTGCTTGAATGAAAGTTATCAATAGCTTTAGGGAATAACGAATTTCAAACAGCAAGTAAAGATTAATGAAAAATGAATAATATTGTGTTCTTATCTCAAACCAAATATCAGTACTGGCTTACATTAGTGCAATTATTTGTAGAAAACATAAATTTTCCAGATGTTAGTTGGGAATAAAGCAAGTTTGCTTATTATTAGGAAATAAAAAGCCTTCTCCTATGATTCCCTGTATATTTGAATGGTACTTCTGCTTAATCACTCTCTTTGAAGAATGATTATGATCTTCCTTAAAGGCTTATAATAAATAAATAATAAACACAGCAGTGTTTCAGGTGCTTAGCTACTCAGCCAGATATTACTTCTGTACAAATAGCAATCTTTTCTGAACCACATAATATGATAAATATATTCCCTCTGCCATACTATTTAAATGGATAAGGGGAATAAACTGACAAATTACTTTTAAAATAACATTCAAATTGCAAAAAATGTCAGTTTCAGTTTTATTCTGTCATACTTTACATTCTGTGAACTTTAAATATACCATTCAAATTCCTTTCAAATACAAGACTGGAATTTTGCATTTTATATTTAAATATTAAAAACCCATTTTTATTTCACTTCCATATAAAAGATATTATTTTGAAATGTCAGAGAACTTGATTAGGGAAATAATGAAAAATATTTCCCGCAGAGTTGTTTTCAGTGAGGAATTTTGAGATCTCCACCACGTTTTCTGATTTCTTCTCCATACCTTCTTGAATTTTAGGGGCTAAACTAACAAAATACTTTGAGTGTAAACCTATATTAAGAGTGTCATTGCTAACAAATCAGATGTTGAAAACAGTGTTTATGAAGGGCTACCCATATTTTTTCTAGTACAGTTCTCTGTAAGAAGTGCTAGGAAGCTATTGGTCTTGGTGGTGAAATTAGTGTTTATTCATTTAATCCAAGACTAGGACATTATCCTTGCTCAAGATATAAACAGAGTATTAGGATTAGGAATGTATGATTGATTTGAGTGCTATATAGTAAAAAATATTGCATACAATTTAAACTATTAGTAGTTTTTTATCTATGTACCTTTTTTTATAATTTTGGGCTAAATATAAAGAAATGTGGTTTTGAAAATTTGATTTAAATGATGCTATAGTAAGATTGTATATCCATTGTTAGATTGTTTATTATTTTTTTTAAGTTTTGTACAAGCATAAACTGCTTAATCTTCATACTGTTTTAACTAATAATCTTAGCTGAAATTTCTTCCCTGGGTAACTTCAATCTCTGTAGATTCTATTGCAATTTTTAGACTTTCATTTAACCTCAAACACTTAGTTTGGCAACTGTTAACTCCAATTTCTACCAGTCCATTCAAGCATCTGAATGTGATTCACACTTTCTTGGATATTAAGATACATCTATATTGATCTGATACTTTATTTTTAGCATCACCTTTCTTGATCTAGTGAAATGCAACCAAATAGCTCCAGAATAGGTTCCTGGCTCTGCCTTTTTCTTTGTCATGATACCATGAGTGGGTATAATGTGAGTTAAGCCTAGGTTTGTTCTGTTTATTTGAGAAAAATGTATCTACTCCCTTTTCCTTCCTTTTAGGGAGGGAATTGTTTCCTATTCATCCTCTCTGGTCTTTCAGCTGCTACTATATATTGACAAATGCATTCTGCTTGTCTATACATTTGGCCAAAACGCTGTCTGGTTTTATCAGTTTATGAACATTTAGTCCATTCCAGTTGTATTGCAGGTTCTGCCTTGTTTCTGAGGCCGCAGATCCTGTCCTGTGCCCAAGTATTTCAGAAGTGTACAGACTTCTGCGACTTTACCAACAAATTGAAAGTATTTGCAATGGTTCCCTTATGCTCAGTAACACTCAGAGCTTGGCTGTCATGCTATGAGACAAAATCCAGCTACACAGAGGCAGTCAATGCCAAGTGGAGAGCCCTGGCTGGCAAAATCCACAATGAGTGTGCCTTACAGACTGTTCAGAAACTTAATCCTATTTCCATAAAAGCATGTCACAGTGTTCACCACTCTGTATGTATTCTTGACAGATAGCTGGCTTGTCAGCTGATTTGGTTATGATTTGAAAAGAGAAAGAAATATAGTCCTAAAAATGGATATGCACCAACCAGAGGTATGTAACTACTACTTCTGTGCTCTTCACTGTTTAATTCCTCACTCCTGTTGCACTGCACAGAAAATCTCAGAGCATCTGCAGACATACAGATAGTTTCACATGTGGGATCTGGAAGTCCTGGAACCACTCAGTCATGCTTATTTCCAAGGAAACAGATTATTTTTCTAGTATTTTCAGATATTCAAAGCATCAATCTCTTGATGAGTAAATCATTATAATGCCATTATTATCAGCGGAGGTAATCTGGTTTATACTGGCAGAACTCCTGATTAAATAAAGATTTCCATTTACTAGTGATGATAAGGGACAGAATTTGGTCTGTGCCTGAAGTCCTCTTATCTCTTAGTGAAGATTCAGTGACTCCAAAATGTATTTGCCTAGTGTCAAAATAAAATATTCATGCTGCACATTCTGAACTCCATTTGCCATTGGCTACAGAATAATTCTAAAATATTCACTGAAAATAAATTTGTTAACGCTTCTATTTGTGCTTAAGTTTCCTGTATTTTAGTTCCCTTCTGATTTTCTTCTTCTGTTTTGCTGAGACCATTGCCTGAATTAAGTGCTCCACTGAAGTGTGGAAAATTTCACCTGGATCATACTGTCAGCTCGTAGGATCTGTTGCATCTGCTGCTAGGTGTCTGTCCCTTGCAATTCCACTTGTATATTGAAGGCTGCTGTCTCCTCTGTCAATCAAACACTCTGTTTGCTCAACCTTCAGTTAATTTTCCTGATCTTCATGATATCATGCTTTGCTGAGCCTTGCATTCCACCTTCATAATGTCTAGCTCATCCATGTTTGCTTTGTGTGCATCTTTACCTTTCAATATCATATTTAAATTATATATATTTCAAAGAATATTAAAGTATATCAGAGCTGTTGCATATATGACAAAAGTTTGTAATAATCTTGATAACTAGGATACTACAAGGTTGAAGGGAAGTAGACAAAAATTTCTATAGGGCAAAGTTTCTCTTCACTTTAGGAAAAAAGCATAATTCTATTAGCTGAGTGTTCACTTTTTCATGTCCTCTCCCACTTTTACTCTGTGCAATCAATGCTAATGGATATCATAATTTTATTCCTTCTAGATCAGAGTTATTGTTCTTATCACATTTTATTTTAAATTATTCAAAATTGAATAATTTTGGACAAGGGAAAAATGAGGTATTTCTGTCTTCAGTCTGTAAAATTTTTTAATAATTAAAGCTTTCCTTAAAGGCTTTAAAAGGAAGAGAACCAGATCAACAACTATTTTTTAAAATATATGAAGGTTATTAAATTATTTTTGTTTGGCTGCAGTTCTATGTCTTGAATGCATTACTAAGGTTTTTATTTTTCTTTTGTGTTCATAATACTCAACTTTTCAGTTTGCCCACTTTGCTTCTGACCTCAAGGTGCTTGCTATGAATCTGATAAATTGCAGGGTATGCAAAGTGTATTTTTTGCATGGAATGCTCCTCTAGGGTTCCTAATTATAGTTTAAGAATTTTTTATATTCCCCAGGGCCTTCTGAACTTAGGAGGTCTTAAAAGTGCTTCCAAAGCATTATTTAAATAGACTGAATGATTAGAGATAAACAAAAGTATAATTTTATGAGTTTGTACATGCACATGTACATGTATTGACATACAGGTAATATAAAAGTTACAATAACGAGCTGAAGTATTTAACAGTATAAATATTAGACTATTGATTACTGAGTGTAATAGGTGAAGAAGTATTTTAATAGCAACCTTGTGTAGTCAGCCATGGAAGAGCTTAGCTGTCATGGAAAATTAAACTAAGCCCTGAAACCTCTATGAATAAGGAGACGTATAAAGCTTGGATTCCTGCCGGCAGAGAATAAAATATTCACCATAAATTAGGTATTTTTAGTCACAGATGCATGTTTTAAGCCTCATAAAATTACTTATTGTATGACAAAGCTGATACAAATTTATCATTAGTAAGTCTTTTGAAGGTATTTGATGTTACTGCTTTGTAAGACCTGGTTCTGGAGACACCTGCAGAAGTTTAGTTCTACTGAAATCAAAGAGGAAATCTGTAGAAGTAGTAAGAAGATGACAAGTTTGAGGCCTGAAATTATACAAAAAATACTTAATAAGAAAACAATATATTTGTTTTTCTACTTAGTACATTTTATTAAACTATTTATAGTAAGATGGAACAGTAATGGAATGCTGAGAAAAGAAAGAATAGTGGTAATAATTTTTGATTATTATAATTTTATCAAAGTATTGCATTTTGTGTAATTTTCATCTCTTTCAATTGTGGAAAGAGTGGAAGTATTAAAATTTT
Source organism: Passer montanus (assembly GCF_014805655.1). NCBI lineage: Eukaryota > Metazoa > Chordata > Aves > Passeriformes > Passeridae > Passer > Passer montanus. Next base: position 11,606,881 of record NW_024356504.1, on the reverse strand, counting down.
AAACATAGTTAAATAGGAAATTTAAGACCAGTGTTTCTTGTAAAATATGTTTTGATAGGTAGCCATTAAGCATCAGGTAGTACCATTGTCTCCAAATATTTTGGCTCTTTACAGTCAGAAGCATATGTTTTTCACCTTTCTTATGGCATATATACAATATATGCACTTTTATGCACTGGAAGTTATATAAATATTAAAGCTTTATGAAAATATAGCACTTAGTACCTACACAGCGCCTGTTGGTGTCTTTAGACCTCCTAGCAGCTACTAATTTGCATCTGATACAAAAAGAATAAAGTAGGGGTACTATGGAGAAATTAGTTTGCCATCATATGTTAGGAGTTTCTTTCTCAATATATCCACTTTCCAGCCCACAAATCTTCCATGTGTAAATAATAGGGACTAAAAGGACTTGGAATCTGGACTGGAAAAAGTACTGGGTTTGGTGTTTGTCTGGAGAGTCCTCTGTTATCTCCAATCCATAAAGTATTTACAAAGAAATAGATAAATACACTTTGAAACATTCAGCTTTATTTCTATACTGTGGCTTCTCTTGCAGCTTTGTGCTTCTGTGGGGGTGCAGAGCCTCTAAAGATACAGCCCTAAGAGTTCACTGGTTCCCTTGAGATTTGAAGAGCTTTATCATAGGAGAAGTGGGCTGTTTGTATCCAAGCAGGGAATTCAAGGAAGCTGCCAAGTCAGCTATTAGCCAACAAATGAATGACAGTATATATGAAGTAGAGTTCATGTTTCTGGATGATGGAAATTTCATTAGAGTCTATTTCCACTATCAATTATTAAATAAATTCACTGGAGTCTTTTCCTTTCTTGTCTTACTGAAGACAAATACACTCTGAGGAAGTGTATGCTAACCCTGGTTATGCATGAGCAGATTTGGAAATAAGAGGTATTATATCCCTTTTGTGCCGAGGGGATTTCCTGGAGTACCTCACTAAAATTCTGTGTCAGATGCTTATGCTTTTCAGGAATGAACTGATGTCAAAGGAGTACAAAACTGTATTAAACATATAAAAAAGAATTGAAAAAATGGATAGCAGGAAGTAGCAAATTTTTAGACCCTCAGGCAGACATCTGGAAAAATTACAACTGAGTAAAGAGTGTAAAACTGGGGGTTTTAAAAATACATCAGTCTCTGGTAGTGGGTGTTCCAGCAATTTATCTGCCTAATTCAAAGGAGAATATTACCAGAAACATAAAACTTTCAGTTATTTTCTGTGTGATACTCAGAAGCTATGTCCTTTATTTTCTATTTTCCTTTAGCTGGGTCCATACACAAAGACAGAGGCTTGTTGTGACCAAAAATCTATCCTAAACTGAAGTGTACACATTTTCAGTTGGAATAACTCACTACTTTCAAAGACAGCTCACATTGTTCCATGTTATTTTCTCATTGAGGATGGTCATTCTGTTTCTTAATTTTCCCGTTTTAGTTATTTTTGTGGGTTTTTGCAGTACACTTGTTTGAATATAGAGAGATAACTGCATAGCTGATATAACTGTAGAAAAAACAGCTGTGAAAGAAAGAAGGGTTGCTCTAGGATTGAACCCATTGCTTACAGAGATGGTAAGAATCTAATCTCAAAGCTGTGATTTGCACATGACCCATGCTGTTCTTTACAACACTGTAAAGCTAAACAATTAGAAAGTTTTCTCATAAATAGTCTACAAAACAGCCTTGATTTTCCCTAACAGAATAATAAGAGAACTTTCAGACAGTACTCAAGGAAGAGTATTCTCTTGGGAAGTGTCAGTGTGGGTCTTTGGAAGGCAATAGAAGCATTCAGTTTTAGACCAATCTAATTTGTAATTACTGAGTAATAGTGTTAAGTAGGATTAAAATCAACTGGGCTGGATAGCTGCAGACTATCCTCCACAGGATGTAGTTCAAAGCAATCCATTTCAATCCTTTAGTAAGCCAATACATTGCAGAGAGTTTTAAATAGGAATACAGGGTATGAGAATAAATCTATACAAGGATTCCAAACATTTACTGCTGAAAAGATTATTGTATTCTACAGGGAAATGGAATATGCATTAACCCTTACTAAAAAAACCCTGAAAAATATAAAGTATGCACCAGGCCCATTGTCTATACAAGAAACCCCTAGGAATTTTTCAATAATTACAAGAAAATAAGAGTAGTTGAGGGAGTTCTCATAATTTCTGTGCTCTTATGTGTTAATATGTTAATACACTCTATAAGCACATAAACTTTACCCACTTGGTGTTTTGAAAACCGAAACTAAAGTCTTTGGGACCTAGACACACTCTGGAAGACCAGCAAGCCACATACTGTGTGTGGCTACCAAGTACTCTGTGTGGCTACCAAACTCATCTTGAGAATAATCAGCCAATGCTCATCTACCAAACAGAGCTGTCAGTCCACTAGAGCTGTCTGAATCTAGAGTACTATCAATGCTTTTTTCACTGCAGCCTGTGCCAGCTCATGTTCTAATTTGTTGTACTAAAAAAACCTCTCAAACTCCCTTGCTGCTAGTGATACCGGCCACTTTGTAGATTTGGGTCAATAAAATGCCAAATTGCTATATGAAAGCCAGAGGGGGAAAAAAAAAATCAATGTAGTCCCAAAAGATAGAAAGGCTGTTGCCAAAGGTCACTAATACTACTGAGACTGTTGCTATTTGGGAATAGAGTTTTAACAGACCATTTAGAAAAAAAGCCATAGATGGGAAATGTCCAGTTTGCTGTTCCTTCTCTGTCATACTGATCATATTCTTATGTCAATAGATAACATTCCTTAGTGTTATCTATTGACCTTTCTTTCCTCTCCCTCTCTCCTTAAAAAAACAACTGACTGAAACTAGTAAAAACCAGTGGAACTAGCTGTGTCAACTAGAACTAGGCACAGACTGATTTGGGATGAGGCACTGAAGACAGTTCTGTGTATGTACACAGTTTGTGCTAATTGGGGCTGGGGCTGGGGCTGAGCCTCATCCCTAATGGGCTACAGCTGCGAAAAGCAGATGACCAATATTGAAGGTACTGAGCCGTGGAGTGCGCAGGTGCACTGACCAATCACCAAAGGGAGCAGAGGGCACACAGGCCCAATGCATGAACATGAAGGTATAAAAGGTTGGGCTAAAGAACAAGAAGAGCAGGTGTCTGAGGCCTTCTGATGTGGTGTTGCTCTGTTTGTGTTGAAACTTTCTGAAATTGTGCGATGACGCTCCGTAGCGTGGCCACCTCAACTGCGCCATATGCTGTGACAGTTCTGCTCATACATTTGCTCTTGTCCTTCAGGATTTTACTTTGTTCTGACTTTCTGGGCTAAAGTGTTAAAAGCTCATATAACAGAGTGGGAAATCCTGTAACTGTAAAACCTTTTGATTTATCTGTGCAGTTACCAAAAAATATGAGTGGTGGCAGATGGAGAGCAAAGTTTGCAGAACCTCACCAGTCACATTGAGGATCTTTTCAGCTGGAAGTAACAGGGATGGGACTTCCATTTTAGGCTTGCCCTCTATTGTTACATTAATCAAATACTTGAGTTGGAACTGTCTCAGCTTTTCTCCATAGTAGCTAGTGCAGGGCTATGTTTTGGATTTGTGCTGGAAACTGTGTTAACGATGCAGGGATATTTTTGTTATTACTGAGCAGGGTTTACAGACCATCCAAACCTTTCCTGTGCCTCAGGTGGCCCCACCAGTGAGGAGGCTGGGGGTGCCCAAGGAGCTGGCAGGAGACATATCTGGTACAGCTGATCCCAACTGATCATAGGGGCATTTGAGACCACATGGCAGCAGGCTCAGCAATAAAGGGGGCAGATTTTCCAGGGGCAACTGCTCAGGGACAGGCTGGGCATCAGTTGGATGGTGGTGAGATATTGTTTTCATTTGCATGACTTGCCCTTCCTGGGTTTTATTTCTCTTTCTTTATTACTTTCCTTTTTAACTTATTATTTAACTATTCATATCTTAACCCAACAGTTTTCTCCATTTTACCCTTCAAGTTCTTTTCCCCCTATCCTGCTGCTGAGGAGAGAGAGTGAGCAGCTGTGTGGTGCATAGTTGTCAGCTGGGGTTAAACCATACACTTTGTCTCTTTGAAGAACGCCAGTGTAATCCTCAAATAGTTTTCAATTTTATAGTGAAAAGACCTGGGAACATGTTGAAGTTTTATGATATATGAGTGCTATAATGAATTAATAAGATGATCCTTAAGTTGTGATTAATAAATATGGCAGAGGTCTCTGGTCTTATATCTTTAACTGCAAAAATCAGATCCCTATTTGCCAAGAGGGTAAAGGCTTATATTTAGTAATAAAATCCCACCAACTATTCATCAATTTACATCCACTATTCAATTTTCTCAATAACACTACCCATTATAGGATTATTTTGGGGTGCTAGAAGTTTGTCTTTATCTCACATCTCTTATATTGGCTGGAAAATTGTAAGTATCATACATTTCATGATCATAGTCACATCTGAAGTCAATGGCAACATTTTAGCTGATTTGGCTGGATGTGAATTATCCTGCTTCTTCTCCCATTTCATCATTGTATGTTACACATTGTTAGTATGTTAATGTGACTTAGCAGAGCAAGATAGTCATTCATCAAATCTGCTCTGTTTTGTTCTGGATTTAGCCTCTATCCATGCTCCTCTGAGTCTGTCTTAGAAGAAATGTGCATTGGTTCTTTTCTGCAGTTTTACAGAGGGAAACTGAGGAAAATTGTGTTCTAAAGCCACTCTAGGAGAAAGATATTATCACTGTCAAGTAAACAGAGCACTCACATTAAGGAAAACATAGTAACTGCTCAAGGAACATGACTTATAATTGAGCTAGCTTATACTCTTTGTGGAATTTAGTATTTTTGTATTTAAAAAATGGTTATTTTCAGCTTCTTGGCTAACCTTAACTGCTTATGGAAAAACTGAATTCTGAGCTTAACAGGCTATGTTACCCATTCAAGAAAATAAGGTCATACAAACCAAAATAACATTAACTGCACTTTTAATGCAATTGGCTTCAGTTTATAAAGAAGGTGACTGCAGAAATGGTCTGCTCTGTTACATCAAACCATGTATGTACCAAAGGAAAACAGGAGAGTGTCCACTTAGCGACTTCCTGAAGTAGTTGGTGTTTGCTGTAATCAAGCAACATACTTGATTTCTACTTTCATTTTTACTTCTCCAAGCACTTATGAATTAGAAAATTGTGAATGACTTATTTTCCCTTTGTAAAATGAGAAGTTTTCAAAAGAACTAGAAAATTAGACTGTAAGGTTTCTGTCTCCTTTTAACAGCATGTCAGATGAAAAGTCTGGCAAAGTTATGTTTTGACGGAGGATTGCTGATTATTTGGGGAAGACGTATTGTTTCTAAATGACTTATTAAGCTGGAATTTAATTCTCATTTATTCTGCAATTCTTTATTCCCATGTCTCTGAATGCGTATCACAGTTTTAGTTACTGATAACTTAAAGGCAGATTTGACTATCAAAAGTGATTCCTTTACAGGAGAACGATGAAAGATCAGTTGCTGCATTTCCACTGTTAAGTGGCAAATTATTGGCCCAGCTTGGAAACTCTTGAAGGCTATTAAAAGACCAGTTTCCAGAATATAAATTTGAAGAAAATGAAAAGAACATTATCGTACACATCTGTCAGAGAACCCACTGAACAAAGGAAGACATGTAGAAACAGAAATATTTTCTGTGTTAAAGAAAATCAAAATAGATGATAGGGACCAGAAAATAATGTCAAATTAATGTTTAAGCAAATAAAAAAGTGAAAAAATGCCCAAGCAATTTTCTGTTCTGCAGTTAAACAGAAAATTGTCAATGAAACCATTGACAATTTCCCTATAGTTATGCAAACATATGTAGGAAGAAAAGACCAGAGAAACTGAAAGACCTGAAAAAAAAAACAACCTCAGAGTTCTTCAGCTGCTAAAGCCAAGATAAATTTAAAAAAATTCCTCAGTCATCCTAATACTTTGCTGTGTTATTTGAGATTTAGAATTCCTGATTCTCTATATTCTTAATGATATTTAATAACCGCTGGATAGTGATTTGTGTATACATATAAAAAAACTGTGATTTGAGAAGAAAAGCATGAGCATTCATACCCAAACATCTGATTATTACTGGGCAATGTTCTATAATTTATCACTTAATATTTATAGACAACTAATTATTATAAGCACATGCAATTATGAGTACCTCAGTAAAGGATTTTCATGAGATAAATACGTGCTACTGTGGAATTTAATGAGCCCATAAGTTTCTAAAATTGGAAATTGAAAAAAATGGAAGATCCCAAGCTGCTAGTTCCTTTAGAAAACATTCCAAACTGGCAAGTTCTTGGCCTTGAGTTTGTAAATATGTGAAGTAGAGGGTTCTCCTTTCAACACTTCCTACATAAGCCCATAGAGGTTTACTATTTTATGTAATTTTCTTGGTAAACCCCTGATTGAATGGTGAATTCTCTTAAAAAGCACTGATTATCTATAAACGCTACTTCTTTCCCAAAGGGAAGATGAAGATTTTTAGGCTTCAATCCTATGTGAAATTTTGCTGAGGTAAATAAAACCAGTTTATTTAGAATGAAGTTTAGCAAACAATGCTTGACTTGCCCTATCTGCACTATTTTTTTTGTCAGTATATATCCAAAAATATCATGTCTATTGGATGTAACATGACTAAACATCATACATAAAAAGAAAAAGACACAGAATTTGTAATTAAATCAGAAGGTTACTGTAAAGCAAGAAGTAGGGTTTGTAGAAAGAAATTAAAAACTTAAAAGCTCCAGAATTCTTTTTGTACACAGCCTGATGCTACTTCTCATTCATATATATTTTTTGAAGTTTCCCAATGAAATGCAATATAACTATATTTCCCACTTTAACATCTAGCTTTTATATTTTAGTGCAATCTTTTTCTTTACAAAACTACCAAAATCCAGTTATCAAAAATTTGCCTCATAATTTAAAGAAACAAATTAATTAGATACCTCTGTGCTGATAAGATTGAAAATTACAGTTATTTTTTCGTGTTTGGTGTTGTTTTATTTTTAAAGAAGACATTGATACTGCTTTATTCATACCAGGAAATCAGCTATAGCTTCAGATGCTGATAAGATTGAAAATTACAGTTATTTTTTTGTGTTTGGTGTTGCTTTATTTTTAAAGAAGACATTGATTTATTCATGCCAGGAAATCAGCTATAGCTTCAGACTGAGTTTAAATTACATTTTATTTTGATGGGAATTGTCGGTTTATTGTTTTGCATGATGTCTCTATTTTGCTATATTCTATTAAATTATTCAGACTGGAATTGTCATCTCACATAGCAGACAGATCCCCTATGAGCATGTCCTTCTTTAAATCACTGATTGGACAGAATATGCAGTAAATGCTTTCCATGAATGGTGAGAACAATTAAACTATCTCCTTACGGCTAGAAAGTACATATTAAATTGAAAGTCAGCATCACTGACCACAGAGACATTCATATTTCACTGACATGGTATATCTTGGGGTTTTTTTGATACAGGGTTCTCTTGCTGAATATATGATGACACCAATTAATATCTTGGGCAAATGAAAATTTAGTTTTCAACCCAGAAGAGAGTATTTAGGTTTAGGAAGCATTTAATATGGTCATCTACATATATGTCTTTAAAACTAAACCAAAAAGGTAGGTTTGTGAGCAGCAAATCAAATAGCTTTTTAGAACATTTTCCTTTTAGGATTTTATGGATAAATTCTGAGTCTTTTGTAGAAATTTTGGAGAAAAGAGGAATCCAGTCACAACAAATATTGAAGAATCAGAAAGAAAAAGAAAGACTCTGTCTTAATAATGAAACAAATTGTTATTGAATCTAAGAAAATATTTTGGAGTTGTTTCATGTGTTAAAGTTAAAACAAAGTGAAATTTGAAATGAAATGCTGTTGCAAAGTGGAGGAACCAAATATTTGGCTTCAAAGATGAAACTGAAACTTTCAGATTTGGAGGAACATGGGAAGATGTTTCTCTCCTTTCTCAAATGAAGAAAGTTTCTGCAAATTGATTTGTCAATCCTTCACAGCTGAACTCAAAATATACTGCTGGAAAAAAATTTTTTTGAAAAATTAGCTACCTTCATAAAGCATCTTTTAAGGCTGAAAAGGATCACATCAGGCTATTTATTTCCTCATTTATTGAAATGAAGACTCACTATCTTGGAAACAAAGGCCTTAATAGAAAATGGAGGACAGAGTAGACATGTCTGGCTTTTTTTCTTACATTCTTTTTCTAATTTTGGTGGAAAAAAAAAATACTGCTTTTAGGCTTACATGCTATTTTCTGCCTTGGGTGAAATGAAACAAAGGTTTCTATATCCACATTAAAATAGACCTTATTAAAAAAAAGTAAGTTCAATGGTAAGGGTAGAGTTTCAAATCAAACACAATAATCATCAAATTGTCATCACTTCAGGACATATCATACCCTTCATCTACATCCTTTGTAATTGAATAGAGCTGCCCATATACACTGAGGGCAGAATACAGCTGTGAAATACTGAAAAAAATGTGTATTATTCTCTGGAGATTTATGGGCAATTCAAGAATTGATTGTCCCTTAGTGAAACTAATGGTTATATTATTAGATTAAAAAAATAAAATAAAATCCTCTGCTCATTTATGTCAATCCTTCTTTGTATCTAACACCAAACAGGACACCGTTACTGAATTTGTTTACTCAGGGAGGTACCTGCTTGCTCCTTGTTTTCACCAGCCATACCAGTGCACACTGAACGTGTTAAGCAGATGATCTGCAATATCTTGAAGCTGATATTCTGTCCCCTTGCTGCTAGAGAGAAAAAAGGCTACCTGAGGAAACCAAGTGAATAGAGGTGCTTGGAAAAGAGTGGCATCAACATAATCTACTGTAAGAAATAAGGAAGGCATAGCCTGCTGTTATATTTACTGACAGTATGATTTCCAGAGGCTGGGCAAAAGTGTGTTCAAATAGTAATTATGGACACTGAAACTAGGTGAGTGAACAAGAGCTCTTACTCTCCATATCAAATTTACCTAAATGAATGAAATCAAGATGGATAGTGGCACTATATGGGGGAATAATTCTTATAGTTAGGCAGGTTGGAAGGAACATTTCTGGTTCATCCACCCTTCTTTCACTGTAGATGTACCAGTTGAAGCTGCACAGTTCACCTGTAATTTGGCTGGCCTTAAAGATTAGCTCTGTTCAGCATCCAAGTTGTACCTTGAAACTGAACAATGCAGCCAAAAAAGATCCTTTTTAAACCATCAGGAATAATATCAGTCTGAGGTCCTATCTGCACAGTACAAATATTAGACCATGACTGCTATCTAAAATGTTTTGAAATTTTAGATTCTAGTTAAGAACTAACATTTAATGAATATATGTTTTATGATGTATGGTGAAATCAGCAGCTTGACTATTGGGAGTTAAGGAGAACCACAGTGCAGCGATACAGTATTTCACTTACAGATCTTGAAATTTATCTTGATCCAAAGGGGAAGATATCTCACTTCCATCAAATTTAAAAGATTTTCAACTTATAACTTTCTGATGATAATTTGCAAATAAATGATAATGGTTTTGTGATGTAAGCAACAGTTTTTCTAGAATAATTTTGGATCAGATTAATTTCAAGGTTGACTGGAAATAAAACATTTAAATGAAAATCATTCTTAGCAGTAATTAGTGCTGTGGTTTTTTTTCTGTGGCATATTGACCCCTCTGACTAAGATTTCTTGTGGTATTGATTAGGATTGTTTGCACAGTGGCAAGTTCAGGAGAGGAAATACCTTTAACTGAGGAGAATTGATATTAGGCAGGATTACACTCCCTGTCAAGAAGATTTTATTCTGAATTACATCCTTATGGTTAATTGATGTATACTCATGAGATAATACGGGCACTTTAGTAAGAAGAAGTAAGAATGGTAAAGTCTTCATTAACATTAAAAGCCATATAGATTTAGCTAAGGTTTTAATTTGTCAAATTTTTGCAGTTTATGCTTCAGCTGCAAAAATAACAATGTTAGCGTTCCAGACAAGGTTATGTAGGTTATGCTCATCTGAGTCATCGCTATGTTCTTATTTAATCAGATTGATTTAAACTAAGTTGTAAACAAATGCAAACTTGCTAGAGTAGAGGGGGAAAATGATTTAATTTTGAGTGTTTTGCTTTAGTTTTGAGTGTTTTGCCTCACCACTTTATAGATATATGTTCAATTTCTGCTTTGCAGAAGCTGAGTTTCTCTGCTGGAAAGTCTTGAGTTGTGAGATACAGGCATAGCAGGAATGCAGAAACTGATCTGCCTTATGATAGGCAAATGCATCAAAAACAAACAAGCAAACAAACAAAAACAAAAAAACCTCACAAACAAACAAAACCCACACAAAAAAACCCCAAACCAAACCACACCAGGAATGCAGAAACTGATCTGCCTTATGATAGGCAAATGCATCAAAAACAAACAAGCAAACAAACAAAAACAAAAAACCCCACAAACAAACAAAACCCACAGAAAAAACCCCAAACCAAAACAAAAAAACAACAACAACAAAAAAAAAGAAAAAAAAAACAAACACAAAAAAGACCCCAAAAAAACAAAGAAGGGAAAAGTTCCTTGCCTTCAAAAGCACCCTAGCAGCAAAAAAGCAAGGTTGATGCCAAAAGAAATTAGAGAAGGGAAGCGAGGTGGCTTTCTAGTTTTCTGCTTTGATACAGTTTTCTCAGAAACATAATTTCTCTTTGCTCCCTTTTAAATCAGTGCTGTTTTGCTCCTACAGAAGTCTTAAAAATTGGGGACCTGAGATGTTTAGATTGCGGTAATTTTTTTTTTTTTTTCTGGAGATAGGTCAACCACTAGAAAAAGCTTTAATCAGACAATCTTTGTTACAACTAGTTTCACATGCTGTAGGTGGCACATGATATCTGTCGTCACTCTTGTTGTTTACATTACAAATCAGAATGTCTTCTTAGGTTGATGCAATTGTTTTTTCTCTTCACTTTGAAGATAATCATATCCTAAGTTCCTCATACAACCCCTTTTTTCCCTAGCAAATTTATTTTCACACTTTGAGTGAGCTAAACTGGAAAAAACATTGCTTGATTGTCAAGTAAATTGCTGAACTTCTCTTTTGTCATTTTTAAGGTGGAGCCTTAGAAATAACCAAGCTTCTTACTAGTAACATTGTACCACCACATTTATATAAATGCTTCTTCTATAAAAGAACATTAATACATTTCTCTCACAGAAACTTTGGTAGCACTAAAGTTATTCTTCAGTTTGGGATTATTGCTATATATCAAACCATGAAGATAACTTTACTCTTCAAAGAATACAAGAATAAAATGTGTTTGCATTTTTTCTTCTTGATCCCAGGAAAGTGTCATATAACTAATGGTGTGGAAGTCTCCAGAAGAACTCAGCCTTTCTCTTAGCAATATAATTGAGATAAAAATCAGGCACATTGTTTACATTGGAGAGGGAACAGGTTGCCCCTCTTTCTCACTTTCTACAACAAGTTGACTTAGTGCTCTAAGATTAATGTAGTTATTTCTGATTATTTTTCATGGTTTGACCAATTTAGCATTCCCCTTTGCTGGAAAACATCAGTCTTGAAAAATAAAGAATCTGACACAGTAATGGCAGTGAATGACCGAAAGAGGAAACTGCTGTGCCTGCTCTTTTCCTCTTTTCTTTATTCATTAATCTTTATTTTCTAAACTGGGAAAAGGTTACAAAGTGTATAATGACTGTGCTTTTACCTATGCACTGCCATTGTGTATACTGCAGGGTTGTGGGAGTATAAGCACAATTCTGATGCATGATTTCGTAATAAATCTTTAAAGAGCTTAAAAGCATTTTCTTTAAGTCTATGTTAATAGCATTATATTGCGGTAAGAAAAAAAGAGGAAAAAAGAGGAAAAAAGAAAAGGAGGAGTCATATTGTGACTCACAGTCAGTGCACCAATTTAGTTTCAAATACAGCACAGTCAACACTGTTGTATTTGAAACTAAGCTGATGCACTCAACAAAGGAATTAAATTATGATTTTCATTCTGACTGAGAATTCTCTTTGCATCACTGGCAAAATGCAATCATATAATTGATTCAACAAAAATAAGATACTTAGGTATATGCACCCTATACCTTGCTTCTGAATTTGTTGCTCAAGCTGACTATAGAAACAAATGTAGAGCTGGAGGGAAAAGTAAACTGCATATGTGATTTGAGGACAACAGATGGTCCAGAATGGGGAAGTCAGTACAAAGATTTTTTTAGATCTTAAAACTATTGATATGTTAACACCTACCACACAGGATAACACCAGGAAGCTAGAGAGAACTCACTGGAATAGAGGTCTGCAATCCTGGCGTTATGTGGAGTCCTGGATTCATTCCAGAAGTAGTTCCATTAAATTGATTTCCTATGAACAAGGTTATCAATTAAAAATGAAACGGATCGACTAATTATATTTCATGTCCTCCCTCCAGCAGTGCTACCATATAAAGAATGTTTATGTAATCTATGAAATGTCATGTACTAAATTTATATTCTTTTCTTATTATTTAGGTTTATAGTATGCTCATGTCAAGAAAAATTATTATTATTTTTTAATTATGGAGAAGTTTCTTTGTCTTTTATATCATGTTATGAAGTTAAAAGACACTTAACTATGGTCATTGGAAAGAAAATATCAGTAAAACATCAAAATAAAGTTCATTATATTGTCTGAGAGAATAATCCTAAGAGAAGTCCTGAAATAGACATGGAGTCATGGACATGTAAGAAAAAAAAATACATATTTGGTATAAAAAGGCCACATATTCTGTATAGACACTATTATCAAAATACTGGAATTAGAGGCCAGTGTGTTTTCCTGCAAGGAGATCTTGCCATAAACAAGATCAAATCATAATCATAATCAAATGTACATTAACTTGACTTTCAAATGGACCTGTTGTGTGTTCCTGCAGTGGTGCAATGTATTTGAAAACAGTGAAACATAATGTAGAGCCTTCCCAACAGATGGTAAACTTACTGTGTAATTTCACTTGCATCACTGATAAAATTATCCAAGTGATGATTCCCTCTAACCTGTCTGCCATAATGTTCAGAGGGGTAACAAGGAGAAGGTGCGTTCTACGTCCTTTCTAGAAAAGCCTTAAATTCCATTGTTACCACAGCAGAAAGGATGAGAGTCTTCACTGACTCATTCAAATACCCTTCAATTGAAATTTTCTAGTTTTTAGAGTCTGCTGAGCTTTTGGCTGATCATCATACGCCGCAGCTGACATATAGCATAAATAAACCCACTCCTTGCTCTGACACCCTTTTCTGGTTTGATACATGCAATTTGTTATGTCATCATGTATGAAACAGGGAGGGAGGCATGGACATCCTTTTTTTAACTCTGTCAGAGGGAAATACAAAGTCTAGCTTTTCTGTTTCATTAAAATACTCAAATATTGACTTTATCAAAAGACTTTTCTAGATCTAGACAGTCTCATAAAAAAACACTTTTAAGACTGCAGTAAATGTCCAAAACCTTTATAAAACACTCATGCATCTAAAATACTCTGTTAGATGCTTCATTTAAAAATGTAAATGAAGACAGTGGCTTGCTAAATGCTTCAGAGATGTTATGATAACATGGAAATAATTACTAATAACATGACATTTTGCCACTGGCAAATCTATCAGACAGCTGTAGGGAAAACAGTTTGCTTTACTCTGCTAAAGTACTTTCATAAAATATCTGATCACCCTGCCAAGCAAACAAAGCATTTCAGAGGTGTTAAGCAGTAGGAAAATACATGCCCAAATAGCCATTTAAAGGAGCTGCAAATAAGAGTAACAGAAAATTCATCTCCTTGACTGTAACTTTGGCAGATCAGATTTTCAAATGTTCTTCATAGGCTGTTACACAAGTCCCCAAAGGATTGATGTGGGCTAGCCAATGCAAATGGGCTCAAATCCTATCAAGCATCCTTAAGAAAGCATGAGAGAAAGTAAAAAAAAAAAGTATCTAATTAAGCATTACAAGTATATTTAAAATGACAATTTTTTCTCTTAATTCTAGACACAGTGTAAATTTCTTTTGTTATCTGGTGGCGCTGCACCATGGATTCTTAAAATTTTACCTGCTTCCAGCTGACACATACTTATTTTGTTTTTTTTAAAGTTTGTACAGGGTGTAATTGTTCTTCAGTTCTAAGAGAGGATTAATGTTGTCATCCTCTTTTTTATTACTTCAAGTTACTACTATTCTGGATCAATATATTAATTTCACCATTTCTATGTAATTAGACACCTTTTCTATAATTGTAATATGTTCTGGTGAAAGGGCACATTGCTTTGAACATTATATACCTCTAGACTACCAGTTTTTTAGATATAATTTTCCACATATGCTCTCATTTTTCTTTTTCTGCTTCAACCACTACTAAGTAGGTCTTAATTTATCAATAAAACTCTGTTCAACTCACTTTTATTGCCAGATTAACTGATCAGACATCAAAAATATTCAGCTCCCAGACAGAGTGAGCCTTTTTGAAAACCTGAACCAGGTTTATGTGCCCAAGAATGAAGACTTGAAACTGACTCTGTAGTTTGAGCAGTTAATTGTTTGATTCTTTATTTCGTAATGAAATATACGAAAATACAGCATGACCGCACAGATCAAAGGGTCATTGAATCTTAGACAGTCAGGGTATATTGAATCATCTCTCTGGCATTATTAAACACATAGAAAGCATGAATATGGCCTTTCCTGTTGCTGAACTTTCAGCAATCTCAGTATTATATCCTCTTTGCTTATTCTCACAATACATTTGGTGTAATTTAGGCCATTGCAGTGGCCATCTAAGCTACTTAGGCAAATTTAAGAACCATATGTGTACTTCTGTGTTATATACATACTTCTGGCTTTTTTCATGATTGTCCCTATGCAAATGTTTCATAAGGACCATTCAGTGGGGTCTATGTAGCACATTTAGATCCTGACACAGGGAATGAGAGCTAAAAATAGCTTTTCATGCTTTCAGCTCTAGCCTCCTGGTTCAAGTCAGCATTTGGAGAACAGAACATGATTTATCAAAACATAGATGGAACTTCCATACCTACATACCAGAATTCATCAGGCAGCCTCAGTGTTTTTGAGCTCTAGTTATCAGCTTCACAGCAGCTAACCTTTATTTTATTAAGGATTAAATATTTCCAAGTTGTAAATATCCTCAGCCAAAATATTTTTCTTACCCAGAAACTGTCCATCTTTTACTGCTATTTTGGGCTTTGGAGAGCTCACAAATGGAATTGAATGTGATCTATTATGAAACATGCTGTTAAAAATAAAACGTTAGAAATAGCACGTTTCTCTCTAGCAGGGAATGATTGATTATTGCAGAATATAAAACCCAGGATGTTAGCAAAATACAGTAAAGGATCATGTTAGAGTTTTCTGCATATAAAACCAGAATATTTTGTTGCTTAAAACAGCATATACTTTTCAAGGCAAGGAGATAGCTGCCTAGAAAATATTTTAAGATGTAAGGAAAGAAATGATGATATTTCTTATGATATATCGGATTCACTTGCCTTTTCTTAGATATATTTACAGCCATCAGTTTTTAAAATAATTATGCTGAAGAATATTTCTTGCTTATCATCTGCTGTTGTGAAACTGTCATCTTAGAAATGTCTAATGGCAAAATGTTCAGAAAATTATTTTTAAAAAGAAGATTTCTTACCCTGGTGTTATACTAAACCTATCTGTTTTCCTTTTCTGAACACAAAAGAAGAGAAATAGTACCAAAAATGAGGTAGAATGTTTTATTTTGGCTGGTTTAGGTAATACCTACCTTTGAATTTATGGGGGTAATTTTGCTCTTGATTTCAACTTATTTGCTCTAACTCTATTCTTGGCATCATTCCTGGGGCAAAAATATCAAGTTAAAACTGGAGCACACACCTTGTCAATCCTAGTACCACTGAAAGATGAGTTATCCTGCTGAGGGTATCCTTCTCTGCTGTTCTTGCAGTGGCATTACAAAGAACTAGAGAAATGTAAACAAGATTCATCATGGAGCTGGAAAACACATCACCAGACTTGAAAGCATATTACAATTTCTGCCATAAGGCCACCCTGTCTTGACAATGGAACTCTGTTGCCTGGCTAAATACACTGTTGTTGAATATACCTCTCATAAATATCTGTAGGGAACTAGAAGAACAACATAAAAACTGCAGAAACTACAAACCCTGAGTTTTAGTGTCTGTGTCTTTTCTATTATGTGGAAGTGCATGAAGTGAGGGTTTAGTTTTTCCTCCAATATCACAGGTGAATCTGACCTTGCATTCAGTATGTGACATTGCATAGCCAAATAAATAATCATGAAATGCGTCTAGACAGCCATGCTGAGTTTTTGTTAGACATCTTTCAGAACTTGCTTTTTTTTTAAATGGGAGTTGTTTTATTTGTGTGGTTTTTTTACTCAAATTTTCAAAGCAGCCTAACACAGAAAGTGATACTTATGGGGAAATATTCACCCATACTATGGAATTAACATGACATCTGATTCTGTGAAGTGAAATTCTTCACATTCCTTCATTTACAGACATATTTTGAAGGTGATATTTCTTTCCAGTCTCTCATAGGCTTTGTGGTATGTCGTACCTCTGTTTGAAGCTGAAAAGCAGGCATACAAACCTATACAGTCAGCCTTTTAGTTCAGGGGCTTTATCAAGGAATTTGAGTTCAAAATACTGAAGATTCTGCTGTTGCTATTTCTAGACCCAGATCTACACTATGTTGGGAGCCTATAATTTAATGACTGATTTCTGTGAGCAAGCATATGAATTTAAAGAGAAGAGGAAATGAGAACTCTATGAGTTTGATGCTCTCAAGAAATGTAGATGGTCTTCACTAGTGTATTTATCCTTTTCTCCTAATGTGTTTTCTGCCATATCTGTAGCTTCTGAACACTTTTTCCAAATTTGATTACTTTTCATTCCAAACTCTCAATGATTTGTAATTAGCCAAATTGTTTCTACTGATTTCCAGTTTTCAGATTTTGTTTTGGCTTTTAGTCCCAATTAACAGTAAGAGAGTTTTTCTTTTCTTAATTTCAAAAGTGTTCCCAGATTGGGAAAATTATTTCCCACCTGGCTCTAATAATAGCATGTTTGAGTGGGTTGTGCTTTCAAACCTACTATGTCTGAGTGCTTTGCCAACAGTAAAATCAGGGTAACCTACCTTAAGTTCCCAAAATGCCTGGCTCTTGTATAAGTGCACCAGAAAACTGTATGAATAAGAATAAACTCCCAGCCAGTGAACCCCACTGGCCAGAGAGGACTGAAGTTTCCTTTGTCCCTTGGATTGAGTTGGGTGCTTTGTAAAATGAATGTTAAAGCAAGCAGATCCCTAGCCTAGCTCCTCTCTGAAGCTTCTGGAATTGCCTTCCACACAGTGGCAAAAAAGGTACAGAATCACTGCACTGGTGAATTGAAGAAGTTGCTGTGTATCTTCAGTCAGGGCTGTATGGTTGAGATGCAATGGGGCTCATATTACAGTAGCTGTTCTGGTCTTTGTGGCTGTAGCTGTGGGTACTGAGAGGTTAAAAAGAGCATGTATGAAATAATTACTCCTTTACTTTCATCAGGCCAGTCAGTTTCAGCATCACTTTCTGCTTCAGAGAGTCAGGGACTATTTACTTGTGGCAGAATTCAGAAATGTTAAAAAATTGGTTAGGGAATGTAAAACATTAAACACAAACTCTGGCTCTTTTAAATGTTGGTGTGTCTTTGTGTATCTGAGTGACAGAGTAAGCAAATCTTTCCAGCTTCTCTTTTTAAGCTAGAGAAATCTGTTTCCTGGTTGTATCTGAAATATTTAAGCATAAAAAAAGATAACTGTTGTTTTCAATTTTTTCCTAACATTTGAAAGCCTTCTTCTTTTTAAATTCTCCGTCAAAGACTTTGGGGAAGAAAATAAAATTAAACTTCTGCTCATCTAAGCAGGTTTCATTTTTTATGGGTTGTATAAATTCAAACAAATCTGTTCCTCTCTTCAGGATGGTGGATTTCCTTGTCAAAATGCTCAAAGATCTGTTGCTCTCTTTAAGCTCACTGAGAAAACTGCTTAAGAGATTTAGAAGAACTTTGTGTGATCATCTATTAGTACTTTTTTTTTTCTTCAGGAACCCTATCATTTGTGTTCTGAGGCATTATAACTTCTTTCATTGAACAAAGTAAGTGAAAGAAAATCTCATCAAAATATATGCATCTCTGATCATCACTCGTGTACATTCAGAGTTTGAACAAAGTTAATTTTTGAAGTACAAATCACTCAATGCATTTCTGTAATAATAATCCAGTGCAGTAGCTTTAATATAGAATTTGCTTTTAAGTGCCATGAAGTTATTTTTAACAGGATTTGGGGTTTCTGTTTAGTCAGCAGAAACCCCATCTATTTCATAAATATATTAAAGCCATCTATAAAAATACTCAATTTACCAGCTAGTGCACGGTAATATTATTTTGAGGCTCAAAATTCCTCTCTTTGTAAAGAATAAAGTATTCAAATTTACACTTGAATTTATCTAAAAAGCTTGTACTGGACGAAAAACCTTGAAGATAGTTGGCAAATAAAACAAAACCATATATATGCATATGAAAACTACATGAAATGCTGGTTATGAAACCCATACACTTCATGTGACAGCACTTTCTTTTTTCAATATTTGTTTCTAATTTCTATTTTAAAATATGCTGACTTTCTTTATATGTGTAAGAAACTGTGATATGCCAAGGAAACCTAGACTAGATGACTAAAAACTGTTCTTTCAGAATATGCTTGGTCAGGCTTGTTTCACTTAGCTAAGCTGATCATTCAAGAGTGAATGTCAAGAATCTTTTTCAAGTCAAGCATCTTTGACTTCCAGGCAGGAAACTGGATGTGTCTCTCTCCCATTTTTCACCAAGACATAGTCAAAGATGGGACCCAGGAGGGGTGCAGACCATAGTGTGCCACCAGCAAGTTCCTTCTCACTGCCTGCCATGTCTGTTAACTGAAACAGTTTTATTGTTATGAGAAACACTGATATCAAGTAAAGAGTAGAATTAAGAAGAAGGATTTAGGGAACAACATTTCAATGTCACTCATGCTGAAATCTTTGAGAGTCTTGACACTGGTATACTCTAGAAGTGTACAGGAGACTGGATTTCATTCTTAGTATTGCACTAGTTAGTTGTTAAAATTTTTTAGAAACACTCTAACGAATGGGTCTTCAGTCTTAAAAGCTTTATCTATTACTGAGCAAGTCATTATGGCAAAAGCCCATGACAGAGGAACTTCAAATATTTGTAGCTCAGATAAGCACTCAAGACCCCTCTGTGACACTAAATCTTCAGTATCCTAGATTACTAGCCTACTATGAGAAATACACCTCACTATTTTAATTTTAAAATGAACTTTCATATTCTCCCCCTTCCTCCCCCCCCACCCCCTGATGTGTCCCTGCCTGCTCATTACTGAGTAGGAATTTAGCTTACTTTGGAGTTCAGTGTCATTTTTCTAATTAATTCAATTTGGTTTTGGAAGCTGATAATTTCTGATTTGTTCCTCCACTGACATGACAATGACTTGCTTCAAACCATGAAAGCCCAGAGATTTCCCCTGTAATTATTTAAGACACATTGCTGAGAATCATACCCTATGAAATTAAAATCACTTATGCTACCCTTATAAGCAGTGCTAAGATCCTGTTATGTGGGTAAGGATTAGTGCTGGAAATTGAATCACCCTCCCTCCATTGAAATGGACTTAGTCTCTAGTAATCATATTTTTCGAGGTCTCAAGTCCAATAAATTGGCTTCAGATTTTCAGAAGGTTCATTGCTCATCCCATATTTTACCAAATTTCAGCTGTTTCTACTAGGAGAAAAAATTTTTTTTAAAAGCTTGCCTTATATGTGTGTGGGCTTATATACTAAACCAGCAGAATTTATGTAAATATTTTTTTGTCCTTGTTTTCATGTTATTCAGAAAAATGCAGTCTAAAGGTATGTAAGAGCTTGTCTAGTCAAGCTCCCTGCTGAGGGCAGAATCACATTTATCAAATAATTCCTGACAATTGTTTGTATACCTGTTTTTGAGATGCACCAGTGATGAGGGATTTACAGTCTCACAAGGAGTTTCTTTCATAGAGCATTCTATCGCTAACTGTGTTAGAGGTTTGGGTATTTTTTTCTGGTTGGTTGGGGTTTTTTTGTTGTTGTTGTTGTGTTTGTTTGTTTTTGTTTGTTTGGAGGTG
Source organism: Passer montanus (assembly GCF_014805655.1). Taxonomy (NCBI): domain Eukaryota; kingdom Metazoa; phylum Chordata; class Aves; order Passeriformes; family Passeridae; genus Passer; species Passer montanus. The sequence continues at coordinate 11,586,539 of NW_024356504.1, read as the reverse complement.
GTTTTTTTATGTGTGACTTAATTCTTCCTTACTATTGTATCTTCTACTATTATCTATTAGACTATTCCTGTATTTCTGTTTGTAACAGCCTTTTACATATTTGAAGAGTGTGATAATAGATTTTGAGTCAGGGAGAAGAATCAGCCCTCCTTCTCTTTCTCACAGAGGGTGTCAATTTGTTATAATTTAATGGTTTAATTTTTGTGTTTGTTTTTCCTGCTGATTTCATTTTTACATTCACTGAAGTTTCATCACTGACATTTGCCCAAGGTCCTGTAGCCTAGCATGAACCTGGGAAATGCTGAAAGAGCTTGAGGAAACACCAGGCTCTCCCATCTTTAGGCATTTATCACTCGGCACAGCCTGCTCCTCCCAGGGGTTTTCTGCTCGATGCAGTTCCACAATACCAAGCAGGCTTTGCTGTGTGCAGATACCACTGAGCAGAACACAGCTGATATCATCACAGATGCTGAAATGTGTCGTCTGACTTTTAAATCAATCCTATTTGCGTTGAGTGTGTTTTCTTAGCATTCTAATTTTATCACATCATGAATGCTCCAGCTGGAAGCAATGTTTGACAGTAGATTTGAGGAAATCTTATTACATTTTAAAACTCAGAACAGAATAATTGTAGACCTGCTCAGCCAAGGGTCTCATAAAAATTTTAATGATAATATGTGTGGAGAGTTTTGAGGCTTAAATAGTTCTGAATCTTGAGATTGTATTTTGGTGTTTCCTAGGAATGCTCTGTTTCCTGTGACAGTTACAAACAATTGCTGCAGGGTCGACCTATGTTGTGTGATCTATTCTGCAATTTTAAAATAAAAATACAAGTTGTATTAAAATGCTTTTAAATTATGATTTTGAATTTTTTTTTCCCCAGCAGTCATGCAAATGCCAAATGGGAAAGACAGATTGATACATCTATGTATAGGTCTGTGGTTCTGAGTACAGACAATTGTCATTGGTAAGAAATCTTTAGACCAAAAGAAGATACTAAAGTTTGTCTTAAAATCTCTCAAAACACCAAATAGTGGTTGTGGACAGAGATTGCTGGAATAATGAATTATTTGCATATCGTTTGCCCAGGACTAGTTAAAACAGATCACTTTGTTCTCTGTTTCAATTGAACTGATGACAGCATATTTCCATTTATTGTGGCTTATAGAGAAAAGATATTTTCATCTATGGTATCTTATTCTTCAGGCCACTGTGTTGATTCTTGACTTGTAAAAATAATAATAAAAAAATAACACTGTGTAATCAGTTAAAATACCCTGGTGTAGACACTGCAAATAATAATCAGTTCTGATTTCTTGTTTGCCCTCTTAATTTGTTCTTAATCTATATGCCTCTACTTTCCAAAATGTTTCTTTTAATTGCATTTTTATCTACTTCAGAATGCATGTTATCTGCTTGATATAAGTATTATTTCTTTAAATCTCTATTAGAAAAAGGAAGGACTAATGGAAAAATTTCAACAGTTACATAGGGAGGAAAAGAAAACAATTTCCATGTTCTAGTCCAGTTTTTAAAGAAATTATTTTTGTTTTTCTCCAGCACAGCTTTATATAAAATTAAAATTCCTAAATTTAAAATACTAAGAAGAAATAAAAATCATATTTTCAGTGACACTTCAGTAAAGTAGGCATTTCTAATCTGACTGGACCTATAAATCAGATAACAGTATTTTAAGTAAAGTATTGATGATGAGTCAAACACTTGCCAAAGGAACAGATGACAATTACATTTCTCAAGATGTCTTCATCCATCACCTATGGATGAGGTTTAGCCCTCTTATCAAGTCTGGAGTCAGGCTGGAGTTAGGCAGAACAATACAGGGACAAAGCTGCCTTGTGAGAACTCCCCAAAGCTTGCACTGCCTTTTGGATTCTGGTACAATAGAAGTATCCAGTGACAGGTGCCTTGGAAGAGACCCTCATGTGCTTTACTGAGCCACAGAATTGTTGAAGTTGGAAGGGAACTCATGATGGCACTTAATCTAAGCCCTCTTCTCAAGCTGGGTCAGCTAAAGCAGGTTTCCAGTGACTGTGTCCAGGTACATTTTCAGTACCTCCAGAGATCTGACTGTCTTGGGTAACTTTAGTCTCTGTAAGACACACCCAAGCCTTCTCTCTTGAAGGCTAAGCAGTCAACTTTCTCAGCCTCTCCTTGTATGTTAGTTACTGCAGCCCCTTAATTAGCTCTGACCCATTGCTGGACTGGCTCCAGTAAGCCACTATCTTCCTTTTACTGAGGAGCCCAGAACTTTAGAGACAGCACTCCAAATGTGTCTCAGCAGCACTGAGTGGAGGGCAAGGATCACCCACCTTGACCTGTCAGTAAATGCTTTTCCTAATGCAGTTGGACTTTGCTGTGAGGATGCATTACTGACTCATGTTTAGCTTGTTCTTCCCCAGAAGAATGCTTTCAAGGGCCACTTTCAAGCTGGTCAGTCCCCAGCATGTACTGGGGCCTGGGATTAGACATCCCAAAGTTCTTCATGGCATGCTCACTGTTTTGAGTACAAGGGCAGGAATAGATCACATATTCCTAGTAGAACTGGACAGATGTTTTGACCAAAACTTTTCTAACATTTACAGAATATTGACAAAGACAAAATATCTTTCAATATAAACAAAATATCTTTCAATAACCTTCCCACAGATCAGATAAAAAATTATCCAAGCATCATAGCTTCTTTGATGACTTTGGCACATGTTCAAACTTTTAAAAAACTAGATGAAAGGGAAGGAGGGTTACTCCTTTGTCACTCTGTTCTCCCCTTGTAAATTTCCTTAGTTTCTCCCACACTCGGAGTCCAAGTTTCTGCTGAGTGAAGACCAGTGTTGACTTACTACACAGCTACCTTTAGAAATGGAAAATAAGAGACTTTGTGATGGTATCTACCACTTGTAAGACAGTAATGTCTGGAAAAAATATAATCCTACTTGCTACTCTGCAAAATATTCATTAGAGATACCGTGAGTATCTTGAAATTTGTCAATCCAGCTTTTCTTGGCTGAGACTGCTGAGGACTTTGACAGCTGCCAAATGAGTACAGCTCAGCCAGAAAAAAAAGAGGGAAAGGCAAGAGCCAAGGCCTGTGCCCTAAGAAGAAGTCTGTACCTGCACACTGGTTGCAGGGTTGATCTCTTTGGCATTGCATGAAACAAAGTGAGTATAGAGAGATTAAGGGTTTAGTGGTAGGACTGATAGCGATGTAGCTACATGGATTCAGTCTGCTGTGAAAGAAGAAAAATACACAGAGGCAGAGTAATTATTGACTTAGTTTCTTATATTTGAGAACAGGAAGAACATACTGAACAAGCCCAAATCTGTGATGCCCTGTTTGTTAGCTGGTGATAGGTAGACAGGTTGGATATGTGATTCACTTCACACCCTGGAAAAGACAGCGTTCAAATGCAAAATAAGGGTTTTTTTTCCTTTTTTTTGTTCCTCAACCTTTAAGATGTGCTCAGTTCAGTTTCTCAGATCTTATAATGAGTTCGGGATTTGCTTATTATTTCTCTTTTTCTAATTAACCCTGCAAATCCCCAGTGTATCTAATAGCCCACTGTCTCTTTATGATATGACTCCTCGTGGGAAATTTTGTAGGATGCTTTTAAGAATTCATATTACTAAAAGTAGCTGTTGCCAAAGTCCATTTTTGCTGACTTAGCATCTTTGCTTTATTCTGCAGCTGAGAACTTCCCCTTCTTTTTACAAGTACACTGACAAAGGAAACACAGACAACATGTCCCATGAACCTCATCTGACTGTGTCTTGTTCAAGTTATGGAGTGCAGCTCCATGAGTTTAAATTTCCTGGTGATCTTGGCAGCACCAAAATACATATTACAGGAACATAAGCAAAAGTCTTCTACATGCCATGGAGAGAGTGATTCAGGTGCAGGTGGTTTAGCATCCAGGCAGACTCAGAAAGAACACTGCAGAGACCACAGAAAGGTGAAGCAATTAGAGCTGCTTCAGCCTTTTGTTCTCTTTGGTGCAACCTTATAATTGAATAGCACATATTGCCAGAAATAAATCCAGGCTGAAGAAAATAACCTGAGAGAAAGAATGGAAGAGATAAACACTCCCAAGAAACTCTAAATGTAGGAGATCACATTTGAACTCTAGATATAGGAAACCAATGTAAAGAGATTCAGACAGCACTGTCATTCTCTATTTGCAGACTGAGTGTACCAGAAAAACTGAAGGTAGTCTTAGTTTGTAATAGAGTTTAATGAGTTTCATGTTTTTCAGTTAGCCTTGACAAGGAAGACGACTGTAAACTCATATTGTTCTAAAAACACAGTCTACATGAACTGATATTACACAAGAGACATCTAACTCATTATCCTAATTTCCTGGGCATACAAAGTGAAAATGAGTTTATACAAACACTAACGAAAAATCTAAGGATGTCTGGTAAGATTTCAGTCTGGGGCTGGGACTGGAGTGAGAAACTGGCAGATAACTAGAAGACTCTGACTTGAAGCTTTATAATAAAACAACAATTTTGAATTTTCAGTTTGAAATAAAATGTTATTAATATTAAAAAGATACTGAAAATAGTAATAGCTACTGATGTCTTCAGAATCTGAAAGATGTTGTCAGAATAAATTTATGCATAAATAGGAAACTAGTGAATATAGTAACTAGTAAAAAATTGTTGAATTTTGGAAGTTAGAGTACAAATTAACTTGTAATTAGGGCAAACATATATCCAGCTGTGATTTTATTAGGGATTAGCTCATTTGGTCATTGAGTAAGGTAAATAAGTGTGGGCAGAGAACCACACTAAAACAGTGGCCCTGCTCCTAATTACAGAAGTGCCCCATTCAGTGATAATGTGTGCATCTTTGAATATTATACTGAGTGACTTGAGTGAACAGGAATATGAAAGATGCTTATTAGAGAAAAAGGTGACAGAATCTTCAGGTATTTGTGGAAAATAATAAAATAAGTATGTTGTAAAAAATAGTATTTTCTGTTGGTTCAAAACAGAAGTTTTGAAGCCTAAAGGGTGGTGCATATTTGAAATGCTTCTCTTTCCTGGAAAGTCTATTCTAAAAGTAAAATAAACATTTTGATAGTGACTTGACTGAACAAAGCAGTAATGTTACCAGTTTAAAAAGAATGCTGTGTTCCTCCTATGTTTTCTATTTTCAAAGCAACAATTATAGCAAGTTCCCAACCTTCATGTCTCAAAATTTACACTGATGTTACCTTAAAAAAACCAAATGCACAAAATGGTCCTTAATGTCAAGTTACAGCTTAGGCTGTAAACCTGTATTTAGATACAGTGTCATTAAGATATTTCTGTCTTACACTGCTCCTGTAATTTTAATCTTTCTTGATGTAAGATACATTGTCTCATCAATAACCAGTCATGTAACAGCTTAGCCAGAAACAAGACCTAGTTGAATTGAAACAGTAGCTTGACAAATAGAATTCTTATTGTAAAATTATGTAGATTAGAGCTCTCTCTTACCATGAGAGAGCTAGCTATAGCTAGTCCTGCTAACAGTAATCTTAAGAATACATGATGATTAATAACTTGAAGTTTTTTACTGTACTTAAATCTTCTTTGTAAAAGTAATAGTTTATAACATTAAAAATCTATGTGTGATATTGCTCTCATTTCCTCCTGGCAAGTTCTTTAGGTGGTGATGAGAATGGCCAGTATTTTATTGTGTAAGTCATATTGACAGCAGAAAGTAGTTTTGTCTCTGGATGATAAATTATTATAGAAAATTAGGCAGATTATCTTGTGGTTAAATTTCTGCAATCAGTGATGGGAGCTTCTTATCACTGCAGTGGGTTCTTTTCATGAGATTGGATCAATTGCTTGAAATCAAACCTCCCACAGTGTCTTGAACAGTGTCCAGAGTAAAGCCAGGCTTCTTATAAAACTCTTAGCTCCTTTTATCACCTGACAAGAGCTAGATGTTCAGAGCTGTTCAAAAACCAGAGACATAGGTTTTTATGAAGGAACATAAAAAATACTTGGGATGAAATGCAATGCTAGTCCATTTAATATATGAGGTCCTAGTCCAACTATGTGCATATTCACCTTTTAGTCTTATTTCCCCTCCTTTCATATGGACACAGTATTGAATCTGTCTGCATAGAGGATGAAGGAGTGAAGATGAAGTTATATGACTTTAATGTAATTCTTAAGTGTAATGCTGGTAAAAAACTATTAAAATCCCATATGGAGAATAAATTGAAAAACAAAAAAAAAGATAATTTTTTCCAAATATCTCCTTATTTTTTATTTTACAGGAAATTTTCATTGCAAACTGCCCTTTACTGTTTGTCTTTTATGGGAGACTGCAGCAGAAACAGCTTTTGACTGTGTTTTGCCCCCATATTCTCAGATTTTGTGCTATGCCAATACCAGGGATGAATCTTACATAGTTTGCTCTTGATTGCATTATATACTGCAATATTGCTATTTTAGTCTTCCCAAGCTTCAAGAATATAAATTAGATGTGTATCTTTCTTGTCCTAATTGCAAACTCCTGGGATCCCTTTGTGTATGAGATATTGTAATCTAGGACTAGTTTCAGAAAGCAAAATGTTAACCAAGGTATGAAACTCACTGTGGATACTGGGAACCTTTTCTTGTTTCCTTGTAAAATCTTCAAATGAGGTGAATATGAGTATGCTTTCTTTCTGATTTATATGAAAAACTAAACTCTCCCTAATTAAGAGAATGTGGAATTGCAGTGGAATTTTTTAAAATAAATCTTTCCTGACAATTATAGCTAAGCATACACCATAAAGAGACAAGCAGAATTGTCCAGAGGACAGCCGTTAACCAAATGTTTGCAGGTTTTATTTTTAAATAGGAAACTGTGGGTTTTTTACTTAATTAGAAAGCATTAAGGCAGTCTGCTATTTTTAATAATTTGCTTATTGATAACTGAGCTTGCAGATATATCTTTCCTAAATTTGCTTTCAGTGCTTCCCCTCTATACCTACTGGTGATAAATAATGTTGCCTTATGTGGTCTATTGCAAGGCCATTTATATCATTCTCTGAATTGGTGGATATTTTTAGTCATGTTTAAAATACTAAGAGCTGTTGGCTACTGCCAAGATAAGTAAGCAGAGAATACTGTCACTGTAGGGTTTGCTTTGTCTGTTGCTGCTTAGGAAACAAGTCACAAGTCATGCACTGATTGACAGGGCCTCACTGCTGCTCTTGACAACTATCAGGAAGGTTGTCATGTAGTTTAAATTACTTGCGTAAGAATGGGAAAAAAAAGAATGAAGACTCATTATTCACAGTACTTTCACAGTAATCATAACCCCTGGGCTTTTCAGAAAAACTGATATATAAGCTATGAAATCTTTTCTGTGCTTATCCAAACATATCCAGAGTATAGCAATCTACAGAGCAATGAACAGGTAACTACTCTAGAAACAGTACTACTGTTCTTAGGAAAGGGGATCAATAATGGTAGTAGTAAGAGCATGATCATAGGCACTGGACCAAATAATTGCAAGATTATCCTGCCCAATTTTGTGCTTATCCCAATTTTCAAATTAAAATCATATCCAGCCTAGAGCAATTGAAGCTATTGCTTACTCAAGAGTTATGCCTATATAGAATATTTCTCTTTGTCTTGTAGGGGAGACACTCTTTAGTGTTCAAAAATAAAACCTAACACTCAGCAGCTTTCTTGGCCATGAGATCTATCCAATCCCACAACTGGCAGCACAAGCTTGCCAGAGGCATGTACTGCTCATTTTTGGAGTGATATAACAGCATAGCCCATAATGTCTCCAGTGATTCCCCATTGAACCCATTTCAGCCTAACAGTTTCTGTACAAGAAGAAAGTTTCCTAGTCTCCATGGAAAAAAATAATCTAAAAGGAATGGCGTGCAGGTGATTCCCTTGATTTGAAGGCTGTTAGTACAGTTTTTTGTAACAGGAGACAGATGTATACCAGCAAATAGAACATAAAGAAATAGACCTGGAGATTAAATTTCAAGCTCATAAACTGCCATGAAATTGTAAGATTTTTTTTCTTGTTGTAGTTCATAAAATGAGATTAGAAAGGTGAGCTGAAAACTGATAATTCTCTGTAATGCACAGAATTGCTGTATTGGAATGATATACTGTGAATGAAACAAAACCCAGCACAGTTGTGCCAATTTTACTTTCGTAGACCAGTAGACCCAAGATAGACCTTAGAAAGAAATAAAAAGTAATTTAATCAAAATTTTGAATCATTTAAACCATACTAGCATTTCACTACTCTTGACATGCTGATAAAAGCTTTTCTTATGTGTGCTTTAAAGCAGATAAGTTCTGACAAGCCTTTATTCTACATTGAGAATCTATGGAAACCATTTGAAAGCAGTTGGCTTCCAGATCATCCTAGATACATAAAAAGTCTGGCTTCAACTAGCTGATTTCAAATCAGTTAGCTAGTTAATTCTCATTCTCGAAGCATGATTATATTCTGCAAAGTTAGATCTGAAAGCAAATGCCTTCTGATCTTAATAGCAAAAAATGTGGTTCCAGTACCAAAATAGAACTAAAGACATGGAAAACAGAATATTATAAAGTACTGCCCTTCCAGTGTCCCAGGAATCATCTTTTTTCCATATTTCTTAAAATATCTGAACATCAAACCCTTCAATGCTCTATGTATCTGTAAATTAATTTTCACTTCTATTTTGGCCTATAACTGACAGGAAAATGCAAAGCAGTTCTGTCAAGAAACAAAGACTTTTTATCTCATTTTCTTATTGAAATCAGTAGTATCATCATTGTCTCACCATCACTCACAATATCCCATTTTATGAGACCTTTAATCCCACCTCAAATACTTAATAGGCATTGGCAGTTGCAGTGAGTTTTAGGTTACTAAGTTAGTTAGGTTACATAATAAATTTAGTATTTAAACCAAGCATCCTTACATTAAAGAACTGATAATATGCACTGCATTTATAGGCTTTACATCTTTCTTTTTGGCAACTTCTTTTTATGTGTTGTCTCCCATCTCCATGATTCTAGAGGTAGTGAAAATCAACAGGTTATGAGATCAGTAGGTTAATGCATGATTAAACTATTTGCATGTCCTAAGAAAGGACAGTGTTTAGGCCAATAGAAGATATTGCATTTTAATAGTTATATTTCATTTTTTCTTTTACCTCATGCACCTTACTCTATCAATGTACTTATTTAAAATCACTTTTATTAATTTCATAATTATGTCATATATGTCACAGAGTGACCCTTGAAATAGAAGTAGTCCAATGATTACAAAGGCTGCTTTGCAGAAAGTTTGAAGAATTTCTCATTCTCTTAACACTTTCTCTGGCCATGTATGGTAGTCATTTGTATGCTTTTAAAAGATCTTTCTTATTTCTGAAAAAACTTGCTGGAATCAAATCAAAAGAAAATTATTTCAGTGGTCTATGGATGAGTGACTTTTTGTCAGTCAGACTAAGGCAATTAAAAATTTGGTTCAAAATGGATTACCAAAATGTCTTTGAATCCTTAGGAAAACAGGTGCTTTTGTTTGAAGCTATATTTGAGTTGCATGTGAGATGCTTATATTTATTACATATTATCCTATGGACATGAATGTTGTTTTGGTTAGGTACAGTGTTTTTACTTAGATTTCACATAAGTGCATAAGTATGACAAGAAAAGAGAAGACGATGGAATAAATGCATGAATGTGCATTTCCAATAGCTCACTGCTTTTCTCGTTGCTGCAATCACAGCAGTCCACAAGTTTATCTCACACATGAGAGTCTCTGGTGCTCCAGTGGATGATCCAATAGCATGACTTGAAATGCCAGCAGAAATAGTGCCAGCACTGTGAAGAACTAGATAATGTGTATGTGCTTAGTCACTGTGTGAAAAGTGATTATATTTAGAAGAAAAGCTTGGAAGGGCTATAAAACCTCCACAGCCTCTTGGTGTTTGGTTGTACATGATCAGAGAGCGACAAAGCCACAGAATAGTTAAGGCTGGAAGGGAACATGTGAGATCATCTCGTCCCATGCCTCTGCTCGAGCAGGGTTACTAAGAGTAGGTTACTCAGGACACTGCCCAGTTCTCCAGAGGGGAAGAAAACTCCACAGCCTCTCTGGGGTTCTGTTCTTGATGACCTTTACTCCACCTATCAGGTACACATTGATATTATACACATTAACATATGTTTGATGAAAATAAAATAATTGTCATGATATAATGGCCTAATTAAAAAAAAGTTATACCATGCACTCTGTACAAACTGACAAGCTGAGATCACTAGGAGATCACTAATTTGTCCTACTTTATTTCCTACTTGATTGCTTTTCTAATTCTTTCCTATGTCTCATTTTCAGGGAGCCAATAGTGTTTCTACATAGCAACTTCAGTAGTAAGATGAATAAATCTCCACTTAAAACAAGAGAGTACAAGGAACCAAAAGACTTACTAAGCCTTGACAAACGCACCTGGATCTCTGGCAGTAATTTGGTTATTGGGATGACCTATAAAAGACTTAGGCTTTTGTTTAAAAGACCACAGAAAGATCCTATTTGACTTTTGAGCAGGCAGTAGAAATTTTGATTTCAGAGGAAGAGTAATTTTAGTGGGACCTTCCTGGAGAGCACAGCATGTAAGCAAGTGAGCTTTGTTGCTCTTGCAGAGTGTCAGCAAGTTGGGGAAATATTCAAGATGAAGGTGAAAGTCATATAGGCAAGAGGTTAAAATTCATTGAGTAAATAGAAATTTCTTTGGATGTGTAGCATTGGAAGATCCATTGGCAAGTGCTTTCAGGGAGAGGGCCCTGCAGATATTGGGAGATTTCAAGGGAAAAAGAATCTAGAAGAGGGGGAGTGTCTGTATTTAATATTGGGGCTCAGTCATTATAATATTTATTTGCTATTCAGTTTTGGTGGGCAGAAAACTCTGAATGCTGCACAATGCCTACTCATAGGGCAACATTATGTCTACTGCATTTAAACTTCTAGAGCTACATATTGCTAGACATACTGTACTGCAGTTGTTCATTTTATTGTCTAGAAATCAAATGAAATATGAATTTAATTTCTGTGTTGTGTCTCTAGCCCACTAATGAAGTCTTAGAGTGGCAGTTTTTCATATGGTCTCTAGCCCACTAATGAAGTCTTAGAGTCTTTCATATACTTTTGTAATTCTCCAGGAAATGTCTTTCTTAATGCTCTTGGCTCATACTTGTCTCCTTCAATCAAGATTGAAAGATTAAATGTTAAAAAAAGGGAAAGCTCAAACCATAAATACTGTGAGTGCCTTAGTTCCCTGACTCATCAATTGATTTTCATATGGAAAGTCTGAGATGTGAAGTGTGATGATATTACATATTTGTTCCCTGAAGAGTTAAGCAGCTTACAGAAAAGCCTTCACCAAGGTGACCTCCGATTCTCAGCTGAACAGAAGCAAAAGCTCTTGCTAAATGTCACTAAACTCTCATTCTTTTCTGTCTTCTCCACAGTGATGACAAACACTATGTAATAAGAACATATTGTAGGTTCAGTGTGTGAACTAGGTTTGTGTTGCAATATTAAAAGAGAATTTTTATTATAGTGATGGTGGCAATTCAAGGAAAATGAGCTCAAATTAGTCATACAAGTAGAAATAAGAATAATGCAAGTTGCCCTAGCACTGTGATAATAACACCTTATGAATTCTTCATAATCAAACAATGCTTCATTACCTGACCCTGTGAACACCTCACTGCATGATGGTCTCCTACATAACAAACATAATCAAACATCTGTATGCCCTGAATTAACCAGACCTGCAGCTGGTCAGCCATCTGCAGTGGTTGTCCTCACGGAACTGTCTGCCTGTTCACTTATTATTTGTTTTTCTGTTAAACTGCAATGTTGGTGGTGTATTTTGCATGTCTACCACTTAGTCTATGTTCTATTTAATCTTTTTTGGTGGTGATATGTATGGGCTTTCTATCAAAGTGGTAGTGCTGGGGTTTGATGGTTGGACTTCATGTTCTTGAAGGTCTCTTCCCACCTGGACAATTCTATGATTCTGTAAATGAAATACAGAAATGAGGATGGGGAAGAATTATGAACTTAAAGCTTTATCTTCTTGGTGAATTTTGTGATGCACAAATACTATATGCAGCTTATGTTTTGTGCAAGTATTATGACCAGATTCATAGACAGATTTCTAATTGGGAAGTTAATGAAATACTGATGAATATTTGGATGCTGTTATATCACAATTATCTTGAACATTACACTAGTTAATCTTTGTGTATAAATCTAATTTCTTTCTATCCTACCACATTTCTGACAATTACAGAATATTACAGGGCATCTTTCAATGCTTTCAGTTCTTGAAAGGAGGGGAACAAACATTTTAAATACCTGTATCCTGCATCACTGGCAACGGAATAAAATCAGATAGGACCCCCAGAGAGCCATGCTTTGCAAGCCATCAATTCCAACACCCATGAACTGAGAGTTAACACTGCCTTTCATTTTAGAGTTGGCTTCCATTCTAGTATATAAAGCATCATCTCAAGACAGTAACTGCCTGGGGTTTCTGTTCTCTTGTTTGTGGACAAGAAACTCTGGAGTCAAAGAAAATGATCAGTGTACCTTTAGAACAGGTTAGAAAAAGAATCCCACAGAGAACAGTGGTAGCATTACAGTTACAAACAGCTGCTTTCTCTAATATTAACATGGGGGAAAGTTTCTTGCTGCGCCAATTTTCTCATACTTTGTAGTCAAACTCTTCCTAGGCCAGCAGTGCTCCCTTGTCAGTCATTTATTCTGAATTTCACATATTTATTATCGTTTTCCTTTTGGAAGCTCTTCCTTCTACACTTAACATGCATTTGAGTTTTAAGAATTTTCACTCTTTTCCAACTCCCACTATGATTTTAATATTTACACATTATGTTGTAAGCACTGTGAACATAAGTCTTAAGGCTTTCTTTTGAATCAACTGTGATTTATTTTTAGATGTGTTCAATATAACTTCAGCACATCTAAGATTTATTCTTAGTCTCAATGACTTTTGTTGGCTCTTTAGATACACTTTTCTGCATTTCCTAATTCTGCAGTTCCCTAGGCAAATGTAAGAATTTTGCATTTTTTCAAATTTCCTAATATATTAATCCTGACCTGCATTTTTATCTTCATTTCTTGACAGATCTACATTTTACATTTGGGAGCAGGGAGAAAAATTGTTTCGACCACCTTGCCAATTTAAAATCCTACATGTAGGACACGTGAACATTAATCTAAATAACTTGAAATTAATCTGAGACTTGTGGATACTAATATTATTTGGCAATGCAGACTTTTCAAACTGTCATTCATAGACTAGCAAAGAGAAACTGATAAAGCAGCCTGAGCTAACCCAGCATCAAAATCAAGTTCCCAGCCAAGTGACAATTCTTAGCCTTGTGCTTCTGAGCCTGTGTGAAAGGACTAAGGGTTAAATCTGTACTGCCTGGAGTGTTGTGCAATTTCCTCAATAAGTAAATACCTAAAGACTCAACTAGAAATAAGTATCATCTTCCCATTTCTCTTCTGCATGCCAAGACCTGGCAGAGGTGGTAGTGAAGGCAGTGAATGACAGCTTAGGTCTTCTGCATGCTTTCCCCCATTCTGACCACGGCTCAGCAGTCCAAGCTTGTGCTGATCAGCTTATTCATCTCATGCATGTTTGAAGGAATACACTTCAAATCTACCCTCCTAATGATATGCATGACACGTAAATAGCAGGGTTTGGAGTAGAATGTTTTTCCTTACAGGCCTTTGTGTACCACTTCTCCTGACTGAGATCCTGGAACTTCCTTTATTGGAATCTTCCATTTTATAGAAAATTTAAAGCATTCTGCCTCCTGTTCTTGAGAACAGGAACTGGATGTTTTTCTTAGGTCAAACCTGTGCTCAATTTTTTTACTATGACAATTTTAGGGTAGGCTTTTGATTGCATAATTCTGTACTGGCAGAAGACCTTGTATAGCTGTACCTACAGGGCTTAAAAGAGTTTTGCTGTGTTAACTTTTGTCTATTTGTGACACTGGCTATAACTACTTAGTGGGAAACAGCCTTTGCTGGAGAAAGGGTATCTACACTTCAGGACATAAAGCTACAGTTGTAGGTATCTTCTACTGTACAGCAGGATTGTATAGTATGGTACCTGGAGTAGAAGAGATATGCTACACAAGCAGGTGTATCAAAAATACCTCTCTAAGTGGAGTGAGTACATAAAAAATCAGTTTACTTGAGTAAATCCACAGTGACTTGCTGACTATGAGCTGCAGACTGAGATAATTCGTTTATCACTAGCACTATTCCTGATATGTCAGCATATATATGGTAATAAGAACCCAAAGGACTTGTAGGCTCTATGTAATTCACGCAGGCAAAATTTGACTTTTACCAATGCTATCACTAACAGCTATAACTTCCTTTGTTTTCCCTGTTTTGAGCAACGTTATAGTTTGATCATATGTTTTCAAATGCTGACACATTTAAGAGTTACGTGGAAATTTGAAAAAAAATTTAGTAAGCTTTCTTTTCTTACAAATGCTGATTGTAAAACCTGTATTTCTTACATTTTGTGATTTAGTATTAGGAACCAATGGTTCAGACTGACCTTCTGCAATTTCTAATAAAGCCAGTGAAAAGCGTTGTAAGTAAGGAAGCTGTTGAAAAGCCAAGTGATTTATTACAAAAACAGTTGGACCCAGTAAGCCGGAAAGGTCAGTCTGACAAAAATCTAGAACTCAGAGATGCTGCTACAATATAAGAAGGCATTATTAGGAGGAAAGCAAAAAACAAATGAGAGTATTCCTGGGAAAAACATAGATCTGTTAGCTAAGAAAGCAATATATTTGTCCTGCAATGTTCTAATTTCAAAAAGCTCCCTGTGGAGGCACTTTCTATAGAGTAGGAACTCGAAGGCAGTTGATGCTTCTGAAAGAAAATATGGGGGAAGGCTTGAAGCACGGAAAACCCACTGCAGAAAAACTAGTAACAGTACATAGGATATTCAGTACCATAGAATACCATATTTAAGATTTTCTTCAACCTAAGCATGGCAGAAATTAGGAACCTTCTATACCCAGGTATAAGGTGTGAATTTTTGCTAATGGAGAAAGAGGGAACTGGGAGGGTGGGAAACTTGTAAATTACCCCTGTTAGAGCCTTAAATGATCTAAATGATCATTTAAAACTGGTTCTGGTCAGATGATTATCAAATACTTCGGCGGCCATATTCATAATTCTGATTATTTTTTGTGTGCTTGTTTATTTTACTCATGTCAATCATCCTGGAATTCATCCTGGAGGAATTGGTGGGATTATGCAAGCCAAAAAGAAAAGGAGTGTCAGAGGATATTGTAGTTTTATGGAGATTGTAGATAGGGCAAGAAGTTAGGTGGTATGAATGGTTACTGGATCTGTTTCTATTTTAGTAACTTTACAAGCAGAAGATTTGAGAATTTCCACATAAAACTCTTCTTTGTGAATGAGTTTTCTGGTTTTAAATGTAATATACTTTACTAAAGATAAATTATTTTGCATTTCAGTCAAATTTTACCACAAATTACTTTCAGTTTGGTTAAACAAAGCCATACATCTCCTGATCTTTACAGGAGATAAAAAGTGAAGATGGGACTTGGAAGTCATCACCCTTAAGTTTTTTACAATAAACAATGGACTGTAGTTTGAGAAATGTGTGCAGTATCAAGGCAATTCTCTTAAGAGGAATCTATCCTGGCTTGGGGAACTGAAGTATATCACATGACAGACCAGTTCCAGATGACATAATACATTACTGCAAGAATGATAAAAATATTTATTTTTATGACAAAAGATGATTGTCAGAAATAGATGAAAAAAACTGCATTTATGTCACTAATATTTGTACTCGAAGCCCTCAGTGGAAAATTTCAGCCTTCTGTAATATATTCATCAATAGACTTGCCTGTCACTTTTCTAGGTTTTTTGTTTGTTTGTTTTATGGGGTTTTTTTGGGGTATTTTCTGCTTGATTTTAAAATTTTGCTATTTCATATTGCTATATGGGTTGTAGTTTAAAATCTGTATGTTGAATGGGGTGGGAAATAACTCCATTCTTTAAGCATACAAGGATTCTAGACCATATGGTTTCACTAGAACAATATCTTTGCCTTATTATCATGTAAGGAAAGTATTATGTGCTCAACTGCTTAGAGTATGCGCTCAGATCTGAACAAGTTACCCTATTACTTAAGAAAATGCACCAGAAAGTCTGGGGTAATTGTGTAAATCAGGAAAATATATGAGGAACTAGGCTGTGCATCTTCCTTGGTTATTTAAATACAAGGGCTTCTCCTTGGATTTGCACTAATGCTAATGATCCAGTCAAATATTTGAGTCAAGCACACCAAATCTTGCTGGAACAAACTATGCTTTGTGGATTGTCCTCTAACTACATCTGACCTTTCAGGGTGGCTGTGCACTCAATTATGTGAGCATCTGAACAGCATTCTGTTGTTTTAAGCTGTCTTACAGATAGTTACTTTTCTACCTAGGAAACACATTCATGTTATTATTAAGTTTTCACTTAAAAAATTCTCCAAGTGGATAAATAGTATCATGGGTTTTAACCACAAAATGCTGTGCTTTTATTGAATGAAAATATTAATGCAGGCCTTTACAGTGCTGAAGTTAGTTAAGTATGAGTTTCAACATGTGCTATTAACTTGCACATGCAATTGCAGCACATTATTTAGCTAGCAGTGGTTTTCAGTGCCTTCTGTGTCTCACAAACATTTTGCTCCCTTCGAGATCAGTGGGAACTGTGCTAAGAATATAATAAACTATCATAGCTCTGTGAAAACATGAAAATGAAAATATTCACTTTGTTTCAATATATGGATAGAATTTTCATTTTAAAAATAAGCTAAGTTTGTGTTGATAGCTGGAGAAAATATGTGATATACTAGATTTTCACTTTCATTTCTCTGAGGAAAATAATTATCCTCCACCAATGACTGATGGAGATCTGGCATTAGACCTGCTCAGGGACAGACACAGTCATTCTGTGTTAAAAAGATTAAGTGATGCAGGAGTGCTATGTACCTAAGAGTATCAAATCACCTCTTTAATTTTGTCATATAATTTTAAGGTCAGGGGGAGGTTCATAATCCTCATTCATCTTTTGTCCTTGCTCAGAGACAAGCTACAAATTCTTAATACAGAGAGCAATATATATTTTTTTCTTGGCAATTGCAGTCCACTGGACAATTATGTCACATTAACAAGCAGAATAATCCACACTGTTAGACAAGCACAGCTTTTTCATCACCAGCTACTAAAAGCCATTTGGACTAATGACTGATCTTTAAGCCAACCTTCCTGCTGCCCCATGACACTCTCATAATCCCACTTGAAACTCATTTCTGGTTCATTCCCAAAAGTAGATAAAATTACACTGCCACAGCTGTCTTCTAGGTTTTTGGGGGTTTTTTGTTGTTGTTTGTTTTGTTGGGGGTTTTGTTATTATTCCATTCAGAATGTCATGTACCTTGATCTAAATACCTTGGTTTTCTTTCACAAATCCAGTTCTCTTACAGAGCCCTGTTAAAATGGATTAAGGATGCCTTTATAGCTCTGTAATAACTAAACACTGTGCAGTGAAAGTACTATTTTGGCATATATTACTACAATAATTAAATATATTATTCCTGAAAATGTGTTCCTTAAGCTGAGAAATATATTATCCATGAAAGTGTTTTACTTAAACCAAACCCATGCATTCTTTTTGTGTTCCAATTAACACAGTTGCATCTTGCTCTGCTGCCTTTTAAAGACACTATATTTTTAGATCTGTTTTCAATGGAATAAACATATCATAAAAATAACGTGCAGGCATAGAGCTGAATTCTTGCTGTGTTTGATGAGAAAATGCAGTCATGAAATCTGTTTTGTATTTGAAACATTATTTCACACATTACTAAAACTTAAAATTTTAAAAAATTGTATCTGTTTGCACTCAATATCAAAAAGTACTCAGCTGCAGAGACAGCTTTTTTGTTTAGAAAAAGTTTTAAAGACTCCACTTCTCAGATAATCAGCTTCATGATAAGGAATCCTAAAACACTATTTGCTGGCAAATAGCAATTACTTTCTTCTTTGCATTGGATCATCTCTTCTGAATTCGTAAAGAACTGAAATTGTACAACAGAAAGAACGATGACAACTCTTCATACTTGGAGCAAAGAGAAATCAGAGGAACTCTGAGTTTACTTTTTTCACCCTACTCTGACTGTGTTGCCTGAAGCTTGCTATAAATTCTCTATCTAAATAGACAGGCAATGTTGCAAAAAATTATATGCTTTGGTATTCATGAATGCCTGGAATTCTCTATTGAATTTCATCTTTAACAAAGATTTCATAAAATAGGAACAGCTTTCTTGTTTCCCATGCATAAGTTCTCCCTTATGGGATTTTAAAGTTTATGCAGACTGTTTGTTTATGGGAATATTTAATCAATTTTCCTTCGTCCTGGTATGTGCTTCTATTTCTAACATCCAGTATATTTTATCACTTATCTTTTTCACTAAAATCTGCTTTTCTCAACTCTCATGCTCTGGGATGTTCTTTTCTCATCACTTTATTTCAACAATGGATACATCTAGAAGTGTTAATTTACATCTGATAGATCACAGTGTAACAGTTTTAGGCAACCTGGAATTCCCATTACTGGAGAAACCTAAAACAATTCAAAGTAAACAACCAGTATGCATGCAGCAACACCTGTAACAAGGTCTGGACCTGACAACTTGTAACATCTTTTTAAACCCTGACCTCATTTGGCTAATTTTTGAATGACTGACTTACCTCCTGGAACGAACTTTTTTGTTATATATATATCTATATCTTTTTTTTTTTTTAGTTTTTCTGGTTATAAAACTAGAAGGTAAGCCTAACTACTTTTCAAAATAGCTTTGAAGTTTTTTCCTCAGTACACTTCTGTCCTTAGATATGACTTACTGTCTGTCTGCCAGAAAAGATTAAAATACAAAAAATGTTTAGCTCCCCTGTATTGTACAGGGTATGAAATAAAGAAGCTCATCATGAGACAAAAATTACAATTTAATCCCCAGCCAACAATCATTTGTTCTGGTACTTATTTAATGTATGCCAAGAGTAGTGGTTTTGTGGAATTTGTAGTGCTTTTTTTTTCTCTTTCCTCTAGTTGATCTAAGTGACATTTCCAAAAAAGTGGGTCTGTTCCTGTACCTGTAAAACTTAACAAGAGTTTTGTCACCTTCACTAAAGCTAAGGTGTAGGAGAGAAAAAAAAAGAGTGAAATCCATTATTATACTTGTCTGGAATGTTAGAATATTCATTTTAACCTTATTTCCTATGAGTAATGGGAAGAGTGCTCTTAGAATTTAGGGCTTCTTGCTGGAACACTACCTTTATGTTATTTCATTCTGGCTCCTTATTTCCAATGAAGTATTATTTGCACAGCTAGCTAGTAAATGTTCATGACAATCTTTGAGTTGTTCAAACTTAAAGAACCAGATTTTGACTGTGATAGCTAGAGTGGTATTTGAACCTTCATCAAAAATTCAAGTCTGGCTGTAGTATGCTTCAGACACTTTCTTGATTAATTTTTCTAAATTTTTATTTATCTACTTGTTTATTTACCTACATATCTTTAATTACCTACTTGTTCACTTACTAAAGCAGCTGCAATACTTCCTAAAACCTGAATTTTTAAATATTCATTGCCCAGGTGTTAGGTCTTAGAGATAGGGAAAGTTAGTTGAAGGTTACTACTTGCAAGGGTAAATTCAAAATCCAACTAGATGGATGGGCTGAGTTTGTATATTTTCACTCAGTCACCAACATACATTTGTAGCAATACTTCAAAAATAGCTAGCCCTCAGGAATTTCCATATTTGTTTCAAATGCAGCATATTTATGCAATAATTCAGCAGGTCCTCATTCATCAGCATTCCCTACTAGTTATTCATTACTTGTCTTTTTTCAAAGTTGATGCCATGTGGCTGATGGGACAAATTACTTGCATCAAGACTGAATAACAAATAAAGAATAAAGAAATAAAATTAACTAAAATACACAAATAGTCAAGAAATGTTTACAGAAAATAGTATGCATATAGAAGAACACTTGAAATGTGTCTGATTCTTTAACTGTCATTGGGAGAATTGTCATGTGATTAATAACACATTATTGCCTTAGAGAGGCAAGTATATACATATATCACATGGGAACTCAAAAGTGAATATGTAAGTGTTTAAATACAGAGGAAAATCACCAAATCCTAAAAAATTTGAAACTCAGCTAAGATGTCATTTGAACCTAAACTTGTATTGTCATTCAAGTGGCTGATGGGACAAATTACTTGCATCAAGACTGAATAACAAATAAAGATTAAAGAAATAAAATTAACTAAAATACACAAATAGTCAAGAAATGTTTACAGAAAATAGTATGCATATAGAAGAACACTTGAAATGTGTCTGATTCTTTAACTGTCATTGGGAGAATTGTCATGTGATTAATAACACATTATTGCCTTAGAGAGGCAAGTATATATATATATATCACATGGGAACTTAAAAGTGAATATGTAAGTGTTTAAATACAGAGGAAAATCACCAAATCCTAAAAAATTTGAAACTCAGCTGTCATTTGAACCTAAACTTATATTGTCATTCAAGGGCTTAAAAAGGGGAAAAAAGATCTCATTATGGTAGATGTTTTTTACATGAAGCTTTTTAAACTGCAACAGAATATTAGAATTTGCACAATCTCAAGGTCACCAAAAATGACAAAAATTTTCAAATTAATTACAGAGGAAAATTTTGGTTATATGCATAATGACCTCTTATCTAGTCAGATGAGAAGATAACATGCCTTATAATTAATAATATATGAATAATCTATCTAACTTAGTTCATTAATGGTTTGAAAAGTCCACTTCAATTTGCAGATGATAGCAGGCTGATAAGGGCTGCAGAATGTCAGATGTGGATGAACTGAAAGTAGTTGAGATGAGACAGGTTAAAGACAATTAGAGGCAGAGAAGCATGACTTCTGAAGATATAGCAAACTGAGTTTATTGATCTAGAGCACTAAAATTGCCCCAAATTGCTAACACATGTGACATTCGATGGAACAAAGGAAATAAACCCATCCCTATGTCCTGAAAGACAAGTTCTGCAGCTTGGATGATTTAGCTTAGCTGTGGTAGGAACAGCTTTTGAAGGTGAAGATAATTATATAGTGGAAGAACTGCACAGGAGAACACATGTAATCACTATTTTTCATTTGAATCACATCCTGCTGTATTTGTTCACCTAAAAGGCAAGTGGAGATGATAATGAAAATAAAACATAAATGTAGAAAACTAACATCTATTTAGAATCAAAATATTGGACTACAGAAATGATTCAAAGAAAAGTAAATAAGATAATTCTGAGAAAAGTCAGCCACATCCTTGGAAGAAAAGCCTGAGGGTGCTCTAACTTCTCAGGATTGTCTATACTCTTGCATACAAAACTGAGCCCTAGAATGAAGGCTATTGATGGGAAGGCAGTTCAGAAAGCATCTGCTGGAATCAGTAAGACTTCAGTTTAAGTCAGTGATACTTGTGGATTGAGAAACAGAACAAACAGAAACCTGTCAATGGCCAAGGAATACAATCTTTGAAGGAAATTCTTAGGATGCTTTGACTATGCTTGGGTAATAATAGATAGAATGTCATTCCTACACATGTTTGAGTGTCAGCATAAAGAGAAGATTTTCTGAGAGTTAGTGGGCTGCTACTTGACTTGTATTCTATGAGGATTTTTGTATTATATAAAATATTCCGTATTCATGATTTAAATCCTCCCCTATTACATTGAGAGTTTGAGTTGGGTATATTTAAGGGTCTCTTGCTAGGCTGAGATACGAGACAGTGAAGCGTCAGGATTCCCTTGAGACAGCATATTAAAAGATGATACTCTCTTTCAATACAATGGAAAAAAAAATCAGTCATGTAAAACAAATTATTTGAGATCAAAACTTGTATAGATCATGACTCATAATAAGGAAAGCACCTGATTTTCCTTTTACTTTGAAGTTTTTCTCAAAGTAAAAATAACCGCAATATGACCTGAGTACTCAGATAATAAACACAACTGAAACTAGGAAAAAGACAGTAAAAAAATGCATTTATCATCCAGCAAAACCACTAGCCATTTAACAAGAGGATAGGTCTTCTTTCTCTTCCCGTATCTTAAAAAACCCCCAAAATCCTAAACTGGTGATTTCACTGAGTGTAAGTAAAAGAGGGACTAACTCTTTAGCCGTAGGATCTGCACAATTGTAGAGGAACAGTTTCAGAGAAAAGAATAAAGTCAGTCTCTGCAATCTGGACTGATACATATTTCTGCCATGGGTAGCAAAGACCTCTACAGAATATTTAAGCTAAGAATATGATTCTTTTAGTGGCAGAATGGTTTGTCTTCTGCTCCCTTGGAAAAAAAAGAAGAGTAAGAGCATACTATATTGGACTGAAAACAGATATTGAAGGATATGGTACCTAATTATCTGTTAAAAATGCAGTGTGTTGGTGTGAACCTACAATGAAACAAAGGCCCCTTTCCACTGAGATAGTATTAAGGACTATACTTAGAGAAAAGTATTTAAGGACTTTTCACTGGCAATCTAGCAAATGCTTTCATTTTGTTGTTTATAAAGGCAAAGTAATGTTAGTATTTGAACTGGCCAGAAATATTTTGTTTAGTTAGAGGCAGCTTTATTTTTTATTATAGAACCTACAAATTAATAACTTGAGATGTTGATAGATATAGAGTTGTGGGGGAGAACAAAAATGCAACCACATAAACCTCTAAGAAGGGGGTATCCACCACCTCAAGTAAGGATGAGCTTATAATGCTCTTTATAGGAGTTATTCCATAGATAACTAGAGTTTGTCTTTAAGATTTAAATTAGTGTCCTGTAGAGTATGAGTATGTCTTCTTCCTTTTCTTCTGTGAATTTTGTTCCAAGTCTGTCGTGTCATTATATTCTTTCAGGAACATGAGGAAGAATGGTGGCCATTTGGCTAAAGTCTACTCTTTCACATTCATGTGCAGGCTAGCAGAACTGAAGGGTCGTGTGAGAAATGTATCTTGATGAAACTGGAAAGAACAATTTATTGTCTTTAATACAGCCATATATTTTTCCTGTGGAGTAATGGTGGTTCACACTTTTTCTATATATAAACTGTATGTTAAATGCACTGTCCAGCTTTAAATTATGGAATACAGCTCCCTCATCTGTCCAACTCAGTGCATAAAAATATGCCAAATATTCAAAAGCCAAACAAGTTTATGCTCAGTAGTGTATCTTCTCTTTTTTAACCAAAGATTTTGCCTCCTTTTAGACCTGTTTTTAATGTACACAGGTAGAATAATTTAATTTCTGTGATTCTTATTGGATATTCTCAATTTTTCTGCAAGATATTCATAATGATAGGGTTAAAGGTGAGCATCACAGAAATCAGACTGAAGTGAGAGTTTCTTTGATGTGTTTCACAGTTTAAAAAATGAAGAAATTTAGTGCTTAACTTGCCCTGTTTCCTATATGTCCTCTGATTACACCTTATTTACTTTATTTTCTTATTTACTTCTGAGTACTACCAGCTGAACTGATAAGCTTGGCAACCTTGACTTTCTGTAGAGGAATTTCAGTAGAAATAACTGAAGTACAAACTTACATGTCAGTGTCATATAGCTTAGTCCTTGTCCTTCAGTATTCATCCACAGTACCCATTTAATTGTTTGGTATATAATTGAAAAGGGTCAACAATTGTCCTAAAAGGTATCTCCTGATCAGATATTCTGGTCTGTGAATTGCTGACTTGAATACACACCATCAAAATAATTTCATGGGCCAATAAAAGTAATTTTGTTGTCATCTATGTTGCTACTGTAATATTTACGACTTTTTATTATAAATAAAAATGACTTTAATATTACTCTTCTTTTGGAATATAAATACTGAGAATGTCTATTGCCAACCATAATTCCTTCTATTTTGTGCATTGTAAAATATGGCACACATATTTTCTATATTATATTTGTTCTTTTTTTAATCTTCCTGACTCTCAGATTTAACACAATTGTCTCAGCTTTTGTCAGTACTGCTTCTGGGAAAATAGTCCTGTGAAAAATTTTAGCTATATGCCACTCAACAAAAGCAAACCAGTAGGTAGCATCATAGTAAAGCATGTAAATTTAATTTACTTACACAGCACTGACATCTAAAGAGAGAAAATTAGTCTCATGTTTTATGATGCACTATAGCAATACCACTATAGCAAGTGACTTCCATTCTGAAAAGCCAGTACAAAGCATGTAAATTTAATTTACTTACACAGCACTGACATCTAAAGAGAGAAAATTAGTCTCATGTTTTATGATGCACTATAGCAATACCACAAGTGACTTCCATTCTGAAAAGCCAGTAAGATGTTTTGGTAGAGAAGTTGAGATTTTCTTAAATAATGAATAGAGGATCCATGATCAAAACTGTTTGCATTGTTCATGTATCACTACTATGTACTCTAAAGTTGTTCTCATGTCGAGTTGAAATAGTACAGGAGAGGTAATGAGATGTATTGATATGCCAAATAATGACTTTTGGATGACCCAGTGTTCTCAAAACTGTTTACTCAGTTATCATCAGTTCTGTGATTTTCGAGTGCTGACAGTCCTTGCCGTCCTTGCCACTGTAAACACTCTTGCAATATAACTATGACTTAAATGTTAAGTGTCAGTTTGGTCCTTTGTACTTCACCTGTGGGCAAATCAAAAGCAGAAACACCAGATTTTTCTCTTTGTTGAGATTACTAAAAAAATAAATCATCAGCTGCCTATACAGCTAGGGTGTGACGAATGATGACAGAATAATAAAAACAATCTCCTTTCCCTCTATTTCATCGATGAAGAAAAGGCCATTCAAAAGTCCAGGAGCAGGGATCGGAAGTTAAGAGCAGGTGCTCTGACCTAAATATGATCAACATGGTTCTATATAGTTTACAGTGATCAATCTAGTATGTTGATTGGTGTTAATGTTTAACAGTTTTTTCCATTGGGTAAACATAAAACTCACTCTGAGCTGGTAGTGGTTGTGTGGGTCTTTCTGTCTCAGGTCTTCTGGATTCAGTGAACCCTACATGTTATTTTCACTTCTTCACTGAAGTGAAACCTGAGTGGCTGCAACTTTGCTAAATCTTGCTGATGTTGTCCATGGGGCTTGTTTTGTGGCAAACACTTCTTTTCGCCTTGTTTTTTCTTCATTCTTCCCTTACCCCAAAATAGTCTCAACAAGATCACAGAACATCTTGAAACTTGGGTATAAACATGCTGTGACCATTGGCCATCTGGGTGCTCTTGATGTAGGAAATGTAGGAAAGCTGGGTTTTGTTTGTTGGTTGCTGGTTGGTTGGTTGGTTGGTTAGTTGTGTAGCTTTTTTTGTTTGTTTGTTGTTGTTTTGGGTTTTTTTGCTTTTATGCTAGCCATTACCAATAGTTGTGTCTAGAATACCTGGAAAATGACCGATTGATGAAATTTAGAAATTTACAATTTATATTAAGCTCTAACAAGGAATTTAATTTCTTTTCAGGCTTTGGAGTCTAATGGGTCTTTGCTGTTTCCAAGAGTGAAGTTTCCAAAAGCCTCCATGTATTATGAGATAAAACATTAGATTATCTGAGCACCTTAGTGACATGTTAGCATTTCACATTTAATTAACATGTACCTTAAGTTCCAACAGCAGAGTCCCCACTGCCCTGTGGGCCATACTAGCTGAATGAATGTGATTGATTATTCTGGTTATATTGAAAAAAGTACAGTTTCATGACATTTAACATAGGTAGAATGTTGGTGTGTGCCATTGAATAGTAAGTTTACACATAGTTTGCTGAACCAGAATTCGGAGTAGCTTTAAAAAACTGTCATTGACCAGCAAGAATAAAATGTCAGTTACTACATTCTTAATGCTCTCATAATGCAGAACAGGGGTGTAAAAAGGCATGCATATTTTATCCTTTTATTCTCTCACTCTGTTCTTTTAAATCCTAGTTACATGATAAATGTTCACGCTCTAGTTTGCATAAAACAAAGCTTGGTTTCAATCTTTTAGCCAATTGCAACATCTGCCCTACAAGGTTTTTCCATTTTGTATACAGGCTTCCCTGAAGATATAAATATGGTCTTCCTAATAAACACATTTCAAATGTCTCCAGAGAGAGAAGTTTCCATAGACGGATTAGGATGTGGCATTACGAGACTCACTAAAAATGTTTGATTTACCTTAGCATGAGAGAAGGAGCTCACCATGACTTTGATATAAACCTAGCACCAAAAAGGAGTTCAAATAAGAGCAGAATGTGGTTCCTGATCTTTTCATGGTAATAGTGCCTTAAAACTAGAAAAGCAAGAGATCCTCCTTAATGTAGTGAGGCATGCTTGAGAGCAATGCTTCCATGGGCCCAGGGAGTGGGTGCACAGACAACCCATTCTGTCTCTTGGTATAACAAGGGGACGTCCCATCTTTTCAGCTGAACTGATCCTTTACGATACTTACTATGGAAGTAAAATATGTGAAAGTAAACTGTAAAAGTACTAGGTCTCTTGTTTTTTAAAAATAAATGTATCCTTGGTAGTGCAGTCTGCTATAGCGTGACAGTGCAAGTGTTAAGAAGCTCCTTAGAAGCTCAGTTAATCCATCTAAGACTCCATACCACCTTTCATTTAAAATGATAGAAATGTCTTAGTGGTTTGGATCTGTTTCACACTTGACTTCAAGTGAATACTTGGCCACAGTCAAACTTCCTGACCCAGCCAAAGCCCTGTAAAAACATCTGTGACCTGTTTGGTTTGCCAGTTACAGGGTGTGAATGGGAGGGTGACTCTGACCTCCTATACACTGTAAGTTTTGCTGTAGGAAGCTGTTGTGTATTTTGTAAGTTTGGACAAGAAAGTATTAGAATAATAAATAAGAATAAATGACATAATGGTCTTTTGGGGGGATAGTACAGTTTTGGGGCCATAAGACACCTAAATTTGGTAAAGTTTACAGGAGGCTTAACATTTTTCCTTTATGATTATGTTACTTTTCTATATGCACTTTACACTTCTTTATTCATACTCTGTGCGTTTGAAATATGTCATATTTTTAGAGAACTTGCTGATATAGAGTCTAAAGTTAGAAATGTATCTCACTGAAAAGCAAGCTTTGATACCTAGCTAGAGATGCCATCGCTGATGTCATGCTCAAAAGAGGTGACTGGTGGTTGTGTATTCACAGATCCCAGAGCTGAGGCCACACATTGAATCTGGGAAGTGTTTTTGAGGTGTGTCGCCCAGGAGGCTTCAAAATGTTAGTGTTCTCTAAAATTACATTTCCGTAATTTAGAACAGATTCAGATCTGTTCTAAATTCAAGACAGTGACAGAGAATGTAATAGGGTCATTAAAACCATGGTCTCTCTCTATTTTATTTCTTTCTATATAGGTACATATATTATTTACACATCAGTCATACTTTGGTGCAAAGTCAATGTTTACTAAGTGAAACTAATGTTTGATAGTACTTGACCTGAATACAAATGCTATGGCTAATTCCACTTTGCCATTGAATCCTAACTCTCTGAGATTTAGAAGAGTTTTTCAGCCTACAAAATTTATCTGAAAAGCAACTATTGGAAAGTCTGAACATGAAATTAATTTCATCAGGTCCTTGTAGTTTTATACATTAATAATGAGGTCACTTAACTCAGGAGAAGAGTACTAATGGAAAATTGGTGCATTCACTTCTAGTTCATTGGTTTACATCTCGTCAGTATGGTAATAGCACTTTTTCTGCATAATTTGGTGATTATTTGATAAACTATGTTAAAGATTTCTTTGTTCCTGAAGATCTGTTTTATCCAGGTCTTCAAATGCACGGAATGGATTTGAACTCAGTGTCATTTTCCATAAGCACTGTAAGATGTTTTTAAAGGAAATAGGTCAATGACCCCTTAGATTAAATGTACTGATGCATACTAATACTAGTACTAATACTAATCTAATAATAATAATGAATATTTCATGGTGTCATATTTTTTTTGAGCAGCAAGGCTGTGTGTTACATATCTTGATTTTAAGAACAAACTCTTCTCTTCGATGTAAGGCATTAGTAGAGCTGAATGCTTTCTAGTGATGCAGAGAGACAGGCTAGGATATTGTTTGTTACACAATTGAGAACATTTTGGCTACAGGAGCTCAAATTGCTGAAACTGATCCTGATGGTAAGGATATTCAATTATCTAAATTTTATCTTACTGTTTGTTGAGAAGAAATGTCAAATGGTTGATGAGCAATTCATGTTAAAAATTTAACTGTGGAAGCATTTGCTGTTGAACTGAGTACTATTTAAATAAATTGGAACTAATTACATTTCAGGATGTATTTTATAAGTCCCAGCAAAGGCTGGTACTTAAAAGTCCATCTACTGTTGCCTTTCATTAGAGGTTAGGCATCTAATTTCTAGCTCAAGATATCAGAGCAATGAATGTCTAAAAAAACCCTGACTGAATATATGAGAACTTTTTGAACAATGCTGGTCTCACTAGAGAAGGTCTCACCGATACTCAATTGAAAATATTCATCTTTATTTTGGGCCTTCCTGATAAGCAGAGCCAGCTATCAGAGCCAGTCCAAATATGCATAATGAAAATTTGTACATTGTCCAGAGTATCAGTTTTCCTGTATGCCAAGTTTTGATGTGGTATTAGCATTCTTCCTATAAACAACTCTCTCATGACAGGCTGGACAAACTTTCAAATATCAGTGAAAGTGTTACTACTTCTTATGTTGTGAAAAAATGGAACACTAAAAGCTACAATCCTCCTATTATAATGACGTAACATAGGGTGACGGTGGATTCTGAACATTTTTACATGAGTTTGTCACTGATAGGAGCCATCAACTGAAAGGAGATCATGAATTAAAATACTCCTTGTCAGAGACATGAAAAGATTATCTGTTCACAATGAACTAAAAGTATAATGTGAGATTTCCATGAGCTGTGAGTATCCAATTCAGCACATGAAATCTTTCTCATCATCTTCCTTAAAGCATAGTGTTCCAAGCTCATCAAAAATGAGGGGCATTTTAGCATTACTCATGCAAACATACATTTTATGTTATACCTAATGCTAATTATAATAACAATCTAAGTAATGTCATTATAATAAGTGTAGTGTTGGGGTTTTTTTTAATTTGGTTTGTTATTTAGGTACTATATGTTTGTCAAAGAGCAAACTAAAAAAAAAAAAAAAGTGTGTTTCTTTATTCTGGATTCTTGCTTCTTGCAAAAGCTGACACAAGTATTAGGTATTGTGGATCTAGGAATGATCTCTTGATAACTGAGGAATGAAACAAGCTTGGTGACAGAACCTAACTTATAAATGCTGAATTTTAGAAATAAAGCATTAAAATTTACAGCATGCTGTTGTATACAGTTCATTTCTCTTTTCAAAGGCTAAGTATTTTCTAAAATTCAGTTTCACCAAATAGATTACCATTTACTTTACCACCATACATGCACAATATTCATATTTAAGCACGTCCTGTTGGTAGGTATTGCAAGCTGGGCCCGTGACAAGCCCGCAGAGCCGCACGCATTTATCATCTGCCAGAGCTGCAGCGCGTCCGGCGCCGCTCACCTCGGCGGGCTGGATCAGCGCGGATCCCGGAGCGCCTTGTCCAAAAGGGGATGAAGCGTGCGAGGAGCCCCGCGGGCGGCGCGGGGGAGGATGCTGGGCCGTGCCGTGCCGGGGAGCTCGCTCAGGGCTGCCGGGTTGCTACAGCAACCGGGGCTTTGTTTGTACATAGCGGGAGCAGCTGCCTCCCTCCCTCCCTCCCTCTCTCCCTCCCTCCCGCCCGGCTCGGCTGCGGCAGGGCCGGGCCGGCCGCTCCCTCCGCCGCGGGGCTGCTGCGGCCGCCGCGCCGCCTTCGCCGCGTCCTCTGCGTGGGAGGTTAGACCGTAAGGAATGGTGCTTGGAGAGATCAAACCCTACTGAAAGAAAAAGGCTGCCATCCGCAACAGTAGCACTCTCTCTGGTGTTGTGCTATCTGTGTATTTTTCTTTTGTATCAGTAATTTGTTTGGGTCTTCTAACCCAGAAGGTTTGGGTTAGCGGCCCCCTGATTTCAAGGCAAAAGAATGTAACTAGAACTTATGCTTGAGGATCAGTAGTATTACAGGTTAACAGCAAAATATAATAGGAACTTTCCTCATTCTATAAATATCTTTGAAGATAGTGTCCTTAATGCAGTTCTTTTTGCCCTACCATTCACATAATTTAGAAATAGATAAATAATAAGAAAAAACCACTAATATTTGTTCATGAAAGATGAATATTCATCACATTTATATTAGTGTAGGCCTTGGAGAGCTGTTCTTCAAAGCTGATGTGCAGATGGTCATCACAAAGCTGAGTGCCCTTTCATAGCACGCAAACCTGTATCAGTGGCCAGAACATTCTTTTCAGAAATGTGACTAGATAAACACAGATTAGAAGGAGCAAAGAAACTCACAGCAAATTAGTTCACAGACAACACTGTCTTTTTCATGTAACAGTTGTTGTATGTCAAAGCCAGTAGGGTTAGCTCAGCAGTCCTCAGAGGGCTGACAGTAACTGAATAACCAGATTGAAAATTTGTTGACTATTTGCATGCACAACATTTGCATGTACAGAATTTGCACAACATTTGCATGTACAGAATTTGCACAAGAGTTTCCCTAGAGACATAACCTCCATGTGACCTTCATATATTTTTACCTTTTCTTCACTGTATGAGGCAGCAAAAAAAGAAGAAATTTTGTTGATTTTTTTTCAGTTTTAGGAGCTGGAGACAGAAATGGGAAATTATGAGGATGTGACATCAAGAGAAATACAGATTAAGAATGCTTCTGTAAATAAAAGGCTTTCAAAACAATGGTAATTCAGCAGTAAATGAAAAGCCTAACTGATAACTCTTGGGATTTTTATAATTTTCAAAAAAACCTAAACCAGGTTAAAATTATATTGAATGTTCCTGGTTATGATTTCATTACAATTATGTATGGAGAGGATAGTGTGCTTCTCTTCTGAAGTGATACTGCTCCAGATATAAAAATGCTCGAGATCATACAAATATGAAGATAACAGCACAGCAAAAGATGATAATTTAGCTAACGTTTCACTTGAAAATCCCAACTTTTATGAGTAACACATTGACTCAGATGCCTAGTCTACTCACAAAGGCTCATTTGAGCCTTAAATTCTAGCCAGCTAAGACTGGCTGAAAAAAACACTTAAAATGTATTGAGGATCTCATAGTGAATTCTGTCTCAAGAGGAGGAATTGAGACTGTGAAAGTTAAAACTGGTAAGTTACCGCTCAGATGTACCCGGCTTCTGTCTTGCTCTCAGTTCTTTGATGGTGCTTGCTGCCGTTGAGATTACTGGTTTACTGGTTTCCCTGAACCTGACTGACCAATCTTTGTTTGGTCTTTTATTTTTTTTTTTTTTTTTGGTTTTGTTTTGTGGGTTTGGTTTTTTTTTTTTTTTTTTTTTTTTTTTGTTTGGTTTTTTTTCATAGAGCATGCCAGACTTCAATAGTGCAAGATGTATATCTATTTATTCTCACAAGAAGTAAAATATTAAATGTTGAAAATGGTCTGATTATACTCACTTCACTTGTTTCATCAACCTGTTCTTACCATATTTGCGATATACCTCCTACAGCGATTTTCTAAAGATATGAGTGAATAGCTGATGACAACATATCTAAAGGTGAAACTGTCCCAAATTTTTGGTTCTGTTAAGAGTCCTTTAAGTATAAGGATGATATAGTAGGGGTTTTGTGTCAATAGTGGTGCTTTATCTATGAGACTAGAAACCCTGGTCAACTAATGTGGGCAGAAAATGGATAGAATCAACAGGCTTGTAATTTTGCTTGTACAGGAATTTGCTCCTAAGAGACAATCTTTTCCTATAAACATTTAGAGTGAAATATTAATGATATTTTTAGTAATATAACAGCCGTGCCTAAAGAAAGCAACAGTGAACAGTCAATCAGGAGAAGATTGGTTTAAGGAATAAAGGCTGTCTTTTCCTGCAGATATTCTATGGGGTTTAAATTATTTCCCTGTATTTCTTCTTTTATTTTAGTTATTACTATATTTGGCTTCATGTTTTAGAAATTTACATTTAACATTTGCTGACTGTGTCCTGGATGTTGAAAACCAGTTAGGGCATAAAACTGACTATTTCATTTAAAAACAGAGAAAATGCATTCTTCATTAGAAGTTCAGCCTCAGGACATAAATTACAACGAGGTTTCAGATTAATATTACCTCATTATTTTTAGCAAAGGTGTCATAGAACAGCTCCATCTATGATCTGCAATATTGTAAATTATTAAAACCCAACAACAAGTACTATAGTAAATGAACAAAGTTCACATCATCATCCATTATTCTTTAGTTTTAATCACACAGGTGAAACTCATTACCCTGTGAAGGGAAACACAAAACTTGCTTCAGTGGTGTACAACTGAAATGGAACTTAATCTGTACATTAGTGGTGGTTTCTCTGAGCCATCATCCTACATCAAACTGAACTTGAAATAATTTGTTAGTTCATGGTATTCTGTAATTCCTGGGGAGGGCTGGGGGGACAGATTATTTTAGTCAGTTCCAGTGAGAATAACTAAATTCTTGCATTAGAAGCTGTAGCTGGGGTTTGCTTTACACTGGAGGAGAAGGCCCTTTAATGAAATATGGATTCTGATGTTCAGGCTTGTTTTTTAAACCCCATCCCCTGTATTAATTATTAATTAGCCATACTGAAGTGGATGCAGCTATATTTAGATCACAGCTGCCAGTAACCAAATTTGAAGTGGTCTTCTGTTTTCGTGTTTTTGTAGGATAAAATGCTGAACTCAGAGGGGTAAAAAAATGTAAAAAAACCCCCATCCTATATCATACTGAAATATTAAAGCAGAAAACAGGTATAGTGAGTGTCTGAATCCCTCTTGACCTCTAAGAGAGAAATGATAAGAAAACTGGGAGATCTCAACTCTCTAATGGGGAAAGAGGAAACAAAAAAAAAACCCACCAAAAAACCCCACAACAAACCATTGCTCTTAGGAAGAGAAAAGAATCGTCATCATGAGTAAGAATAGCAAAGGGATTCCCTCACTGCTCAGAGAAGGGACAGAAGGGGAAGGGAATTCCCTCTCTCCATTGGGAAAGAACAGAAGGGAAGGGAATTCCCTTTGTTGCATTTATGCTTTGAGCTCTAATTAATCTTGAATGTTTTGTACTCCTGCTAACATCAAAGCAGTTCTGTACATCAGGCAAAACTTGCTTTCCTTGAGCTGAAGAAAGTCAGTCTTGAAATTCTCATGGAACGTATGGATTTATGTCATTGCTGTCATGTGGCCAAATGCAGTCCATAACTTTTAAATACAATCTGAAAGGGATCTTGGTTGCTTTAGCCTCAGGCTTGGAGAGATTTCGGTTAAGCTTAAGATTTGTTTTTCTATGATTTAATTGTCGCTTCAGTTAAAGGGCAAGCAGCAGAGGTGCCAGTAGAGCAGCAAAAAGCGCCAGGAGCAACATATGGGACTGAAATTCCTTATAAAGTAAGGATCCCATGAACACAGTTGCCTTCAGGGGGAAGGTTGCATAAACAAATATTTAACAAGGAAAAACAGTGAGGTCTTTGCAGTAATCATACAAATACCCAAAAATAGATAACGAAGACATATAATGCACACAATTTCCCTGGCGTGCACCAGCCCATGCGCACATGCTTGAAATAGTGTTGATAATGCCTCTGCTGTAAAGAGGTTTTGAGCTTTGTAATTCCAGTTTAGGATGAGGAGGGGGCAGCGCTGGCTGCTGTGCCCTTCTAGAAATCCACCTGACATCCCCACTTCTAAGCAAGGTTAGCTCTGACCAATTTTCTGAATGGTTTGATGACTGGAAAAAGTAGCAACTGATCAGATGCCATTGTGATCATGTCACAAGGGAAAGGTTACAATGTTCAAAGACTGTTTTATACATATTTCATTGGTTAAAAGGTTGAATTTCTTATCCTGAAGGAACATCAGGACTTGGTTATTTCTCTTGCCTTTATCTCCTTACTGTATGTGCAAAGGTAATCCTAATTAATGCCTGGATGGAAAAATCAGATAGTGTATCACCACAGAGAAAAGAAAACATGCATTGGTAATTTCTCAAATTTCTGCCCAATTTTGATTTAAGTATGTGCCTACTACAATCACCAGTTGATATGGGACTTGTAATGGTGAGCTGGGGACACAAGCAATTTCAGATGTATATAATTTGCTGTAGAGTTCCCAGAAGATACAGGTGTTATCTCCACCCACAATGGGCAATATCTTAAATAACACTTAGCATAGGCAGAAGAGTTTGTTTTACACAGCTGGCTGCAACTAAGCTGTGGTTCTAGTGATCCTTATAGAAGGACAGTAGGAGGTGGAGACTAAATGTCTGCTTGGAAAAAAACAAGCTTCGAGTATAGGTAGGTAGATGGGAACAATAAGTGTTTTGACCTATTTTAATTTGTTTCACCTGTGTTTGAAGAAATGTGGGGAACCCACCTGTCCACATTACCTTTCCTCAAAGTGAAGACTTGAGATAATTATATCACCCAAGTATATCACCCTTTTATAATTTATCAAAATGCTTTTTTTTTTTTTCTCCTGATTCTCCCTGCAGAGCAACCACTGTTTGAAAAGCTGTTCCCAGGGTAAATAAGGAAATGCATGAAAAAAATCTGGGGGAGTTACCAAGTCTGATGTTATTTGTGTTGCTATGTTTTAAGGCGCTGAAGTTGTAGAGAAGAAAGCACTTGAAAATTAAATTGTAACATTGTTTTTCTTCCCTTGACATATAACACACATAGTTGTGTTTGGGGATTTTTACATGACAATTTGCTGGGTGTTTATACCTGATCCTCGTTGTAGAGTGTGACAAGATCACTGAAAGGACTCTTTTTTTGTAATTTATCAATCTTATAAGAGCTTTCAAGAGTGTCATTAAACATTTACAAGTGCTTCAGCAATTGCCTGAATTAAATTTATTTTTAAGTAAGGAAGTATATTTCACTGCCGTATATGTAAAATAAACTAGTGGCCCAGTGAAAAGATCATATCTTACATACTTTAAACAGTACTCTTCCTACTCTCCTAACTTCCACTTGGCTCAAAACAAATGTAAAAAATTGCACTAAAACAGGGAAATAGCTGATAGTGTCACAGCAGGTTCAGGGAAGAATAGATGGGTGAGGAAAAGAGAAAATAACCTCTGTGACCAAAAATAACATCTACTAATGCTGAAGTTGGAGATAAGTAAATATTCAAAAATTTTCTAAATGTCACCAAAGTGATCCTTACTAAGTAGTTTAACCATCAATATGATCAGTCAAGAATTTAAGTTTTGAAATTAAGGCAAGATAATATTGAGACCATGGGAGGAATACCTATAATCCTTCTAGGGAGAAATGGGTGACAGGGAAAAGGAAACAGTAATACTGGAGCAGCAAACATATAGAGGAAATTTTAGGAAAAGCAACACAGTTTCAAAGTGCAATGTATGCACCTTCAACAGGAAAGCAATGACAGGCACTTCATTTATGGAAAGCCACTTGCTGTGAAGTAGTTGGGATCTGAAAGGTGAAGTTTGCTGCACGTAGATACCAAAAAGCTGTTTGCAAGGAAACAGTATGGCACAACAGCCTGGAACCAATCTTCTCACGCCCACCCTAAAGTGCTATTTACAAGCAATTCACCCACTGCAATATGGTTATTTGAATGCAACAGAGAACATGGGAAATGTGTATTTTGCTAGGGAAAAGTGACATTGGCAGGTCCTATTAAAAATCTGTTAATGGTACAGAAGGCAGGTCAGAGCAGCCCTCTGAATTTGAGTGAAAATAGTCCAAACTCAGAACAATCCAGCTGGCTGGCCCAACATTGTTCCAAGAAGTTGTAGTAATCATTGGTGCTGGCACAGCTCAAACCATTCATTAACACTCGTGGTATCTCAGTTGACTGTATCATACACCAAGTTCTTGGGAAGCTGGACTGTGACACAAGACAGCTGTTGCTCAGGATAAAGGTGGTACATGGGCTGAATTAATCAGTGTTAAACTGTATATTACAGGGAAAGGCAAACTGTCTCATGGAATAATGCACAGATGAGAGGAGAAAACACGGCAGACACAGTTTATGATTCCCAAAATTCATCAGCTGTTACTGAGAAAATGCATTTGCTTAACTTACTGTCCACTAACTTTTGGAAATAAAGTTAGATTTTGCATTCCTGAGTTTCATTGTGTTTATACAGCCACTAATTGTGGCTTACCTCCCAGGGTCTCTGTCTTGAGCTGATTATTATTGATGCTGGTGCTGAAAAAGAAAATTATCATGCCTGTTCATTAACATGTTCTCAGCGACTCTAGCAAAGACCACAGGCTGTTATGCCAGTTGTTAAATGTAGAATAATTCACCCATTTTCCAATCATTTATTAAAGCTCTATAATCAAGAGAAGAGAGAAGAAAAACAGAGAGAGTAAATTTTTGAAAGCACACAGATTTCAGGAGTAATTTTGACTTCACATTGCCAGACAGAGACGTTTTATGCGTGCAAAGCTACTGCTGGATAATCAGGGAATATCATTAATACTTGGTTAAGTGAGTTAATACCATTAATACTTTGTTAAGGGAGAAGACTCTTTGAGAGTAAGAATACTTTGACTATATTTTTCCATCTGGTTACAGGCGGTCAGAAAATATAAAAAAGTCAGGGTAATATAAAAAATTAACCGAGATTCTTAGATGGCAGGTATCAAGCAGTTTAATACATGTGCTACAGTTACTACTCTTTATGCTTCTGGATGCTTTTACAAAGTTTGTCCTGAGGCCCTTTCCACATGAGTTCAAATGTGCTAAAAGGTGTCAGACTTTTCCTTCCAATTTTGTCTGTGCAACTCCACCATCACACAGAGGGCTGAGGAGCTGAACAATGTGCTACTGTTACACTGTCCTACAATTTTTGCATTTTTCTTTGGTTTTAAGAGCCAACCTCCCAAAATATCAGGAAAATAGAAATATGCTTTATTTCTAATTTCTTCTCAGCTAATCCTTGTGCTTGGCTATGTCCAACAATATCCTGAAGCAAAAGTTGAGAAAAGCATTCCTGTACTACAGAAACCATGTTCCTTGACACAGACATAGATGATTTGTAAGAATCATTTAGATACCTCTTAAATACCCAGGCACAGAAATACTGGCAACATTGCCATATTATGAAACATACAGTTAGGTAGTAATCTGCTTTTCATATGATATTTTATGTGGCACAGAAACAGTAATCCTCTGGCTGTAACAGAGTATTTAGTGTCTGTTGTGCTTGATGTTGTGTAATGTTAAAGGGAAAATATAAAAGATCAGAATATGGCCAAGATGAAGGTGTGTGAGATTAATGTTTCAGAGCTAGACCTTGAAAAGAATGAAAATGAACTGGTGTAGCTAAGCTGGCAAATGAGGAAAAACATGGTTAAAGGACAGTTTTATCTACAATTTGAGTAAATTAAATACTGCTTGAGAGTTAGAGGAATATTTTTTTTAAAAATAAATTATTTAAAGAATATTCTCTTATTCCCTGACTCAAGTGTTTTTAGTCCTTTCCAAATGGATTAATGAAGACTGCCAGGGAAAATAGAAATTGCCATTAAATTTTAACAGTGAAGGTTCACCCCCTTTATTTAGTCCACTTCAAGTGGGTTCATGGTAAACAATAAAAAAATGATAATAATTAATATAATTGTAGA
Organism: Passer montanus; assembly: GCF_014805655.1. Classification (NCBI taxonomy): domain Eukaryota; kingdom Metazoa; phylum Chordata; class Aves; order Passeriformes; family Passeridae; genus Passer; species Passer montanus. The sequence goes on along the minus strand of NW_024356504.1, from coordinate 11,548,581 downwards.
GGGTCATTTTTTGATAGAAAGTTTGATAATGCAGTGCATGGCAAGATTTTAGCCAAAGGTAAATTTCATAGCTGTGGAAATGTCTTTCCAATGTACCTTGGGATTAAAAAAATAAATAAAATTAGGAGCACCGAAACTAAAAAAACTAAAAAACATTATCCAAAAGCAAGTTATAGTTCAAAAAATATAATTAGAATCCACATATATTAATATGATTTTTAGTCAAAGACTTAAAAAAACTCCCTTATTTTATTCCCTACTTGTTAGTGCTGTTGCTGCTGCTGTTGGGACAGACGAGAAGTTATGAGCCAATACCCTTATGACATGACAGAGAACCCTCCAAACACGCCTGTCATGATACATCACTGATTCAGTAACATCATATTTCTAACCTGCCACTTTTCCAGACATGATGTTTTATTTCAAATCAGTCTGCTTATTTGTTTTGGTTTTTGTTTTGATGTTGGGTTTTGTTGGTTTGCTGTTTTTCATTTGGTTATTTGGTTGGGGTTTTTTCCATTCCAAATACCTGAAATTTTAACTAAGTTTTAAAAAAAAAAAAAAAAAAAAAATCAATGTCATAAGTAACATCGTAACATCTGGATGGGGATAATCTGGCACTCCAGTCAGCAAGGAGAAGCAAAAAAAGTGACTAAGCAAATACCTGCTCTTTTAATCTTGTGTGCATCCTGCTGTTCTGGTCTGAGTGGCTCTACCCCATTTCCCCATGTCATTATAATTCACCATCAGCCGTCTTTAACTTATCCTGTGCTGCACGCCAGTAATGGCAGCTGATAGCAAGTCTGTCTGAGACTCCAGTTGTGTTCAATTGCTTTGCTGCATTTTGTTTTACTAATGGATTTCTTTCCTGCTAAATTTATCTGTGGCTTTAAATGGGGAAGTTCCGGAGAAACTGTGTATTGAAAAGGCTTTTATTGTGGTTTTGCTTGCTGGTCAGTAATCTGTGCATTCCCTGAAACAGATCCTCACCAGTGCCTTCCTCTCTGGCTGTTTTTTCAGATAGACTCAATTTCATATCTGAGTTTCCTCATTGTATTTATTTTACTTTTGATACTTAAAATTATCTAAAGTTAAACAGAACACAAATTAGGAGAACAGAATCACATTTGAAGTCATAGCACTGCAGAAAACTGTATTTTACTTGCACATTCCCATTAAAGTCAAGGACACTACACAAGCAGAAGACAGTTCAGAAGAGGCTTTGATCCATAACTACTGCTATTGTGCAAGGGGATCTATAACTTTTTTTAGCTGCTTGGTGTAAGAACACAGACACTTGCTTCAGTGGGAGATATCTGGTTCATTAAACTTAACAATTAGCCTCAAGAAAATCTATACATTGGATTAGTTAAATCATCTTTTGCAGATACAGAAGTGCTCATTAATTAGTAGCAGGAATAATTTGAGCTTTACTGAAATATCAATCAGGATTAAATGTGTTATATAATTTATTCATTAGGCAACACGATTATGCTGCAGTTTAGAAAAAATAATTCTGTAACCGAGCAACATAAAGGAAAATATATAGCTATGCTTTATACAACAGCAAAAGAAATTATTTCAGATGATACAACTAGGAACTTATGCCATTAAAAGGGAAGGTTTTCCTACAATTTTGTTGAATTGAAGCTGTCTTGAATATTTGAGTATCTGAATGAACATGTTTATTTTCTTTCATATTTGCAGGGGGTAAAAGATAACTATAGCAATTTACTTTTATTGTCCTACAAATCTCTTTACTCTGGAAGTAAAGCACAATTCTTTAAAAAAAAAAAACAGAATATGGGGAAAATATTTCAACTATACTGGAAACTTTACTTGTATACAATGATACAAGTAATGACTGCTCTAGTTCAGGATCATTCACAACATCAGGAAAGTAAAGCAGCATGGGTACTGTAAGAGGGTCAGGTACATTTTGATCTTCACTAATAAGCAAAAGCAAATAGGGGAATTCCAAAGCAAAGCATCTCCTTCATTTTTCTAATCCTGAAGTTAAAAGCAAGGAAGAAACAAATCAGTCTCGGCTCTGATAAAACCTCTCCTGGCCTATGTTTTTGATTTTAAATACCACTCCAAGTTAGCTTAATATGCACTTGCATGCAGTTTTAACCCTCGTTCTAATTAGACTTAAACTGATGCACCCATCTGGGACAATTTTAGTGAGGTGCTGCAAAGATTCATTCAAATCAGAGAACTGCTGACTGGAAAAGGACAAAATACATACCCCTAGTTTTGGAGTTAGATTGCAGAATAATATTTTAAAATCCTTTCTACTATTTGTAATAAAGAGATCAGAACTTTACAGGCTTTGACTGGAGCTGCTAGAAAGTGCTTTTGAGCTCTTGCCTAACAGCTTGAAAGGCATTAAGTTTTAGTCTCAGTTTATCCTGTCACAGTAAAAGGCCTAAGTGACTTCAATCTGTGCTGTAAGAGACTAATCCTTTCATTAGGTCTCAGCTGCGTGCATGTTTCCTCACCTAACAAAGTCTGGTATGAAATAGTTTTTCTAGGAAATTTGAAAGAAGAAATGTGAATAGATTTTTTCAAAACAAGTAATTTCAATCACAGTTGAAGTTAATTAGTAAGGAACCAAACTTCTCTATCACCGTGGGTTTTGCTGTCTGTTATTCCTCTGATCTTCCTGACTTCCTGCTGGTATAACATCCTGAACACTTTGCATTTACAATCCTCATATCCAAAGACCTACTTAAAAAGTATCGATATGGGTTAGCAAGAAAACAAAGACATTTAAGCCAGGAATTGAACTACTTGTTTTGGAGCATGTGTACAAATGTGTTATACCCACAGACCTTTGAAGTACAGCTTTAGTCATATCAGGGCTATATCAGAGACTGTGCTGACACTCAGAGCTGCCAGAAATGTGGCATCCAGCTGTATAAACTCTTTACACCTCCCCTTTTGGCCAGCACTTTTTACATGCATGATACAAGGTGCTCATAGAGAATCTAGCCAGTTGTGTTGTCCTAAAGGATGCTGTCAATTATAACAGCACTATAAGTGGCTTCATAATTTTATTTTTACCAAATACATTGGAGGAGAAGGCTACTGTGTTCATCTTTGTAGCAGGAATACTATCAAGCTGTTTGTTTTGGTATTATTTTATATATATATATAAAATTACAAAGAGTGATTATATATATCACTTTAGCCAAAAATGTTTCTGAAGTTCAATATAAAAAGCTTTTAGATTAAATTTATATAATTTATTATTTTAAACAAAAATAAATAGTAAACGCAGACTGAACCCAGAAACTATTTATGACTTTGCATTCATCTGGGGAAATTTTCCATCAAAGAAAGTGCACATAAATTTTAAAAGGTTTCTTGAAACAGCTTCAGGCTATGAAATTGTAAATTACACCATTGATGAGGCATTTTGTGGCTAGCAAGATTCCTCCTGACAACTTTCCCACCTTGTAGCAGTAGCTCTGTTTTTTTTTCTCTTTGACTTTATCTCTCTTTATCACTCACTATCTCTTTTCCCCAGCCCAACTCTGCTCTTTTGTTTGACTCAGAGCTGCCTTATTTCCTCTCCAGTTTTCAGTTCACCAAATAAAAGAATCGCTAAACTGTGGTTCACATCATTCTCACATTTGTTCATAATATGAGTGGTTCACACTGGTTCATTCCCAACCTTAACTGGAATGCAGAAGTGCTATGGTGTTTCTCTCTAATAATGCTGTATATATCAGCAAGCTTTTGTCTCTGGCTTCTGCTTCTGGATCAGCTTTCAAAAAAGGATGATGATGAGAGTTGCCAGTGGTAGCTTTGACAGAAACTGCACTAATTTTGGCTTCTCCCTGCATGTTCAAACACTACGGTGAAATAAGGCATTATGGTATCTGTACCCTCAGTCAAAATTTCATTACTCAGTTGTCTTCTCTTATTTTCATTTGGATGGTGGGATGAGCTAAGTTGTACCTCTGGATTAAAGCAGCTGTTAGCAGTCATAACAATCTCTGTAGAATTCAAACCAGTCACCTTTAACACAAAGAGAGTACCACAGTTTAGCCACATGCTACAAGTGAAGTCCTAAGATAACATTTTGTGCCATACACATGAATATTTAGCTCTTGTAGGAAGGCTGCTACATTTTAAAAGAAGCATTAAATTAAATATTAGTAATGCAATTTCAATAAGATGATTAGCTTAATGGGTCTAGTCCTATTTCTGCAATAGGCTGGAAGAAATTGCTCAAGTGATGTAACAACACTGTGCACTGTAATTTAGTATCTACTTATCTTGCTGTAGCAATACAACAAATATTTTTAAGAGAAATAAAAGTACTTAATGCAGTATATGTTAGTCTTTAAACTGTCTTTCTGTAATATTTAGGGCCCTGCTTATTCTTATATTTTATGATTATGTCTATAAAATGTCAATTATTTGTATCACACTCCTACTATTTGTGCAACAACAGTAAGTATTTTGCTGCATAATTCAAAGTAGGGTGAATGCCTTTATGGTTGAGATCACAGTAGGTTTTTAAGCTCACCAGAAAACCGTGAGTTCGAGCCCCACACCAAGACTTGGACAGAAACCCAGAAGTGATACTGCAATGCAGTATTAGAGATAATACTGCATTTGATGTTCAGTCTTTAGGATGAAATGATAAGTTTGTTTTTGCTTCATTAACCTTGAGTAGTGGTATTGTGGAAATGGTTCAAAATGATGCTTTTAAAAAAGAACATATAATAACCCTATTTCCTGGTCAGCTGTCATTTCTCCTCCTACTCAGTATTCAAAAATTCTCCTACAAGCTGTTAGTGAGCACACAGTAGTTGTTCTTTTACACATCCGATAGGTATGTCCCTATTTTGGGAAGCACTCAGAGATGAGGATAAATGTATCAGGTCACATTCTGGTTTTTCACTTCCAACACTCTCTCTGGGCTGTAGAGGTTTTAAGAAAAAATGTGCACCAAAGTGACTGTTCGAAGAGTTCTGGTGATCTGGGGCATGGCAGTAGAAGTCCTGCCGTCTTTGAAATTGGTAAAACATGTAGCACTGTGTTGATAAATAGGAAAGCTTGTAATACCATCCACCAACTCTTGCATAAGGACACAAAGGATAAAGATTCTTGAATTTTCCATGTACTCATTTTACATGAGTGGAAGACTGGAAAATTAATTAACATATTTATGGGTACCTAGTTAGATTTTGCCCTTGTCCCTAAAGTATCTGGATGCTTCATACAGATCTTGTTCTTAATCTGCTGTCTGCTCAACTTGTACCACCTGCTTCTTTGCCTAAGTATGGCATGGAATGCTTTTATTCAATGAAATAATTTAAGGCATAATGGATAGATAATTTCTAAGGAAATTTGTATTTGGAACAACAGTCTACCTTTTAGTAGTTGTTAGTGAAAAAATGTATTTCCTGAAATTTTCTGAAATTTTATAATAGGAAGGACATGTACAAATATTGGCTGTTTTACCTTCTCCAAAAAATGACTGTTCTTGCAAATTCTGATAAAAAGCTTCTCCATAGGAATATGTGCTCAATCTTTGATTTCTGTATATAACCTTGAAATAAGTACTACTGCTGATCATGACTTAATTGTTGGTCTTGACCTGTTCTGATTTTGTGCTCATTCATAAAGTTGTGCAATAACCTATTGACATCTACTGATGTCTTCAGTATTTATTAAAAGGTCAGAGATTTGTCCTGAGATGATGTTTCCCTTGTAGACTCATGTGTATTGTGCCTGGGAGCATAGAGTTCAGGGGCAGTGGCAGAAAGTGCTTTAAGGAATAAAAACCAGTTTTATAATGGGAATTGTAATCCAGTTTCCCATGAAACTATCAAATATCCATTTACCCTGTGCTAGCCTGTATGTCTCTACAATTAGGAAAATCTTGGTTTTTTCTGGCTGGATTAAAATGAAATGCAACTAAACAAATGACAAGAATAAGTGACAGGTTGGAGAGGAGAGCATTAAGCAGAGAGAGAGAACTAGAAAAGGTGGTTGGAAATTGGTCTGCTGTTTGCAGCAGGAAAAATACCTTTAGAAATATTAGGTATCAGTACCTTCATTTAGATAAACAGAAATTTAAAGTATGGCCTAGACATTGAGGAATTATAAAACCAGCATGGTGTTTCTGGTGAAATAAAGCAGACATTTCAGCTTTCTAAAATTTTCAAAAAGTAGTTATAAATCTTTTAGAATTATTAATAACGTAATGATGGGTATGTAAATAATACTTTTTTGTTTGCCCCATTTATAAATATATGTATTAAATGAAAGCACCATAGATTTTTTTCCTTGATTTCTATGCAATACAAAGGATAGTACAGGATCTTACAATAAGTATATTATAGACCTACTTCATAAGTATTTTTATTATTCCCCATAAGATATATTAAAATCATATGAAGATATTATATTATGTGTAAAAACTAAAGATAAAAAAATGTAAATTTTATCTCTAATCATATATCAGCTTATAACTTACTGAATTTCAGAGAATCTGAGGCTAAACATTTTAGGTCAAAAGCTTTTTTACCAGTTTTCATCTCACAGAAATGCTTCAATTGCTTTAGAGTGAAGATTTTAAGAATATAACAGATTTTAAGGAGGACTCACTTTCAACAACATTTCCAATTTCAAAATTATTATAAATTTTACATTTGAGAGTTTTTAAGAATGTTTTGTTCAAGAAACTCTATGCCTCTGTTTTTGAGTATAGGATGTTTGGGATCAGTGTTTGAATTATTTATACTCCTCTTAGCACATTTCATAAAGTTTTATTAATTGTTGATATTAATGAGACTTATACAATGGGACTAGTCACATTTTTTTTAATAGTTAATGAAATTAAAGTGATATTTTATTTATATATATATGTCTGTCATTTTTTTCTCTATTGTTTGTTTGTTTGTTTTTTCCTGCCCAGAAGATCAAAGTTGAAGTAAAAGCCTTCATCCTAAATTTTTAAAATATTAGTCATATTCAATTCTTGTTTTGGCAGATTGAAGCCAAGTTTTTGGGCTTAGCAGATATTGCAAACTTCTCTGTGTGGTGCAATAATACTCACTTAAGCTCCCAAGCTTTCACAGAGAAATTGAGCATTTGCAAACATGACTGAGTTGAACCATGACCTGAGAAGTTATTAGGGTGGAGCTTGAAAAAATAATTTCTATTGTGTTTATTCCCCAGTTTGGCCAAGAACCAAATTATTTCATGCACTCTTGTACAGTCATTTATGCACGAGTTTTCTTATTGTGCTTATATATTTCTTAGAGAACCTAATAAGCTTTCTTTCATTTTGGAGTGGCCTGTAATAAACATTTTCTCCAGAGTATCCTCACTCCTGAAGTCTGACCAGGGCTCCAATTCAAGGGGTACATCAAGCTTTCTGTTTGACTTTTTCATTTTAACACAGAGCCAAGCCAATTTCATGTGTAATATTGACTATATAATTGATAAACAGTGTTAGGCAACCAATTATATAATTATGAGTGATTACAACACCATAATAAATATATCTGAAGCTATTTACTGTACTTCCCACAAACTGTATTCAGGTTAAAAAACAACATTGCTACCAAAACCAAAGAATATTCAGTGCTAGATTTTGCTAGCTGCTCTGAAGAAAACAGTTGTAGAAAAGCAGTGAGTTTGTAATTTGTCTCTTCTGTGTTTCACCATTCTCTGATATTTATTTTAGAGGTAACGTGAACAATAAGTGCAAATAAGAATAAGTAGAAGCAATGAAAAAGATATCAATAGTACTTTTATATTATTATTCTATATTTTATATATATATATATATATATATAAGGCTGATACACTTGGCAAAACTAAAACATATTTTAACTTGATTCAATCCTAGCAGAATTTTCCTTTCTGCACTGCTGTTACATAATAACATTATCAATTTGCTGAAAGTATTGGTAGCACAGAACAAACAGACTTAAAAACCTTTCATTTTGGTTTTGGGGTTTTTTTTTTGCTTGTTTGGTTTTTCCTTTAGTCTTTTTTTTTTTTTTCTGCAATATATAGATGATATGTCCATGACAGGTAATAATGAGCTTTCATTACTATTCTTCAATCAGTTTTGGAAAGTTTCCTTTACAGATAATACCTCAGAGGTAGAATGTTAACTTTGAGTGCTGATCTTAGTTCAACATCACAGCTCTGGTGTTTTATTCCCGTAAAATGTAAACCAATATCAAGCTCCAACAAAGAGATGCATGAAGGTCTCTACACCCCTTAAAATGCCAAAAGGAAAGCTGAATTTACCATTGCAAGATTTGGAAAAAGCATTTTGAGGTGATGCAAGGTACCTCTTTAGCCAGAGGTTCTGCTTACCCTTTTTATTGCACTTCAGAAAGGCTGGTTAGGTAGACTTAATGGAACTGTCAATCCTGTACTCAAAAAAGGTTTCTATTTAGCATTAAAACTTTAAAATAAGACCCTATTTTTTCCTAGCAAATAGACCTGGGCTGAGTGGTTCAACTCACTGCCCTGATCTCTAAAATTTCTTATTATTATCCTGGGTATACCAGAATAAAAAATGTAACTTCAAAGAACAAATATGCCATAACTCTAAGGACTAGGGTTGAAGTTAGTAGGAAAATGCTTCAGTTTTAAAATACCTGCATGTTATTTTGCTCTCACAATTGCTTGCAAACTGTACATTATAATATATTGTGTATCTAAAAAACAATGACTTGCTGATCATTAAAAGTGTGATGTGTTCAACTGAGTCACAAAAATGCATATATTTGTAAAGCCTTTATTAAATATGTAACTATTGAATAACTTCAAACATTTCAAACCCATATAAAAACATAAAAGGTTTTCAGTTATTCAAAAACCTTAGTTTACAAGTCTTTTGCTTTAGATAAAGACTATAAATAAATGGGTTGTAAACACAATTTTGAAAGTTATGTTAATCAAGAGAATTTTTTTTGTAATAACTGTGTGTAAAGAAAACTGTTTCTCTGCAAAGCAGAGTATCAGAAACAAGGCTAGAAAAGCCATCTTTTTGGCTCTTGCTCACATCTGACTTTACTCGAGCCTTGTAGGGCCAAGTATCCTTAACTGTTCTTGAGAAAAACAAGTCAACATTTGCAATCAGCTTGTCATGGGCAATCTGACAGGGAATATTTGGTCCAGTCCAAGAATGAGAAATGATTTGTATAATCTCATTCCTTTAAATTAAAAATAAGACACATGTCCCAGTACTATGCACGCTAAATTAATCCTATGCAGAAATAAAGCACATACAAGCTGCTACCCTGAGCACTGTACTCTATCTCTTGAATGCAGAAATGGGTGCAATTAAATCCTCAGTGTGTGAATCTCTCACTTACTACCTTAGATGTAGGAATGGCTTTGCATATGAACTGAAATAAAAACACACAAAAAAATTCATAAATTAAAAAATCCTCGCATAATACTATATTTAATGCATATGATAGATGTCTTCTCTTCTGCATCATCAAATTAACTGATGTAGGAGCAACCAGCACTTAATGTAATGCCAGGAACTGCTGTTGTACAACCTCAAGATACTTTTACCTGTAACAGGCAGAGAGCAAAAGGAAAGTTCCTTTTAGGCAGTCAATAAAGCAGGTTTTATCTATGAACTTTCAAACATCACATTAGGATGATTAAAAATAAAACCCTACATGAAACAGAGAGATCTGTAAGTGTTAAATATGCATGGAATATGGAGAAAAATTATTTTAATAATAAAATTAAAATATTGTCAGTGCTGTTTTAGTCAGTGGAAGTATATTTGATTAAGCTTATCAACATCTTCAAGCAGCAGTTGAACTCATCATTAATAATATTCATTAAATATGCTTTGTCATATTGTGCTTGTTTAACAGTCCTTGTCTACAGGTAAAGAACTGAGAGAAAATATGAAATGGGTTGCAAATTTGAATAGGCTGTCAGGCTCCCCAGCTGGGGTGTCTTAAATCAGTAGGATTATGTCTCAGTTTTCTCTTTTAATATCCTCACATGGAATCACATCCCTAAATGATGGTATTTGAAGAGGTACTGCTTAAACCCGTGGGTCTGACATCACTGCAGTGGCACACAAGGTGCAGGATTCCCGATGCTCTGCCGCTGTGTCTGTGTTAGGGGCCAGCTCCAGCAGGATGCTGAGTGCCATCGATGCCAGCAGGCAGATGTGCTGAGCTCCTGTTGGGAGGTAGCACACTTCCATACTGATTGTGCTCCACAGGGTAGGGGAAGGGGAGTTGATATTGTGCTAAAGGAAAAAGCTGGTATTAACCCTTGAAGAAAACAGATTTCTACCTCCCCTAGTCACTAAACTGGAAGAAAGGGTATAGGACAAAGCTATAATTTTCAGAAGAAAATATGAAATTAGAAAGGGCAGAAGAGAACTGGAGAAGAAAATGTTGTCTTTTCTAAGACCTGGCTAAGGAAATGTTAGCAATAAACTTTTTCTTTTGAGATGAGACAGTTTTTCAGTAATATTACCTCACTACTGAAAGTCACTGAAATAATTCGACAGTGTGAAAAATATTTCTCTCTTAGATCTGATTTTTTAATTTCTTTAGTGATGAAAATGAAGTGCTCAATAATGTGTGCTAGGGATGCTCTGGTTAGTTGCCAGTGCAGTTGCATTTATCTTCTAGTGTAAGACAACTGATTAGCTGTTCTAAAACTTAGTAGTCCATCGCAACTTTCTTTAGCATTAAGTTGGTTTGGACAACTGTAATGCACAGCAAAATAAGCATTAGGATTTTTTTTCTTCTAAACTCAAACACTTTTGTATGAAAAATCTACCAAAGAAAACCAGGCAGCTGCCTAACAGCCAGATTAATTGATCTCCATTACAGGAAAACACTGATTTCTTCATAATAAAAGGTGTAGCAACACAGAATTTATACCACGTAGCACATCAGTAATGATATTTGGAAAAGCTGTTCCATCCAAAAATATCTAGGTAGCAATTTCAGCCTTCTTGTATGTGTAATATAAAATTATTTCCAAATGCATGAATAAGAGTATCTAAGTTATGCAAAATTCAATGTCTAAAACTTGACATCATACTAAACCACTGAAGAAAGAATAAGAATAATACATAAAAGTAGCATAGATGCTACTTAGTATAATAAAAGATATGTAAAATACCCACATATAGGTTGCTGAATTGAGAGGAAAAATAAAAGAAGTATGGTATCTAACTCATTAGTTTTTCAAACATTGGAGAAGGTATTGCTAAAATGCTTTCTCAAGCACCATATCAGTCCATTCAAATACTGAGAAAAATGAATAAGTGTATTCAAATACCATTTGGCTCTACAGAGAACTTATGACTGAGCTCCAATGCGAAAAAAAACCAAACAAAAACCAGCAGAACACCTGCAACAAAAACAGTATTTAAAAGAGATGGGAGCAAAGACAGGCTATGAGAGAGAAATACTAAAACACTGCCCAGGCATGCTGGGATGGTTTTGGAAAAGCTGAGCTAGATTTGAAACTCTTGGGATATAAAGGACAACAAGAAGGGTTGGTGTTGCTAGTATGTTTGCAGTAAAAGAATGAACAAGTATAACTTGAGTCTGCTAATGAGTGGGGGGAGAATGATTTAATGACAGTGGATGCAGATAAAGTTGATTTAGTGACAGTGGATGCAGATTCACTGCCTCAGTCTGGGAAAGGTTTGAACCTTGAGGTCGTGAAAAAGAACTCAGACAGTGATCTGTTGAGAAATTTGACTCCAGCCGTGTCCAGGATAAAACATACTGGGTTGTATCAGCAGCAGCTTTGCCAGTAGGTTGAGGAAAGCGATACTCCCCCTTTACTCAGTGCTCAGTTGACCACACCTGGAATAGTGAATCCAACTTTGGAACCCTAATACAAGAGAAATTGTGATGAACTTGAATGAGGGTAGCAGAGGCCACCGAGATGGATGTGGACTTGGTGCACATGTCCTTTGCAGAGTGATTGAGGAAACTGGCTTTGGCTGTGAGCCTAGAGTAGAGAGAGCTCCAGATGACTTAATAGAAGTCCTTCAATAGGCATGAGGAAATTACCAGGAGATGGAAGCAGGTCTTCAACTGAGGTGCATGGCAAAAGATAGACAATGCTTTAAATTGGTGTAAAGAAAAACCAGTTTCAATATGATGGTATATAGAACAGGTTGCCCAGAGAGGCTCCATCCTGGAATCCAACTGGGCAAGTCCTAAGCAATCTATTCTGAATTCTCTATTGCTCTTGCTTTTGGCAGAAGACTGGACTGGATGACCTCCCAATCTTCCTCCTGACCTAAATGCTCCTGGATTCTATGAAAATACGATGGTTATAAAAGACCAATCTAAGAAAAGGATTCTTTATTATACTGGAATGGTAAAATGCTATATATTAGAGTATGTGCCATGCTAACAGAATGCTTTCTGGAAGCAAATACATCTGAGTGATTGCTATTTAATGATTCCCATGTGAAACAAAGCATTACTTGTTATATAGGTTGTGCCAGTTAAAAAAAAAAAATACAAACAAAGGGTGAAGTCCAAGAGAGGAATAAGTTACAATCTGAACTAGGTTATGAGGATATACCTGGTTAACAATAAATTTTAGAGATATGGTAATTGAATCTAATCAGATATATTATATCCTGTGGAAATGTATTTTTTTTTCCCCATTGGTAACTTCATGTAGATCTCACAAGTATGCAGGACCATGAAGCTCAGAATCCATTATGAACACTTAAAAAGCTGGATCAAGCTAAAGTTTGATAAAATTTCTGTTCTTTAGAACTTTGAAAAGTGATTTTTTTTTTGTTTTGTTTTGAGGAGGAAATAAAGCGCCATTTGTTGCATAATACATGTAGCACCAGTTAATCACAAATAATACTCAGTTAAGTTTCGCTTTTTAAAAAATATTGATGCACAGGCTCTTTATGACTGATTAGTGGTAGCACCTGAATAAGTGCTACAAATATCACAACAAATTTCAATGTGAGACTTGCAAACGATAATTTTTTTCTGTTTGAAAAAAGCATGAGTTTAGCAGCCACTGAACTTTCTTAGCCAAGCCTCCTGTATTTTTATAAGTCATTTATTTGGCAGTTCTATTTTCTATATGGAATTTGGAAAGGCTGAGGGCTGAAATTGACACAGGAGTTGATTCCACCTTTGTGTTCTTTTTGTGTTCTTTTAATCCTATGTCAAGAAAAAGAAATAGTTTGGACACTTCTGCCATTCAGTTTGGACACTTTTGCCCCAGCTGTCTCTAACCCCATACTAGCACTTCAGGGTCATGTCTGACCTCTGTAAGACAAGAAGTTGTTTCTCTGGAAATTATTGTTTATTATGACAGGAGAGAGACACTGCATTACCTAGGGTATCATCTTGGACCTGACCCGTGGTCTGAGGTGCTCATATCACAATAATCCCTATTAAGTACAATTCCTATTACAGGTAGTTTAACATAACTACTCCCTGTAATACCAATTTATATTCTCACTCTGTTATCCATTTTTTAGACTTGATCATGTTGGGGATTTTTTGCGACATTTATACATATATGTACACTGGGAAATGTTACAATGCAACTTTTGTGTACTGCATTGGAAAAGAGAAGAGGATAGTGTGAAAATGCAATAGCGAAGAATGTTTTGGAACAGTGAGCTTTTCCAGAATAATACTTCTTTTGATGTTAAAATGGGTCTTTTGAGGTAAAAGACTCAGACTCACCGCATTAGTCAATCAGCTCATTAGAAGCCCCTTTAATTTGCCACTCAGTTCAAACTTCCTGTGATTGAATGTATTTAATAAGAAAAGTGCTTTATTAGCAGAAGTTTTGTGAACTATAGAATATCAGTTTGCATTCTGTGATGGGGTAGGAAGTACTTTTGGCAGTTCCTCAAAATGGTTCTTAAACCTTCTGAGAAGGAGAAATACACTTTCATAATATATATCATAGTATATACATATAATTGGAAATTAACTCCTTAATTTGATTTTACATGTAAAACTTCAGGTCACTATTTTTTCTTGCAGTAATTCAACCTCAATGTGCTCTTCATAGCTATGATAACTTAGTTAAATCTGATATTTTAGTGCCTGTGGCATCTATGAAGCAACAGCACCCCAAACATTTAGAAAATCTACTTTCCAGGTAATAATCAAGATTAAATGTATAAACTTGCTTCTCCATCATTAAAAAAAAAAGTTGGCATCTTTCTTCAGATATTTCTTAGAGAGTGGAAATAAAGTGCTTTATTTTTTTCATTCACAGAAAAAATATCCCAAGGTGAAAAGGGATTAAGAATAAAATTTTATTTAAAAGGGAAGCAATTCAATCAATTCCCATGAAGCAGGGACAAATGCTCTTTGCACATTTAAATGCTAAAGAGATTATGTTTGAAATTCAAGCAGCCACACACAATGTATTTGTCTGGCTAATAATTATGTTTTGCATATGTCGAGTTCTGCAGAGACAATGATGCTACTGGTAATTCTGCTAGTGCAGGATCTGCTTTTTTTTTTTACAAATGAGGTCAAAAGGCAATCAAAAATGAATGGAAATAGATCTGCGTGGTAGCCTTGCCTACCCATCAGCTAGGAAGAAGAGTGGTCTGTGAACCATGCATTCCTTCCTCTTTTCCGCTCTTTAAATAACCGTGAGCACAGGAGGGGGAAGCCACCCACACCCAGCTCCCAATCTACAAACATCACAAAATCAGACACTAATTCTGCTTGTAGCTGCAGCAGAAGTGAGTAGTTTTTAATTAACTTTTTAGGCATTTGGGAGCAGGTCCTTAGATCCTACTCCTAATCCTGACACAAGAAGGGATTTGCAAATTTTAGGATAAAGAAGAACAAGGTTTTATTACAGTTTTGTGGTCATCCACAAAGAGTACTCAAACTGTTCTTTATCTCAAAAACTACAAAAATTTTCTTTAAAACTCTGTGGGTAAAACACTAAATATGCTTCTGTGCATTAGATGCCCACATTTTTGTTGCTATAAACAATCATTGTAACTTATAAAAGGCTAAGGATGTTCTGCAAAGCATGCTCTGAACAGCAACCCAGCAGGGACTGGCTCAGGACTGACATTATACATAGGCTTTCACACGAGTTACTGAGCTGCTCTGTTAATGCACAGAGAAGGCTCAGATGCTGATTTATAGATACCTGATTTTGTACTTCAAGGCTGTTACCACTCTCTCACATAATATGGTTATGTTGTCCATGACCCCAGAAACATTATTTAAAATGGCATGGACTTTAGGTTCTTTCTTTCTTTCTACTTTTTTAGCAAGTAGACAGAATTGCAACATTATTTTACCTTAACTGCCATGACAATAGGATTTATGGACTACTGAGTTTCATGTCCTTTTGAAAGTATAAAAAGAAATGCCATAAACATGCAAAATACTAATGAGATTATCTGGCAATTTTTTTTCCAGAGAGGAAGGAGTAAAGCAGATTGACATAAATGAGTTTTGAAAGGAGGAAATTTGCAAGCTATTTTCAGAGATCCACTTGCATTGATTTGAATGAAAATCAGCAAAGAATGCTCTAAGAAATAATCTCAAAAGGGTACAGACTCCAAAGTCTGACAACAGCTGGGAGAAAGTGCTTTAGCACATGCATGTTATCATCCACAAAGAGTACTCAAACTGTTCTTTATCTCAAAAACTACAAAAATTTTCTTTAAAACTCTGTGGGTAAAACACTAAATATGCTTCTGTGCATTAGATGCCCACATTTTTGTTGCTATAAACAATCATTGTAACTTATAAAAGGCTAAGGATGTTCTGCAAAGCATGCTCTGAACAGCAACCCAGCAGGGACTGGCTCAGGACTGACATTATACATAGGCTTTCACACGAGTTACTGAGCTGCTCTGTTAATGCACAGAGAAGGCTCAGATGCTGATTTATAGATACCTGATTTTGTACTTCAAGGCTGTTACCACTCTCTCACATAATATGGTTATGTTGTCCATGACCCCAGAAACAGTCCTTCTGGGAAGAGTTCTTTCAGTTGGATAGACTTTGGTGTTAAATTGATTCCTGGTACATTTTATTAGGCAAAAATAACACTGGGCACTTAAAATGGAAAAAAATGGAACACATTTTCCTTTCTTTTATTTTCATTATTTAAAATGGCATGGATTTTAGGTTCTTTTTTTCTTTCTTTCTACTTTTTTAGCAAGTAGACAGAATTGCAACATTATTTTACCTTAACTGCCATGACAATAGGATTTATGGACTACTGAGTTTCATGTCCTTTTGAAAGTATAAAAAGAAATGCCATAAACATGCAAAATACTAATGAGATTATCTGGCAATTTTTTTCCAGAGAGGAAGGAGTAAAGCAGATTGACATAAATGAGTTTTGAAAGGAGGAAATTTGCAAGCTATTTTCAGAGATCCACTTGCATTGATTTGAATGAAAATCAGCAAAGAATGCTCTAAGAAATAATCTCAAAAGGGTACAGACTCCAAAGTCTGACAACAGCTGGGAGAAAGTGCTTTAGCACATGCATGTTAGTGATGCAACACATTTACATGATAATTAACAGTTTTTCAAGTAGCCTAGGTATAAGACAAAATCCCCTAATATGTCCTTGTTCTGAAGTTGTATCTGCCTGTCTAACCTGTGGATAAAAATGTAGGACAGTTTTGTCTGTTTTGCATGTTTCTTTCATAATTTGCTGTCTCTTTATGCAGCAATGGAGATTCAGCTAATACTGCTTAGCAAAGGTATACTGTACAGCAGTGCACCCAATACCTAAAGATCAGGATTTCTCAGTGTTACAAAAACTAAACTTCGCAATTTAATTCTAGGAAAGTTGTTGGTGTGCAAGTTAATTCCTGTGTCAGTAGGCATTGATATCTTGCTCTCAGGCCTTTATGGGTGTTTGTGGCCACAGAAACAACCAGTTGCCAAATAGTCCTGTGCATTTGCTCAAAAAAGGCCAAGATTTCATAAGCTGGTACTGTCAAGGATCAGTATTCAGATGTTGTGATAAATCCTAATTTCCAAGTATTTAAAGTAAATTCTTGTGTTTCTCTGAAATGACTGTTTAGGCAAGACCTTCTGTTTTCCATTGCAGACTAATTTGGCAAATCAGAGGTTTAAATGAGGTAATGTGTTATTATGGAGGAACAAGGACAGGAAAGCAAGAAATTTCACCATGTAGTCAAGTACTAAACGCAGCTGTGATTTCTGGCCTAAGCTTTCCTCTAGTAATTTCCACTCACTATCAGTACTGAAATAGTTAATAAGGTGGACACTTAAATACCATCTTTAGATTTTGATTATATGATGGCTCTGTTAACAAATAAGCTAGAATAGGTTCTTTGTGTGGATAACACTTCCATGCTGTAATTGAAGGCTGTATCAAAACCAGGTATAATAAGATCTATAATTGGAATCCAGTTAATGAAACAAAAAAAGAGAAGACCTTCCTTTTACACTGTTTACTCTGACTTTTTCTCAGATTGAATTTCGGTATTCTTTGTGGTGATCTTTCGTGATGAGATTTCACTGTGATTTCAATATTAAAGAATTATCAAAATGAGAAATGAAAAGCCTACATTGAGAAAATTGGTGAGGAAGCTTAAAACTGCATATCTTTGGAAATTCTGGAGGTCAAAAATCATTTAGTGATGAGTTATGGCTATAATTCTGCTTTCAAAAGGAAATTTTAGTTCAATTTCCAAGAAATTATTCAAATATGCATGTTATTGCCTTTTAAAAAAACTCCAGTATACTAGACTAAAAACTTCAAGCTGTACAAAATCATAAGACAAATAGTTCCCACCTCAGAAATGTGAACTTTCAGAGTTGCAGACAATGTGAAACGAGTGAGTAACTATAGAGCCACAATACCCCACTGTCATTGTCATTTATCCGCTCTGACTGGACTGAGGTCCACAGCTACAGTTCTGATTGCTTTTGAGATATGCAGTTTCCAGAGTCAATTAGCAATTTCCATAGTCAGCTTTGTCTTGCTACTCTGAATCCTATACTGCCTGATTAAGCTTTTTCCATACTTAGCTGGGAAGAGCATGGACTGCCTAGTACACAGACTGAGTCATACACTAAGTCAAGCATGTAGGAAATACTTTAAAACTGGACTTGAAAGCACTAACATAAAATCTAACCCACACCATTATCCTCTTCCCTTTGCTTGGAACCAGAGGGAACAGCACTCATGTCACCACTGGTGTTACTCAAAGTGCCATGTTCTGAAGTTTATTTCATACCAAACATGCAAAAGGCTGCTATCAGAAAATCAGTGGCTCTTCCCCTCTGTCTATTGCCAGGTATGATGTCTCATTTGCTCTCAGCATCTCTTTTTGATATATAGGCCAATTTGGTGGAGAAGGGAAAGGACCAATCAATAACATGAATTAGGAGTATGCAATCTCTTATCATAATGTAACATTAGAAAGGATGCACGATAAAGATTGAGAGAGGACACAATAAATCATGTGAAACGACACCAAAAATAGACTGACAGCATCTGTTCTTTTTGTCTCATAACCCAAACCCAAAATAGCTTTCACTACAACTAAAACGAGCATATTCAAAGCAGATAAAAAATGTTGTCAGCAATGCCTAATTAAAAAATGAAGCTCTTTTGAGGATGTGTATCACATCGTAACCTTACATTAGCATTTCAATCTAGAATGCGTCACCTTTCTTACTGCTACGGCATACTTTTTTAAAGCCAGCAATCGTTTTTTCTTTTTAGCTTAGACTAGAGAAATTTGGACCCCTTGATTGGTGTAAATTGGCCCTGTGACATTCTGAATCCTGATATTAAATTACCCTATGGAAGTCCAGCGTAAGAGGAGTTCTGTCTTAACACTGTACTGAAATGAAAGACTCCTGAACCACTAGCCTGCAGGTTTTTTATTTGTGCCATAGTGGAACTCAAAACTGTCAGAATGGATTTTTCCAAATTAACTTTTTTTTCATGTTAAAGATGCAGTACCTAAAATATCACCAATTTTATTCTTAATTAGTTATTAAAACCATGTATATCTATTCATACCTTTCGACCCTAAACACTGAGAAAGAGAATAACTTAGAAATCAATTTAACTGTTGTTCTATTTATTCAGATACTATCTCTTCTATAAAAGTTCCCTCCTTATTTAAAACCAATTCATCTTTACCTGGAAAGAAAAAGGAATATATTGGAAAGTCAAGGATTTGAAAAATAAGATTGAAATTGACCTATAAATAAGCTTTCTTAGGATATCTAAGAGGTTCTTTATCATAATCATTAGATATCCTACATGAAATGTGAATCAGAAGTGACCCACAGTTCTGAGCAGAATGGGGATGGGTAAATGAGATATTTGGATCACTGAGGTATTGTCTTACTGCTGATGCTTCTCCTTGCTGTAAAATCAGCAATACTGAATGGGGCAAGGAATGTTTTTTTCTTGGTAAGTATTGAAGTCTAAGGTAGAAACACAGTACTACAGTCACAAGAATGGATATCCTCATTTGTTTCCAATAGTCCAACACCTTCAGTAACAGTCTGGATTTCATCCAAGGAGTGTTTTAAGAATGCTTGGAAAAAAGCCCTGCATTAAGAAAGGGTTTTTTGACAGGTTTGGGGTTTTTTTTTTGGGTGGGGAAATACTTTCTTTATCAAAATGCAGACAAATAGTATTTCTTCTGTCAAGGAGTCCTACGCCAGTAGGGTGTCAGAGAGATTGGATTCATTGGCCTATCTCAAAAGTTCTGGATAAGGCACTAAAATTATGGTCAAGACTGCAGCTGCTGACCCTTGCACTAGAACAAATCTAAGGGGACTTGACACATATGTAAGCAGCTTTCTTTTCAGTTGTGTTTTTTATTGATTGGTAGGTTCACGCAAGCAGGTGCTAAAATGCCTGTACTGACTGAAGTCTAGATGAGGAGCTCCTAAATGAAGAGCTGATCTTTCTTCTTGAGAATTCTTAATACCATTTTCGCTTTATTTCATTACCATTTTTGCACAATTATTATTTTCCTCCTCAGAAGAAGAGCTGAAAAGGCCTTAAGATATTAGTTTGGAAATGTGCTTTGAAAATGCAAGTATGTTTAATTTGCAGTCATTTCTGGCAAATTACTTTTTTGAAACTGGTAAATGGCAAGTAGTTTGTGAGGTTTGTACACACTCTGCAAATTGCTTGATCTTATCTTTGCTCAAACCTATACTCTACCTTAGTCCTTCTCAACCCTGGAATATCTGATGGCTAAGCTTAAATTTAAGCTGAGCTTAAATGATCCTACCTTCCTTAAATAGATATCATCTGCAAGCTTAGACATATCCCATTATTGTCCACAGAGCACACAAGTAAAGAAGTAAAAATGTATTCTGTGTGGTACAATACTTTCTGATTATTATATATATTCTCATTCTCATTCCCAAAATAATTATACTTTTTATCCAAAAGTTTTACAGCTTTACCACCTCAAGCAATATTTTACATCTGTCAAGAATGATTTATGCAATAATGAATTAAACTGCAAAATGGAGTCCTCAAAGGAAAAGCTGTCAAATATTTTCACCATAAATAACTTTATTAAAATAAGAACTGATATCCTATATAAACAATATCTTGCCTTCAAGTATAATTCTGATCATATAGCTATAAGATTAGTGAACAAAATTGTGAAATAGTAAGGAATTTATGATATTGCTGCTTTGATATCAGAGTATAATTTTTTAATTAAGCAGATGCTAATGCCTAATGGGCAATCCTTGGAAAAAAAATCCGTTTCAAAATAATACTTCTTGTGACTTGTATTTATCTACTGCTCTTTTTAAAAAGGGATATTTACATTTAAAAAAAGCAATTTTATGTGTCTTTAATCCCATGAGTACATCCACTGACAATTGTGGAGTTACTTGTGCTATGAGAACCTGTAAATTTGGACCTTTAGTTTTGGCACCATCTGCTCCCATTAACCATTTTTCTCAGTAATTAACTCTTCTGGTAGCTATGTAATTGCCTACTGTGGCACTACTTGAAGAGAACAGAGGACTAGAACAGTCAAAAGCTGCTGTGAAGGCAGCACCGGTGTGGTTGGGACAGGGCCTGCTGGGTGCCCAGGCCATGCTGGATGCCCAAGTCTGGGCCTTCTAAACAATTACACAAAACCATCACAAGCATTCAATGCTTCTCTGCACCCTCCCCACACTGCACAGTGAAAAGGGAAACAGGCTCCATCCAGGTTACTCATTTATACAACCATCATACATAGAACTTTTTTCTCCTTTGACCACTCTATCTTTTGCCTATCATGTTTAAGGCAGTGTAGATTCAAGCAATTGCCATTTTTTGAATATGGACTTTCCTGCACTTTCATCTAGAAAAGTGGACTACAGACCAGTAGAGAACATCAGAATCCTAATTCCCGTGTGTGTGTGCAATACCATTTTTCTATAGCAAGAATTTTCTTTTAAGCTGAGCTTCAAAGCTGTGACATTTTAAAATTATATGAGGTGATATTTAGAATCAAAAAGAAAAAGCATTATTTATAGAGTGATT
Source organism: Passer montanus (assembly GCF_014805655.1). Classification (NCBI taxonomy): domain Eukaryota; kingdom Metazoa; phylum Chordata; class Aves; order Passeriformes; family Passeridae; genus Passer; species Passer montanus. The sequence goes on along the minus strand of NW_024356504.1, from coordinate 11,527,031 downwards.
CCCTTTCTGATATCTGCATTGCTGGAATTCTGATGACAGATTAGCTTTAAAAATGATCCCACTGACATTTGCTTTACTTCAAAATATTAGAGTAATTTTTAATATAATCAGTGGCTTATGTAGAGTAAATGATAATGTGATGTGGAATAAGGTTTTATTTGCAATTCACTGGGCTTTTAGTCAGGAGTGTGCAATACGGTCTTTAGAACCTCTGGTCACTGGAACCTCCAGCAAGTCACACCTTCTTGAGGTGCCTTCCTCCTCCATATGCTTAGTATTATGTTAAATATTATACAATGGCTTGCCATGAAATAACATGTCAGTTAACCTTTTAAGCAGTGGATAGTTCATTGGAGTAACTTGGGTTATTCACATGTAGAAAGCTACATTTCTGACTGTTCTAGAATTGACATCTGAAAATTGAAAACTGCTGAAATTGACCTCAAGTCTCATACTCACTCAGAGCACAAATGCAAAATAAGCCACTTACCAGGGACTAACTCTCACATTTTTAGAAAACTCTTGAAATTGACTTTGTTTTGTAACCTCGAGGAATGTAACCTTGTTACATATCACTATTCTGTATATTGTTACAATATACAGACTATATTATATATAGGTACATGTATCTATGCTATATATTGAAAAACTAAATCTGAAAACTTGAAAAAGTGGAAATGAAAAGTGAGGCATATATTTTTCAGTTATTTAGAATAACTATAGAATATGTTTACTAACATTCATTACATTCATCACACAGGTAGTTTCAATTTCATGACACCACATAGACTTAAGGCTTTCTATAACATTTTGAAAAGAAATTGAACATTATGTGGAACAAAACAAAAAAAAAATCTGTATATACAGACAATCAAGCTGACAGATCGCCATTCGAGTGTCAGACCTATCTTATATTTTGACAATTTTTGCTTGATTCACCTGTTTAAATTTAGCAGATCATACAGTTCACATGCTCAAATTTAGACAAGTAAAATATAGAGGCAATTAAAGTAACTATTCATAGAAGTGAAGTTACTGAAAACCCTTATGCATAAGATTGTTTACAATGAATAATCTCTAACTCAGCATTCAAAACTATTTATGTAGGATATGGCAACTTTTATGGACAGTATTTCTTTGGTATGTCTCAAACAGATTATGGTGTGTTACATGATTTCAGAATTCAGCATTTTAGAAAAGGATCTATCTGTCTGTCTATCTATCAATCATTCTCTGGTAATTTACAGATAAGTAGTACTTTTAAAGGCTTTTCCTTCCTCCTAATGTTTTGGGAGACTTCAGGACTTTTAAACTACCACATCTCCAAGCAGTGCTCCAGGCTGATGGCTGTGAAAGTTAGCAATAGCATTCTCCTTCTGCAATATTATTTTTAACACATGCCAAGTTAACACAAACACAGGGTAGATGTGTAAAAGACACACAGTGTCAGGTCTCCTGAGAAATCTATGTCCAAGGCACGGCTACAAAAAATCTTAATCGAAATCTGCTCCAGACCACCAAACCAGATCTAAGAATAAAGGGTTCTACTGAGAATCTGTTACCAAGAGTATGCTTAAATATTGGTAGCGTGGGTAGAATGGTTGGCCTGAGTCCTATCTGAATTATAGCAGCCTAAGCTAAAAATAATATTACTTAAGTCTCTCCAAGATAACAACAGAATTATTGAGAACAGGATTTAACTCTATGACTTTAAAATGAGAGAGCACATTGCATGTGATTCTAAAATTGATGTAAACAACACACTGGCACTTCTCCAAAACTAATTTAAGCTCAGCATTTGAATATGAATTTCCTTTTCCTTCTCCCAAGAGTGTACACAGCAAGAGACAAAATAAGGTACACCACAATTATCAATTACTTGAATTCATTTGAAAGATGGGTGTTTCTGTAAATAACTGAGTAATTAGAAAAAAAACCAAACCCAACCAACAACAAAACTCTACATATAACTATTATGTATCATAATTACTTCCCATGTCTGAAAAACGCTTTTCCCTTTCTCTATAAGCTAATGCTTTCTTTATGATAGGCTGGTTTTTTCTACTTTTAACTTCGCGGTAAAATTTAAATCAAGGTACGCTTCCTCTATGCTGACTATTTTAAGTGATTTACATCTTTAAACCAACTGAGAAGAACTTCTGTTCCAGAGTTGCAAACACTGCGCTGGCTGCGTTCAGCTGGTAGAGTGAGTGTGCAGTGACATACTCCACACACCCACTACTCTCAGGGCAGATTCCCTTACTGATCCACACAAATGGATTTCACTGGACTTCAGAGAAATTACAAGACCTCCAGCAAAGGGGCTGGCCAATACAACACACACACTTCTTTTACCAATCAACTGCTAACCAAACACGCAAAAAGTTTTGAAAATAAAACCAGACTTTACCATCTTTGTGGTAGTAGGTGACTTCTACTTTTCTCTCCTCTGACCCCAGCAGGGCTTGAGCAATTTGGGCAATATGATGTCTTTTGGTCTCTGGCCCATGAAGAAAATCACAGGTGCAAGGTTTCTGCATGACATCTGGCCTGGAGAACCCGGTCATCTCACAGAACCCATCATTGCAGTAGATGATAGCACAATTCTGCACTCTAGCATTAGCAATGATGAATTTTTTATCTGCAATAAAAGAAAGTGATGCATTTTTTAGTGCTCTTTCAACATTTCTTATGGGGTCGATTGCAGAGATGAATGCTGAACAACCCTTCTTTTCACGAAATGCCTGAAATAAAGAGATTTTCAGTCATTTAATAAAGACAATTTGAATCACAACTTTTAAAGAAACTTCAATTAATTTAGAATACATTAAAGATGAATATAATTCCTTTTTTAAGGAAATAAAACCACACTATGCAAGTGTCTGTAAATCTCCTTTTGACTTAAAAATTTTGTCTGTTTCAGGCTTCACTGAAGCCCAAGCGATGAATGCTCTCCCGTCAGACGCAACTCCAGGAAAGTCCTTGAAAAGTTAGCAGCTTCTTTTGGGGAAAATAAAGCCTTGGGAAGGGGTTCCACTTTAGTGAAGGGCTTCTTGATGTAAGGTCCATCTCAATCTACTCTATAGAGGTTTTCATTGAGGTGAATGACAGTGAATTTATAGTATGTTAATAAATCTATCTAGAATGTAACAGAAGAAAAGTTCCTAAAAAAAAAGGGGGGGGTGGTACATGAAATGATTGTTATGTTGGAAACTTTTTGCAAATTTCACTGAAGTTGTCTGCTTCCATCCATCCTACTTTCCCAAACTCTCATCTCAAAGACATGTTCAAAAGTTTTCAACTCTTATTAGTTTGTTTCTGTTTACCTTTTTAACGCACTATTGCCATTGTAATTATAAATGTGTGACTATGATACACTTACTGCTAATAACATTACTTTTTAGCTACCCAAATTCACAAGGTGATTGCTTGCTTTATAAAAGATTTTTTACATAACACCAAGTAAACAGTGCAAGTCTTCAAAATTTTAAATATGTCCGTCTTTGAACACAGCGACATATTTGGAGATTTCATTCTTACTTTTTCTGCTCTCTTTCAATCATGTTGAACTTTCACTATCACTTGCCTATTTAGTAGCTAGTGCATTATTACTGTCAAAAAATCTACACTACATAAAATCTTGGAGTAGCAACACCAACTTAGCATATAGTTAAATTAGTAGTAGCACTGTCTCTATTTTTTTCTCAAAAAATATCAATGTTACACATGCTAATATGGGTCTAAGTATATGGATGTATACGAACTGGAATTACCTGTAAGGGCTCACACCAGACTGACACTAAAATTATGCTAAATATTTAAATCAATGTACATATATCAAACTACTGTTTCGAAATTAAATTCATTTTAAGCATCAAGTGACCTTCTCGCAGCTAATAGGAAGCCAGAATTCTGGCCAGGAAAAAACACTTCAGCTTCAGCCTCCTCGACAGGTAGTAAACTGCTGCATTGGAAAAGATCTCACAGACTCTCCCTGAGGATGCATTTGCACTGGTTTGATAGATATTTTAGACTTACACTAAAAAAAGAGAGAAATTTGACAGCTATATCTAAATGCAGTCATGACAACAAGGTAAGAGAGTATTTCCTCTTTAATAACTCTTCTGCATATTTTCTGTTTCCTCTAAATCAAAGTCTGAAGTTCTGCTTGATTTTGAAAAGGCAATTATTATTAACAGTATTAACAATCATCATAATAAATCTAGCCTATTTTTTAGACCTGGCAAAGACAGCAAGATTCTACATTCTGCTTTTAAAGCCATTTCACTGATTCAGAAGAAGGTAAGAGATATAACTTCTATAGCTGTACAATATGGATACAGTCAACGATAAAAACTATTCCTTGAAATAGGGTGGGAAAATAGCTCCAACCCCCCTCCCCCAAAAAAACCCAAATCCAAACCCAAACAAGCCCCACTAGCCAATAATTCAAGCTAGTAATCTGTATTCTAGATCAAAAACATTGCTACTTCTACCAGGGATCCCCTCCTTACCTCCGGGGTTTTCTTTGCAAGCTACAAACTTAAAAATAGTCTGGAGCTGCTGTCCATTTAGTCACAAGCAGAATAAAACTACTATAGCAAAATAGATAGAAAGCGAGAACTTACTTTGCCCTTCAAATTTTCGTATGATTGTACCCAAAAATGTATTTTGTGGTGCCACATGACCTCTGCGAACAGGCATGTTTGTACAGGTCTTCGGTTTTCTGTGCACAATGACTTCTCCAAGGATCTCCTACACGGCTCCAGCCCAAAGCACCGAGCCAGCTACCCTTTGTGACAAATCATCGTCCTCTGGAGCTCGGAAATCTCTTCCCATTAGCACCACTTCTAGAGACACGCTTTTCCTATTGGAGTCAGATTCATCCCCCAGTTTCTCTCTTTTTCTTTCTTTCTTTCTCTCCTTGCTTTCTTTTCTATTTTTTTCCTGGAGGATCTCGGACGCTATTGTCTGGGGCGGGTAGGGGTGGGGTAAGCAGGAGGAGGTGGCGGGTGGGGAAAGATTACAAGGGTAATCGATCTCTAGCACCAAACATCGCCAATTTTCCAAAGCAAATGGCTGTGACCCGGCAGTTTCCGACGCTGTAGTGGTGGTTTGAGGGCTGGAAGACTAATGTTTCTCCGCTGCCAGTGGGAGTGACGTTCCCCCCCTCCGGGCTTCACCACGGCGCGCAGCAGCTCGGATTACTCAAGCGTGGTTTAGCAAGAGCCAGCCAATAAATCTCTTCAAAACTCGGCGACAAACAGCGGCATCAGGAATAAGCTACACCCCAGCAGCACCGCGACGTGCCACATCCCCCACCGCGGCGGCTGCAGGGGTCAGCGGGGACCGAGGGCGATGGCGGCGGGGGGGCCCCGCCACCTCCGGTAGCCCCGGCGTCCCCGCCCTCCCGGCACCGCCGGCCCCTTCGCGGCCCCTGAGCGTGGCCCGCCGGGGAGCCCCAGGCGCTGGCAGGGCCGGGGGAGGGAGGGAGGGAAGTTGGTACACGCCCCGTCTGGGGCGGGGGGCGGCGCGAGTAGGGGTCGATGTTGAGCGATGGGGGAGCGGGGGAAGGGACCACCGGAGCCCTCGGCATCCTTCCTCTCCCCGGTGGAAGGGACTGCCGCCTCCTACGCGGCGTGACCCAGGCGAGGGCTTCCCCTCGCCGGACGACCCCCTCCCGGGAGGAAGGGGGATTCCCCCGGCGCCGAACGCCGCTCCCGGGCTGCCGAGCGGGTGCCAGCCTCCGCTCGCGGCCGAGCGCGCCGGGTCCCGCGGGTGCGGGGGCCGAGCTCGGCACGGAGCCCTCGCCCGGCCCGCGGCGGCACCGAGCGGGGGCCGAGCCGCTGCCCGGGGCCGCGCTCCGCCCCGGGGCCGGGGCCGCGCCGGGCCGCTCGGAGCTGGCCGTGGTGCTGGGGCCGCCTCGCCGGCGCGCACGGCCGGGGAGCGCCAGCCTCCCCCCACCTGGCTCCTCTCAGCTTCTCCCATCCCACAGGAATCGCTAGGGAGGCTCCCGAGGGATGCGGGTATTATTTTCAGGCTGTAATTAAGGCTTCCTGCAGTACCCAGCAGGCAGAACGGTGTGCGTTCAGCACGGCTCGGCGAGGTGACACGGGCAGGGAGATGGGGGCAGCCATGCGGTGCTGGAAAGGCATCTCCAGGGTAGTGCAAAGCACCGGCGGCTTCTTAATAAACTCATAGGGCAAAAAAAGAGAGGCACCTGAGCACCGTTCTTTGTAATCGCAAGCACAGGATATTGAGCCGGCAAACCACCGCTTCCCACCTGTTCTTCCACAGCACAAACAGGTGTTTCCTTATTCCCGTGAGCTTTTCAGAGGTGTGGCCCTTTGTGTCACTGTTACCTTGTGTCATCCTCTATATTTATCACAGGTGCATTTCTGGACTAATTTAATTTAATCTCAGCGGAATCATCCGGATTTACACAACTGTGAATGGTGTCTGAAAATAAAATTTATATATACATAAACTGTATTAAGATGGCTTCATAGTAATTGACTGTGTACTAATTACAAAGCCTCAGCTACGTTAAGGGATATATAATCAGATACGTAATCAATCTTAGTAAGTGAACATTGCTTATTTGTAGGAAAAAATGTTAAAATCTCTATATCAGAGGTATGAATCAAAGGAAAAACATCCATTTTTTTTTGTAATAATATTTGGAGAACTCATTCCTTTGACTCTGATAAACACTAGAGAAAAAATCTCTTAAAATATTTTTGAATACTTTTCCTTTGGACAGTGGATGAGCCTTCAAGTTGAATTTTTCTCTTATTGCTCTTTGTCTTTATGAAAAACATATGTTTCTCTGAAAATGTAATCAAGTTCCCAAACGCAGTAGTGGAGTGAAGAGGAACATATTTATTTTTAACACTTTCTATGATACCTAACATCTAGTTAAGTCATAATGGCCAGCAGTGACATAATTCTCATTTTTACATTAAAAACATCACTTTGATATATCTATAACAGCAATAAAAAATAATCACAATAAAACTGTGATCTTTATTGAACAATCAGCGTTTGCTTCTAGTATTGAGCAATTAATAGCAAACTAGATCAACTACAGGCCAGTAGAGTCCAGAGTCCAGTGCTTTAAATGCCTGTCTGGAAAGAAAACAAGAAAAAGAAATTAAAATATAAAAATACATTTTAGAATTCAAATTCCACTGAAACCCCATCTTTAGGTTAAATTTGAGAGTCACACTATGCTTGCCTGGAAACTGGAGGCACCAGAACTCCATGACTCTGGGAAACCTTTTTTGTTCCATCTCCCGATGGTAGCTTGAACTTTAATGTTGATCATGTGAATGTATATTATAGTCCTCTTTTTTCCTTTTTATTCACCTTGGTTGGTTGGTTGGTTGGTTTAGAACTGATCAAGATAACCTCAGTGAAAGCAAGATAACTGCTACTGAAAGACAAGATCTGAGATGTGGTTTTTAGCAGGGAATGAATTCACAAGAATGATGGGTTGTAATAACTACAGAAGCAATAGGTGACATCAGAAAATCTTTCATTGTGGTGATTTAGACTCCTGCAGTCTTGTAGATGATCTATTGCTCCTGGAGTGCTTAATGGTCGTTGTGCTTATTGCTTGATAATTTTCTGTAGCAAGCCAATAGAGAAGTGCGAGAGGAAAATATATTAAAATTGGACAGCTAACAACCAGCACAGAGAAAGTAATGTAGAAGAATTTGCATTTGATTGGGAAAATATGCATGCAAGTGGGAAAGTTTGAATTCATTATAAATATACATCTCTAGTGTGATTAAAGAAATGAAGAATGCCATAGAGATATGTTTTATCTAAAAATCTGTACAGTTGCTAACTTTGCAAGAGACCAAAATGCCGAGGCAGGGTGTCTCCGGAGCTCGAACCCATCCGGCGTGGCCGAGCCCGTGTCCTCTGCCCCCTTGTGGCATTGGTCCTTGCGGCACCACCCTCGCCACAGCCCAAGGACAGCTCTCGTGAGCGCGCCTGCTCCTCTGCAGAACTATATTTGGCATTTCCTGGCCTCAAGGAGAGCAGCTGATTTTGAAATAGTGGTTACAAGGTTTTCACTGGCATTTTAACCACTTCCTTCTCCAGTTCCTTAAGAGAATTTAGAGGACTATATGCCTAAAGATGAATTACTGATGTGTTTCGACACCTTGGCAGTTAGCAATTAAACCTGGTATTGTCAGGAAAAGATGGCTCTCAGGAAATAGCTCTAATAATATTTCCCATCATATTTTTGGGTGTGGAAAAAAACCCCAGAAATCAGTTTTAGTCCAGCATTCTTATAATATTTGACTTTTCACAGTCTTATGCATGCCCTCCTGTACACAGAAGTTTAAGTGCATTAATATTTGAATATACGCTTTTTGTGCTCTAGCAAAATACAGTTAATTCTTGGTAGTTCCTTCCCTTCCCTTCCCTTCCCTTCCCTTCCCTTCCCTTCCTTGTCCTGCTATTGTTCCAGCTAGCATAGGACATTTGTGTTGCTTTTACCACATATATCATTGTCAGGAAAAGATGGCTCTCAGGAAATAGCTCTAATAATATTTCCCATCATATTTTTGGGTGTGGAAAAAAACCCGAGAAATCAGTTTTAGTCCAGCATTCTTATAATATTTGACTTTTCACAGTCTTATGCATGCCCTCCTGTACACAGAAGTTTAAGTGCATTAATATTTGAATATACGCTTTTTGTGCTCTAGCAAAATACAGTTAATTCTTGGTAGTTCCTTCCCTTCCCTTCCCTTCCCTTCCCTTCCCTTCCCTTCCCTTGTCCTGCTATTGTTCCAGCTAGCATAGGACATTTGTGTTGCTTTTACCACATATATCCTGCATGCCCCTAAAATTTTTTCATCCACCTATGTTATATATGCTTGCAATTTTAAATAAGGCTGGAATTGTCTTCAGAGCTGTCAAGAGCAATACTGAAACCTTATTTTGAATCCCATTTTAGGCTAAGACGGCCTTTGTGATTCCCTGACAGGTTGATGTCTCTTATCATCGCCATTCATTTATATCAATCTTGCTTTCTCATCTCTTTACTCTTTTATGTCTTTCCAGAACTTCAAGTTATAGCTCTGGATTTTGTTTTAGTCCTTCACAATAATAATGATCATCATTTAGACTATGACTGTCTGCACTTCAGGCTCAGGCAAAGTCTGCATTGCTGGGGACAGCAGACTGCCAAATTACTTCTGTTGGAGAAGATAGAAATCAACTACATCATAAACATCCAAATAGCAAATCTCTGCTGATGCTACTGAGAAAGGCACTGAGTGAGTGTGGTGGCAATTGCTGCTGCCAGAGCTGGTTCCTTCAAGCAGTACTTTGTCTTTGCTTGCACTGTGCTGATGCCTCAGACACCAGGTCATTCTTAATCCTAAAGCCACATGGTCTACACAGCTACCTACACAGAAAAATGGGAATGCTTCATTACTGGTTTTAAAAAATTCACCCTGAATTCGATCTGGTTATGGTTATTTTGAGTTTCACTGTTTCCATCTAAAGTAAAGGCTCCTATACCTGGCAAGACCACTAATGTCAATGAGATTTCTCAGAGGCAATTATTATATCTGGCCTTAAGGCGTACGTCATTATTGTCTCTGCATATGGGTCTTATTAGTATTCAGGACTTCAGATATCTACACAGGAGAAAGACTAGCAGGTTTTTAGGATGACAAAAGAAGTGTCTGCATGAAATTACAGTTTAAAAAGTGATTAAAAATTTCTATTTAATTTTACAGCTAGTTTAATCAGTAATAAAAAAAAGTTATATTTTGGATTTCATTCAATGTATATTTTACATGTAATTCACTCTGAGACAGTAATTTAATGACAAGAATTTGAATTATAAATGTAAAATCCATAAGGCAGAACTTCTGTGTGCTAAATTTCCTAATCTATTAAAGGTAACATCACATGGGAAAACAGTAAGGCAGCAAGCAAATTTTCTGTAAGGATTCACAAAAAGTTGTTAGTTTTTCTACAGTATCTATTGCTATTATTATGTACTACATTAGCATGCCTAGGAATTCAGAACCTATTGACTTAGGATCATTTTGGAATTGGCAGGTACAGGTATGAAAAGAGAATTACAAAAACCATCAATATATCCATTTACTCTATGCCCTGCCAGTGGATAGTTCCCTTTAGTATATTTGCATTTGTATTATTCATTTAGGATTTAAATTATTCAAGCAATGAGGCTTGCACTTCTTCCTCTTGAGAGACTCTTTCAATATCTCCCTGTCTCACCACAGGGCTTCATTCCCTCGTATGAAGCCACAGTTTTGGTGTGGGCTCTTGCCTTGGGGTTTACAGCATTTAGATGCACGCTGTGTTTCCCTGGGCTCTTGGCCTGGAACGGGCGCTTCAGGCTATTCTGTGCTGACCTTCTCTGGTCAATTTAGAGCATCAGGAATGATCCCAGCATGTGCTGTTCCTCTGCAAGATTTTCTAGCTGGATTACAGTGCTATGACTCTATGATTCTGACAGCTGTCATTCCAAAAAGAATGTTGATTGTAATTAGGAAAGACATGAAACATATTTATATTAATTTTTTTGTTTCCTCCTACCATATATAAAGGAATTTTAATGGTATACAAATCCAGTACCCTGCTCCATATAATTGTGAGTAATTCTGTACCACAGGGAAATGTAATTGAACATAAAATATATGCTTTCTCCATAGTTTGTCTTCCATTATAACATAAATCCAGGTATGATCTTTTATAATAATAGTTTGTGCAAATTCATGTAAGAACTACTATGCTTATTATATCAAAAATCTTAAGTTTTAATCTCTAAAAGTATATGCCTAGAAAATATCAAATGAGCTGGGAAAGGGAAAAAAATCATTGCTAAAACATGAAAAATTAAGTTATTGTCTGTAAGTTGCAAATTGAACGAGATCCATGCATTTCTAAAATTAATTATCTTTGTACCAAATTCCAGTTGCCTTCTCCACAATGCATTCGAATATTAATTGTTAGGACTGCCATCTGTCAGGTGAGGCTCATTACTTTACTTAGCTTTCACTCGAATAAACTGTGGTGAATTTCCTTCTTCTACATCTGCATATTCTGAATGTATTTTTATCAATAATAATGAAAGAATGCACCTTGCATTTGGATCAGATTTTTAGTGGTTTCCAGCTCTCATCCTAATGCCAATGAAAAGTACAGCAATGGCCCAGACCTTCCTGAGGTTACAAGGTTTCTGGTTTTCCCTGCTAGGTCAGCTGCAGCAGGGTTCTGTGGCATGTGTCCTCAGGGGAAGGTAGCCTGGACTAGGACCTTCAGGGTGAGCAGCCCCAGCACATTCTGTTCTTGCACAATTGCCTTTCATAATTTTAAAATGCTTTTGTTTCTAAATAATAATAATAAAAATGGGCCATATCAAAATCTTTCACAAAATGAAATTACTATTCTGAACCAGTTTTATAGATACCCCTCTCTACTGGTGGGGTTAACTTCAGAGAGGTCAAGATGAAGAAGATAATTTCTGCTCTTCAGCCTTTTTCCTCAGATCAGGGTATAGGAGCTGGAGTCTGGCTTGGCTGGTATTTCCTGAGCTAGTTTAGCAAGCAGTAGATAGCCAGAACTCCTCTTTTCCTTTCCTCTGCCCTGCAGCAACTGGCAGTGTGGAAATGCTGAGCAGCTGTAGGGGAGAAAAAGGACAGCAGCTGCTCTGAACTTGGTTCATGGTAACAATTTTCTTGAGAGTGACCAGTAGGCAGTGAGACCTTTTATCTCCTTTGGACAGTATCAGATTGGATATGCTCTCAAAGAGTCCATATACATATACAAATCATATACAAATATATTTCTAGCACAGATAAACATTAAGATCAATGAAATATAGTTTTGAAGCATATAATTGATTCTGTTTGGACACCGGTATCCTGGTAGTACAAATAAGATAAGAAGATTTAAAAAAAATTATCTTAATAGATAAATATGGGGTTTGTTTTGTTCCCTTTCCTTGGGCTGATTCGCTATGTTATGATTTTGGATAAATTATGTTCCCTTTTGCCCTTTATGTTTCCTATTGTCATGTTTCCTATTGTTTTCAGACTTCTGTCTTCACTGTTTGACTACTGTCCATACTACTACTATATCTACAAATTATAGTCAATTGTTTGTGCTTTTCAGCCTCAAAGGCACAGGAATAGAATGAACAGGGAGATGGAAGTAGAAATGGACTGGAAACTGACCTGAAACTGGCCAGAAATTATAACATGCCCTGAACGTTAGAGCGAAAATTACATATAAATTGAAACAGTTTAGTGGGGAGAAATAACTTCCATCAACTTTAAATACTATTTCAGATGTTTATTCCAGCTTGAGAATGTTTTTGCTATTCCTAAGGATGTTTGTTACATATCCCCAAAGACCTTGTAGACCTCAGTGAGTGCAGTAAGCTTGATGAATTTGGATATATGTCCCAGAACACAGTATAGCAAATAAATTCCTCTTTCACTCATAAGAAATAAACCTCACCAAAATAGCATGAGGCTTTAGTGCTAATGGCTCCATACGGTCTTGATGAAGGTGAATTTAATTTTCCTAAATATCTCAGTAGTAGTACATTTTGTTTCTATGTTAATTTTTAGTGTTTTATACCTTCTTTGCTCTTTCTGCATTCTCTTAACATATTTTACACAGTCACTTCATCTAAATAAGGTAACTGCAGTTTCTACACTGTGCTCACTTAGTCATTAACGATTTTATTATTAGCATATTCTAACACTCAGTTCTGTAGGCGAAGCTTTCTCCACCTGCCATGTATATTTTCTCCCTACAACTGTATTTTTCCACATTTATTTTTTCAGTATTATTCTCAGAGTAATAATATTTCTCTGTAACTGTGTAGAGTCCAGAATTGTATAGACTAATTCTTCCTGACAGTGTACTTATCAGTGCTTTTGTTCACATTGCTGTCAAAAATAATCTGCAAATATCCATTTCGCATATTTCTTTTTCAATATTTCCACTCTTCTTTCGTAATACCATAGCATGAGGTCATGTCTAATTATACAACAGAAATTGGCATTTGTTTGTATTCATTTGAAGAGATACTCATATCCTGAAACAGCGTTTTCCTCCTCAAAAGTAGTGTGAGCTGATCTGCTCTCTGTGCAGGTAGAATACATGTATTATAGGCTAAATATACAAACCCAGGTGCAATATACAAATCTCCAGAGTTATATCAATACAGCTGCAAATGAATGGGGAGATTTTTCATCAGTGTTAAATACTGTATTCAATAACCCTACTGAAGCCAATATGAATGGCAGGTATTGAAAAGTGAGAGTTTTGCTCGATCTGTGATGACAGACAGAGATAATCAAATGACATATGTTGTTTTGTGAAAGTCTTCTGTTGCCTAAGATAGAATTTATTTAAATCATCTCTCCTGTATTTCCGATCTCTACCATTAAGTCTATTTGGTTGCAATAGAAATAAGATATATTTTCAGTCTACTTTTTCTAGCACTTGTCTTCCATACAGTTCAATATATTTGGCAGGATGAATAATAATTTCAGGTGAAAGTCAAATTTTCTGCCAGGAAAAAGTAATAAAACCACTGCTATGCTAAAATACGTATTCAGAAATAGCAATATTATCTCATCATAACACATTTATTTATTTTACATTTTTCTTTTTATCATCCTTTGTTCAGTTATTTAAGATAGGTGCATGTTAGATCACAGTAGAGATACTAATTTGGTTGATGATTATAATTTAAGCTATTTTTATACTTTATACTTAGTTTCACAATATAATAACCAAACTATTTAGATATGCTTTTTGAAAGAGGACTTCCTCTGTACATGCTGTAGCACCCAAAGCAATCACTCAGAAACTGTGCTTTAGCTCAGTATTCAGGCTGCTCAGAGGTGATTTTGAAAGTCCGATTTGACAACTCTTGAAAAAAAATCAATATAGACATACATTAATTTTTATGCTGTTTAAGCTAGATAAATATTCATTTGCTCATTTTCCTCATATGCTGTGTCAACAGCTTGAAAGAAAGCACATCTAAGATTTTAAATCCATCATGGTTTTATGTCAGGTTAGGACAATAATGCACAACTCAGTTGACTGCCTATCCAATCTTGCCTCCAGACTTTCACATCCTGACAGATCCATGGGCAGATTCAGACCCAAAATTATACTACTGAAAACATAGGCCTTGTTTTTATTCCAATTTATCATGAAAAAACCCAAATTGATAAAGTCATATTGAATATTGAGAGAAAATATTTCCTAAAGATATTTTTAATTTTTTTTAGGATTTTTTTTTTTCCCCAGGAAATACTGACGTTTTGGGAAGTGAACACGCCAAACCAGACAACTGTACTGAGTTGATAAAGTCATATTGAATATTGAGAGAAAATATTTCCTAAAGATATTTTTAATTTTTTTTAGGATTTTTTTTTTTTCCCCAGGAAATACTGATGTTTTGGGAAGTGAACATGCCAAACCAGACAACTGTACTGAAGGAGAACTTGTAATAATCTCAAATAGAGATTTCATCATTCTGGCACCTGAAAACTCAAGACTGCTGTGATTCACCTGACAGTGAATATCAATTTTCAAACCTTGTCAGGTAACCCGATCAAGGGCTATACATCCTTTGAGGGTAAGGGGTACAAAATAAATCTTCAGTTTAGGACAAAACTGTAATCCTGCTTCAGTAGTCCTTTCTCTGCCAAACTCGCCTAGCCATGATGATTGCCAAAGCCATGCACTGCCCATCCTTGGACGTTTTCAAGCCTGAGCTACATAAAGCCCTAAACCACCTGTCCTCACAGTTTGCCTGGCACTGTTTGAGGCAGGACATTGCACCTTCTGAGGTTGCTCACAATCATATTATCATATGATTCCATGATAGTATGTTTGATATTTTCACGTATACTGAGATTTGGTTTCTGATTATCCAGAATATGCAGATGAGGTTTTAATTATGCCACTTCTTTCTCTCTATTATATCTATGTGCTGGCCTCATAGGGCTCCCTGAAGCCTCATGTGGTTCCATTTCTACATCAGCTGAAATCATCAATGGTATGAATAGGATTCCTTAGGCTTGAGATGTTCCATAAGTGATACATTATTGATTTACATTTTAAAACACATCACACATACACAGGTATACTAGCAGGATACTTGTCTGTGATATCTGAAGCCGTTTCAGATGGAATATTAAATATAAATCCACAGTATTTGCTTGTACCCTTTATTCTTCTTTCTTAACTATCTAGGCAGAAGCAGCATTTCCCCTGACTCTCAGAGCTCCTTTGCATCAGCACTGCTTTTCTCATGAGAGTTCAATGTCTTCTAGTAATATTTGTTAATCTGCCATAAAGTACTTCCAGTTCTGTAATTCTTTCTTTAAGTTCAGGGATAAGACTTTAATTTCTTCCACTGCTCCCTTGTGCTGGCATAGCACAGGAACTTTGCTGATCCTTCTCACAGATGGAAGCTCATGACTACATTGCTTGGTTACCAGATTTCCCTCTTCCTCTTTATTGTGTCTCTCTATCCTCAGCACTGACATGTTTGCCTTTTCAGTAGTCAGGTGAACAGGGTAATTTGAATAACTGCTATAGAAGTAAAGACTCAAGGGGTTTGATTTAATTTTGTTTAAATGTTAGTATATGAAATGGGATCTGTTAGGGAGTAGTAGAATCACTGTGCAGATGACAAGAGTCAGACAGATCTTATTACCTGGAATAATTGAAAACTGTCTGCTTTCTGTAGTTTTGCTTGGCCTTCCTCATCTAAGAGTTTAAAAAAAATATGCACTGCTCTTGATGAATTCTAAAAAAGGACCGTAAACTAACATAGTTCTAGTTCAGTTTCCATGAGAAGTAGTGAAGACAGGTGCACCAACCAATGCTCAAAGGAGATGGGTGTGTGGATAAGCATTAGCCAAAGTGTGCAAGTCAGAATAATTTGGATTCGAATAGTCATGTTCAAAAGAATACGTAGTTATAAGAGAACAATTTATTCATCTCAGTTCTCATAAACTAACTTGGGATCCATGTTTTGTCATCCAGAAGAGTCTGAGATTGGTGTCCCATTTGTGTCATTTGCTTTAGACATCAATAACCTCAGGACTCTGTTTTGTGTTTTAGTCTCTCCTGTTGATCTTCTAAGTGAACATTTTACTGCCAGAAATGATTCCTGAAAGTGAAAAAGGAAAAGGAAAAGAAAAATAGGATTTTTCAATATTCTGTTTAATATAAATAGAATTACATGCTACTGCTTGAACACACACACACACACACACACATTTATGGGTGAATTTCAGACAAGCAAGTAGGTATCAGTAGGTAGAACATACATGATAAGCCAAAAATATTGCATTATTTTTAACCCACAAGAATGTGAACAGCTGTGGGTCTTGGAACACTATCAATTTATGAATCTAAGAAACTATAGAGCGTTGAAATCCCTCCAAAATAGTTCACACTTGAGACAGATCATGGCATATGATAATCTGGTAGCAGAGCCTGGCTATAATGCCATCCTCTTTTCCTATGTGAAAATACCTCAGGAAGGTTGGGAGCATTATAGTGATATGTGAAAATCACTACCTAAAAGCATATCTAGTTCAGGCTAAGAGGAAGTTAGATTAGGGGGGAAATAATATTTTTTTTGCCTAAAATACATATAGAATTTAAAATGTCTAGCATTATTTGTAAACAATTATGTCAATAATTGTATTTTGCACCTTATTTAGTTTTTAAAAATTGACATTTCTGGATAAATAGCAAATCACTTCTGTGTTTAGTGATTAAAAGACTTTCTTAACATCTGCTGTCTTTAACAAATGCTAGCCAATTTATTTTACCTATAATTTGCTCTCTAAGCTATATCATGTCTCTGTATAGTTGCTATGTTTCCTATTTGTTTGGATAGCTGGGATTCAGATGTGTATACTTGGGATATTCTTCAATAGTAGGAAATTTCTGAGAGGTAGCGAGGGATTCAGTTTTGAAGGAAGATTTTTTATTTTGTTTCGATTAGGCAAATTACTATGAGAGTGATTAAGTAAAACAAAAGAAAATTATAGGGTTGGAGTTTTATAAAAGAAGAGGAAAGAGATACTTTTTTAGGGGGTCTTAGTTTATTATAGATCTCTCCAGAATTCTTAACTTTCCATGGACAACTGTCCCTCCCTCCCCCTCTTCCCATTGGTTGATGTATCAGTCATATTCTAATAGGCACCATTCCAGCTTGTGTTCATGAAACATTTTGCAGACTGTGTTTTAGGTTGGAGGTATTTACGTTATTTTCTTGACAACCATTTTTTCTCATTCTTTTTATTAAACACTATCCTGTTTTTTATACATTTATATATATTTTTAGTAACTTATACTTCCCTAGTAACAATATCCCCAGCAAATATGCATTTTTAGCCTAAAACATAGGCAGCAAATGACAATAGATGTCCCTGCAACCTACTGCTACTAGAGCATTTCAATACGGAAACACAGCTACTTTAAGGCTTGTTTTACTCTCCCACTTCTAATAATTTTAAGGGATCTAATTATACTCTTTCTCTCCAGAGAATTTTCTGAATGAAGGGTTATTCCAATAAAGTCAGTACTGCCATATAATACAGAATTAGAGTCATAAAGGCAAACAGTTGTTTCCTGATCCTCTGGTGAAAAGAAAAAAAAAAAAGGTGCCATGGGATTAGAAACTAACTGGTTTATACATATGCATACCCAAGTTAATAAAAAGATAGCAAAAATATTTTCTTTCGGTCTACAGCTGTAATTAGGCAGCTGAGTTTACACAAAGTGAGATTTCTGATATCCAGCCCAGTTTCTAAAAATTTTGCCTTTTAAAGGTAAAGCACCAGACTGTTTTATCCATGGTTTTTGTCACCAGATTTAGATACCTGTTTGTTAGGTGCTGAGCAAATTAAGCAAAATCAAATTGAATTCTATTTCTAGCTTTAAAATTAAAACTTCCAAGGGAATTCTATTTCTGTCTTTAAAATGAGATGGAGGAAAAAGTGAAAGAATCCAGTAAGAGGCTCATTAAAATGTGTAATAGGACTTGAAAATTCTGGGATTTTTTTCTTATAAATTAGGTATAAGTTCCACTTGCTGCTATTGTGATAGTTTCTTTCATGAATACTTTACACCAATAAGTAGGTTATTGGGAGCAGTGGTGGTCTCCTACCTTCATAGCCCAAACCATTAACTTTATAATTAGATACAGATGTCTGCCTCAAGGACAGTATTTTTTGTGAAAATAGTGCCAACTTTTGGACATAGAGTCACATGGCTCTTCAATGTGTCTGTGACCACAATTCCACTTTCATATTTGTATTTTCTTCCAAGCTAACTATGTTATGAAAGCAAAAAATCTGCAAGTTACACAGTAGTTAATCCTTGAAAGAGAGTGTACCTATAATTATGATCACAGGAACAAGCAATCTACAAGAGTGTGTTTACTCTGGGCTGTGCTCATCAGAAATCATCCATGAGGGGATCATGGCTCTGCCAGGCTGTTCATTTAAGCTTAACTCTTAAAATAGTGTGAAGGCTGCATTGTTTAAATCAATCAGTCAGCATGTCAGGAAGCATGTCAAGAAGTAACTGTAGCAGGTTTCTGTATTCTCACACTGAGAAGCAACAGAAAACCACATAATAGCATTAGCCAGGTGTGATGGTAGCTTTTTTGGGATTCATGTACTCTAATTTCATTGGGTGAAAATTTATTTTCTCATAAAAGTTTCCTTCGTTTTCTGAATTTGATACCAGCTCATGCTTGACTAATTTGCTATCACACTGTTATATATGTGGCCATACCTGTTAATCGGTTTAACTGAGTTCTGTTTGGTCTTTTCTTTTTTTTATCAGAGAACACAAGGACAAAGTGGGAGAATAAGAAAGTGGAATGTAATGGAAGATCCTTGTATTCTCAAGGTACAATGGAGATGACTCTCTCCTTGGGTACCAGTTAAACCAACAGTGCTGGTGCCAACAGCATTCCTGTAGACAAGTAATATGCTCAGAGAATAGAGCTGGCTTTAGGTGAAGATATGGACTCACACCTGCAGAGCAATGGACATTTAAATGAAGAGACTTAGTGTCAGGTTTTCCTTGATTTTTAAACTTGGCCTTACTAAACTAACAGAAGTGATGAATTATGTACAGGTACACTGACTGCCTTTAGAAAAGAGAGCATGTACCTTCAATACTGATTTTGAATCCTCTTCTTTAAATAGAAATGCTATTGATGGAGGGAAAAGCTGCTGTCAGATTGCTATGTTCTGTCTATAATCTATTTGCTGTAAAATGGAAAATGACCCAGGGAAATAAATGTGTTATGCAAGTCTGGGTAAGAAATCTCTAATAGGAAATGTTTATTTAAAGAGAGGCATAATTTTCCTGCATATGTGTTACAGATTTTAAAAGATCTAAACACCTGGAGCTGGTAGTTGTCTGTGCTGTCCTTGCTAATGTGAGAGGAATCCCATCCAGTGTGTTAGCTAAAATCTTTGCATGTTTACATCATGTTTGCTGGGTGTTTACATTTTTAAATGGCACATACCCAGGAAGCTGAAAAGAAACCAAGCAGTGATAATTTAGCACTCTGAAATGAAGTACGTAACAGCTACACTTCAGAGCAAGGCTACTGCAATTCAGTCAGTCACCAACCAAAGGCATTAGAATGAAATAGGAATGAATAAATAACATACGTGAGGAATTTGATTTTAAATTAGTCTTAAAATCATAGAATCATTTAGTTTGGAAAAAAACCAAACCTTTAAGATCATGGAGTCCAGCTGTTAACCTGACAAGTTCACTATTAAATCATGTCTCTAAGTAGTACAACCACATGTGCTTTAAATGCCTCCGGGGATGGTGACTCAACCACATCCCTTGCCAGCCCATTCCAATGCCTGACAATTTCTTCAATGAAGAATTTCTTCAATGAAGAAATTGTTCCCGATATCGAGGTTTAACTTCTTCTGGAGCAACTTGTGTCCATTCCCTCTTGTCCTAGTGTTGGTTACCCATGAGAAGAGGCTGACTCCCACCTTGGTACCACCTCCTTTCAGGGAATTGCAGAGAACCATGAGGCCCCTCAAGCCTATAATTTTTTTCCATGCTAAACAATTCCAGCTCTCTCAGCTGTACCTCATGAGACTTGTGCTCCAGACTCTTCACCAGCTTTGTTGCCTTTTTCTGGACAAGCTTCAGCATCTCAGTATCTTTCTAGGAGAGAGGGCCAAAAACTGGCACAGGATTCGAGGTGTGGCCCCACCAGTTTTGAGTACAGAGGGACAGTCACTACCATAGTCCTGATGGCTACACTATTTCTGATATCTTGCTTGGAAGAGGCTCAGCTTCTTCACCCAGAGTGTGGCGGGGCACTGGCACAGGCTCCCTAGGAAGTGGCCACAGCACCAAGCCTGACAGAGTTCAGGAAGCGTTTGGACAATGCTCTTGGGCACATGGTGTGACTCTTGGGAATGGTGCTGTGCAGGGTAGGGAATATGAACCGATGATCCATATGGATCCATTCAAAATTAGCATATTTTGTGATTCTGTGAAATGGCAGGAAGAAAAAAGTTGTGGCGCTGTAAGATTTTGTACAGTTTGATTTAATGTCATTATTTTCATTATGTAAACTGCCAGTGAAAAAAAACAAAACAGCAAACTGATAGGGATAGCCAGGTTATTTCTACTATTTACTTGGATGGACATAAATTAAATTTTTCAGGTACTTGTTGCTGTATATTTATGTATGACCCAAATTTCTTCTCTTTATGCTAGTATTCCTTTGGTTCTTGAGTCACATTATCATAGAGCAAATGAGAAAATAATAATTTTTCTTTTTTAAAAATTATTTCAGAATAAAGAAACAATTTGGTACTTAAATAGGCAAGAATTTGGAAAAGTACTGTTACACATTTTTAGATAAAGAGTAGCATTATATCTATGAAAATACTCTGTGACATCAATTATGCTTTATTTTTAAAGAAATGGATCAAATACTCAGTTTCAGTTAGGTAACTGAGTTCACAAAGAGCTGTCAGTTAAATCATGCCAACCATTATGAGAATAGTATGGCAAATTGCAAAGTGGACTATAAATATGATACTCCTTATAAATGCCTATTCACTAATTATCATCTGAACTTTGTCATGCGAGACAACATTAAACATGAAAGTTTTATCTGACCTGTAGAGTTAAATATTAGCTAGCTTTAGGTTAAAAATATAGGCAAAATAAATAAACTTCAACTTCGGTCACAAAATGGGGCAATTGAATAAGTGAAATCTAAACCGTGCAATTAAACTGTTTTACACAGAGGAAGCATAGAAACAATGGATAACAATTGACAAAATGGTAATTCCCTGGATCCATGCACAGACTATGGGGAAAAAAGGAAAAAAATTGCCAGAAAGAACCTCAGTACATAGTCAGGTAAGCAATTTAATGACATTTTGTATCAGCTTGGCATAAGTTCTGAGCAATGCAGTGTTATTCATTGGTATCAGATATCAATGAAACATTCAAGAATAAAAACGTCAATTGAAAATTGTGACCCACTGAGGATATGAAGGGATTATAAGCATTTTGCATGCTTTTTTTTCTTCAATGACCCCTCAATTTGATGGAAAATTTATTTCTTTCTATGTTAAATCCCTAAGTGTCACAAGATATTTAAAGAATATTTTTATAAAGTGCATCTGTTTCTGGAAGAAAAGATCAAAAATGTGCTGATTTCATCAGGGCTGTACCATGTTGTGTTATTCAGATATCTGGGTAAATTCTTTAATTTTTATTGAAAAATAAATATTTGGAAATATGACCACATGAAAGCTCATGTTGACCTTAAGAAAGACATTAAAACATGTTGGTGGACTAAAATACATAGGAATACACTCCCCATATAAAGCATCAGAAGATAGAAATGTATGATACTGAAACAGCAGTTTCCATGTTGTTTGGATTCCATGATCTTACAGGTCTTTTCAAACTTAATGATTATGTGATTCTGTAAGTCATTCCACTTATATCATTAGAACAGTCCCATCATAATACCGAGCTTTTTATTAAGGCAAAAGAAGTTTAGACTTTTTGCATGCATGTAATTATGTAATAGGACTTAAGTGCCTCATCCTTCATAATTCAGCAAAAGTATTTCTTCATTGTGCTAGCTAAACAAATCTCAGTGTTTGAGTTTGTTCACATCTTACCTAGTAGTTCTAAGAGAGATGATTCCAGAGCACCACTGTCTTGGGGTGCTGACTTTAACATCACAGTTTCAGAAGCTGGCACTAATTATATATGTTTCCAAAAAGTCCATCCTTTCCCTCCTTTCCCATCTCTGTCTTCTTGTTTTGCTCCTGTGCCGCCTACTCCCGTATGCCAGAGCAAGTGTTCATGTACTCACAGTTCAGGTTCAAATCAACCTAGAAAAAGAATTGGTAGAGGATAAAACTTTCTCTTTTAGCAGGAACTCCAAATTATGTACGCTTAAAATGATGATGCTACTTAAGAAATCTGAGGGGCACTGGGGGAACCCTGCTATTACCAGCCCAATAGAGGGTCCCCTCTGCTGCATTTCAAGAACAGGAAATGTCTCATCACCTGCCCTCCTGTTTCTCTGAGTCCCTGAGCTGCTGTAGCTGCTTAGGGTTAGTGTTGAAACTAGAAACATTTGTTTCTCCCAATTACTTAAAAAAGAATATTTCATATTATTTTAGAAGGAGTAAAAATACCTATGTATTTATGGGAAATGATGAAGTCTTTCTGCCTGTATCACTCCAATAGGGCAAAGAGATGCTACCAAGTTTAGGAGCTGGAAATATCCTGAGCTAACTCGACCCAGCCCTGATTGTCTTCAACTTGGAAATAGATTTTAGGACATTCTCTTTTAAGATCAGCATATAAGAAACCCATACTACTGTTTAGAAAACATATTTAAACACTTTTGAGCAGAGAAAGTGAATAGCTCATCAGACAGAACGAGTTATTAGAAACTAATTAAACAGATTGGGCATTTTCTGGCTTTTTATTTTTTTTTTACCTTACAAATTATATATACAGCAGTATTTCAATCTGAATGAACCTGGAAGAGAACTAAGGAACGGGGAAAAAAACATTCTTTGGTCATTTTTGGAGAAATTTTATTTGGATGACAATAAAGACTCTTGACTGGATATCATTTGCTCTGAAGTGGTACCTGACCACAGGTAAGAAAGTGAAGTTAAAATCATATTACTGTGGCACACACACACACAAAAATATGTAACCAAATATTAA
Source organism: Passer montanus (assembly GCF_014805655.1). Lineage (NCBI taxonomy): Eukaryota > Metazoa > Chordata > Aves > Passeriformes > Passeridae > Passer > Passer montanus. The sequence goes on along the minus strand of NW_024356504.1, from coordinate 11,503,700 downwards.
TTTGCTTAGGAAAGGAGTTAGGAGAATACTTAACATCTGCTTGGAGACATGAGAGGTAGTAGAGCTGGTTAATAAAACAAATATTTATGGATAATTTATCTGGGATATTCAGAAACACATCTTGATTCTTTTTTTGTTTGGCAACTATTACGTAAAGAAAATTTATGGAACAGGGACAAATGTTGAGTAGTTTGCTTGGTGATTGATGTGGAATATAATTACTGATTATAATAATGGACATCTTTTATTTGTCTACTTCTGAAAGATAATGAATAATCATTCAGTGGTCTTGGTTATCACAAACATAGAATTAACCACTTGTAGCATTGAAAACAAAAATAAAAAACATGCATACAGGCGTAAACCCCAGTTTTTTAGGTTTTAATATAAATATAATATGTCATGTTTTTGATGACAACAGTCCTCTAGAAGACATAAATTGTTCTCCTGGTGGAAGTTTATGTTTTCGTTGCCTGGGACTGCTCTAATTCCAACTGCCCTGGGCCTCTGAGCACAGAAGCACCTGAGCAGAGGTTCTGTAGCCATGTATGTTCTGATAGTTCATAACAAGCTTGCTCTATTTTATTGTATTTTAAGAGTGAAGGAGGGGTAATGTAAAGTTAGCTGTACCAGGACTTTGTCATCCAATATTTTGTTGGGAAATTGTTATTTCTGAATAGCATGGCAGAACAGAAAACACTGTAGGCACTGATCTGAGTCTTCCTCCTGTTATTACTGAAAAAGAAATGTTATGAAGACAAGAAACAGGCTGAGTTAATTCCTTTATATGCAACTCGTGTATTTACTGTGAGGTCCCTGTCACCTTTGTGTCAAAAGCTCTTCTGCCTCTGTGGAGCAGGACACTGCTTAGGACAACCACTGCCTTCAGAAGGAGAAAGATGCTGTGGCATGGGTGAAGAAGGCCCCTCATGCCTAAAGTTTACCTGCAGAGCACACAACGTAGAATGTGGGGAGAGTGGCTGTGTTGCTGTGCATCCTCACACTTGCATTGCAGCTTTTTCCTGGCCTTTTAAGATGTTGGCTTGGATTTGAAATGCACTTGGCAGTCTGCAGCCAATGAAGACAAAAGCCACTTATGTTTCTGTGAGACTCTATTTCCTCTTAGTAAAATAGAAGTATTGAAAAATAAGGAGGCATCCAGATATCCCTGTTAAAAAGGCTATGTGAACCCTGGGGATTATTTGAATATTTTTTCCTCAAAGCTTGGTAATTACTAGGAAAATTATTAAAGTATCTTTTAAGGAAAATATTCCCTGTTTGAACAGGAATGTGTATTGCCTTCAGGAAGTTTTTCTGATTTGAGTGGGCTCTAAAAATGAAAATGCCTTCCTTTACACTGCTTAGTAAAACATTAATAGAATAGATATAAAAGGACAGAGAATCAACATTTTTACTCTTATTCAATGTTTTTTAAAGCCTTTTCTGTGAATAAACAGAGACTTTAAAATGCTCCTGTGTAGGTTTATATTCACCAGATTCCCAAAATCTCCTGGAAATGCAAGCAATTTTCATTTAAATAATTTATTATCAGATTCATAGTGCACTCTACAACTTAAATGCAAACTGACTACAGCTTGCCCATCTGTAAGCATTCAAAACTACTTACTCAAGAGGCAAGAAAAGGTAAGTTTGGCTTAAAAAAAAAGAAATTCAGAGAAAAAAAGGTTATTGTTTCTTTTGTTTGCTAATCTTTTTGGAAGTCTATACAGTGAACTTTTCACTATTGATATGTTTAACTACATTTACCTGTCAAAATGCATCTGGTGTTCTGAAATTTTAAACCCCTTTCCATTTAATAGAGTTCAAGATTGACCCATTTCCCATTTTTATTTCCATTTTATATTTTATCAATATGGATTTCACATTTTTCATTTTATAAAATCTGTGTATTTCAGTAAAAAGATAAGTTTTTAATAAATAAAAATTTTATAGATAGTGTGTTGAAGAAAATGTAGGAAAAAGGGGTGAATAGGAAAATATTAAAAACAGAATAACTCCTAAAACTGGTTTGGTTTTGTTGGGTTTTTTAGCATTATTTGTTAGGGAACATACTTTGTGTGACATAGTTTATCCAAGTTTGTGTGTCATGCCTGCCAATTATGTGTTTTTTTAATTATTTATTTACTAATTTACTGAAATATATGAATATATTTTTGAAAATTTGTGTGCTTTGCTGGACAAACTGGCCAATGGATAACTCCCTTAATCAAAGAAGTTACCTTGAAGAAAAGACTGTGTATCTCCAGAGGTCAGTGGCTTTATTTGCATGATAATTTTTCTGTCTTTTTTTTTCCATAGAATGTTTTGGGTTGCAAGGCACCTTAAAAATTAGCCATTTCTAACCCCTTTTCCAAGGACAAGGATGTCTTCCACCAGGCCAGGTTTCTCAGAGCCCCATCCAACCTGGTCTTGAACACTTCCAGGGATGGGGCATCCACATCTTCTCTGGAACTTACCCTCCTGCAGCGTAAACTCACTCTCCCTTGTCCTATTATCACATATCCTTGCCAAAAGTCCCTCTCCATCGTTCTTGTAAGTTCCCTTCAGGTATTGGAAGGTGAATAAGATCTGCCTAGAGCCTTCTCTTCTCCAGGCTGAAAAATCCCAACTCTCTCAGCCTGTCTTCACAGGAGAGGTGTTCTAGAGTCCTGCTCATCGTCATGACCTCCTCTGGACTTGCTCCAACAGTTCTGTGTCCTTATATTGGGGACCCCAGAGCTGGATGCAGTGATACAGGTGGGGTCTCACCAGAGCAGATTAGAGGGGCAGAATCACTTCCCTTGTCCTACTGCATATTCTGATTTGGACGCAGCCCAGAATATGATTGGCTTTTGGGGCCAACCCAATCATCTTACAGAGAAATAAGGAAAATGAGATTCTACACTGGACCAGACTTCAGTGATTTGCTTTTCATGAGGTGTGGCTCTGATCCTCACCTTCTGAGCAAAGATCAGTGCTCAGAGTTTAGTACTTATAGGTCAACCTTCTATATTGTAAAATGTTCCCAAAGTATGGAGAAACATATCTGAAGAACAATGGAGCTCAACATTTCCTCTCCCTTGGATCTTAAGAGAGGATAATGGATGTTCTCTTTTAAAGTATTTGTGCTATTGATTTTGTGGCTTTATCACTTTTACGAAAAGTGTTATCTCACCTAGTTCTATGTTCATTATTTACTTCTGAGAAAAATATTATCTTCAGAAAGTCCCAGGCAGGGATTTACCATCCTGGATCAAATGAGTAAAACCTGATAATTCTGAAGTTGTTAGCAAGAAAATAGCAGCCCCATGACAGGTCATATTCCCACAGGTTTCTCTGATAATCACTAATTGCTTCAAAATCACATATTCAAAATGGAAAAGAGAGCTGATTCCATCAGGTCACATCATTAAGAGGAAGAGATGACACACAACATCAGCTGCTTAGCAATATCATGTTCCTTCTACTCATTAGTGGTATGTTTATTCTCTTTTAAAATAATAGAAATTATGAAGTTTCTGCCATTTTTATAAGTCCACAGTAGTTCTTCATCTGAGTACAATAAATTCCCAGTAGTTCCTACATACATGAATTTTCTTCTGATTTTCATACTCTTCTACTACACTAAATAATTGTGTTTTCCTCCTTGTTAAGGCCCTTCGATATCTTTAAGCATTTATAATGTGTCCAATTAGTTGTATAATGGCAAGCTATACAAATGCTGGGGGAGGATCTTCTAAATGAAAATATGGTAGATTGGCATTGATTTTCTGTAAAAGCAGAGCACTTAACAGCACAATGCTCTGCTCTCTCTTGGTCCAGTTCCAGGAAAGGATTTAGGCACCTAAGACAACAGCTGAGTAGATACAAATTATCTAAATCAATTCAGTCACTATTTAACGTTTGTGAAGCCTAAATTCAATAAGGAGCTCCCTGTTCTACCTTAAAATCCCTAAACAGATAAGCTTGTGCTTCTGTAGATGCTCAGAGCAAATGATGTTGATGTAGCCATCTTATTACTTATTTGCCTTCTAAATATGGCTGGAACCCCAGAAGCAGACATTCCTTCCCCTTAACTGACTCTGAGACTTACCCTAAGAAGACTTTTTGCAGTGTACCAAAAGCATATCTGCAGAAACATGCTGCATTTTTCTGCAGTCTCCCTTTCTTTAAGATAATGGAGAAAATGACAATGTTCACCTTTTCTATCATATTCTAGAGTTCATCAGCTCACAAATTAGGATCTGAGTTCAGTTTCTTCCTCAGAAAGCATTAAACACACAGACTGTGTATCAAAGGAAAGTGCTTTCACCACCCTTCATGCCTTCAGGTGCATTTTTGAGAAATAGAGGTGAAAACCTTTGGTTGCACTTGTGCTTCCCCCATGGCAGGGAGTGCCAGGGTCTCTGGCCACAGAGGCCCTGCCGTGCTGTAGCTTGCAGTGTTCCAGATGAAGCATCTACAAATCATCCTGACCTGATTAAGTGCAGAAGTTAAGGGATGCAATATAGTATTTGGGGGTCCATTATTAGTTTCAGGTATTCAAAATATGTATTTGATACCCATGTGGTCAGTCTCTGCACTCATGTTAGTCTATCTCCTTACCCATACTTATTTTACTTTTCCTCTGGAAATATCTCAGATTCTAAAAAGTTATTGGTAACGCTGGAGGGAAATTCATATGAGAAACAGTCTTGTTCTTTTCTTTTTATTTCTTCTCTGCATTTATTTCTTTCCCTGAACATTTCAGTTACACATTTGTTATTTGTTTCTGAGCCTTTGGTCATGGCATAGATCTTTTTCTGAGGCAGTTCTTGTTTTGTACATCTATCTAGTACTGAGTTTTAACATTGAGAAATTGAGCAACACACACCCGTTTAATTTGTCCTTATATTACACTAAATATTTATATTTGAATTGTTATTTAGTTTTGTCAAAAATGTCTGTTGTCAAGGATTTCTGCCTTTTCTTATGTATATGTATATATGAAACTGTTTTTTCTTGAACCTATGATCTTTACATTTTTTAATTTCACCATAAATGTTTTACTATTAAAAATTCCTCTTTCTAGCTAGCCTCTTACTCTATTCTGATGCATTGACACATATTTACACCCCTCAGTTATGATTTTAATCTGTCAAAACCCTTTCATGAAAGCCACTCTTTAAAGTTTAATTTTAAAATTTAAATATAAATACATTATAAATTTAAATATATTGTATCTACTGTCTAACTTTTGCCCATTGATTTTGTAATTCTATCAAGAAAATAATCCATGTTGATAAAACCTGTTGTTTGCAAACACATGATTAATACGGTTTATAACATAGATTCTTGTTAAGCTAACGTGTTTTGAAAGAAATGTATTGAATAGCTGGTATTTTGGGGCTCTGCTGGATAGAGCAGAGTACTAGATAACTAACAAGTCTGAACCCTGATTTTACAATACTGCTTTTATCCCAGAAAACTTGTCAGGGCTAGTTAAAAAAAAATCTTGAAAAAAATCTTGAATAAAATAGAGTGTCTGTATTATTTCCAGAAATAAGTTTGACTATCTGTCAACTCATGATTATATCTGTCAACTCATATTGTAACTCATGATATATGCTCATTTATATAAAGCAGGAGGCATTTTTCCTTATGTAGAAAATGTCAGAAGCTAAGCTCAATAGTGGCAGATAGCACCATTAAAGTATAATGTCTATTTCCTTAAGAATACCTTACACACTACATTCTAGAAAGGGAATTTTGCAGGCACTTCTGAAGGAGCTGAGGTTCAGCTGTGTGCTTTCAGACCCCAGATAACATGCTGAAGATTAAGAAATGTTATTATTGTGAGTATGAGTTGTTGAAGGTTTTTTCCTTTATGGCAAAAAACCCCTGTGGTGACCTCTTGCTAAATTATTATTTTTTTAGTAGATAGCAGAAAATTGAAATCTCCATTAAAACAGAGGCAGACATTATGCTTATAATGGGGGAAGAATTAGTATTTGTTGGTTTTTTTCACACTGAATCCTTTCACTACTTGTTCTGCTTTTTGTCCTTTCTCAGCCATTTTTGTTCTCATCTTAAAAATCCTTGTCTGACTTCAGCAGAGGTCAATGAAATCTTGCCATTAACCATGAAGAAAATGAAAAACCATCCTCTCAGAAATCATTACAGCCTGTTCTTTTTTTTTTCTCTTGCTTCTCCAGTCTTTGGCTTTTATCTTTCATAACTCTTTTGTTCATTGTTTCAGTTTGCAACTGTTCCCTGATGTTTTAGCTCATTGATTTTGTTTCCTTGGTTCTCACAGCAGCTTTACTACTCAAACACTGTTTTCCCTTCTACAAAGGAAATAAGTAATTTGCTGTGCAAACAGATTGGTTGTTGGATTAGGTTCCAAAGCAATAGTCAGCCCTCCATTCAGAAAGGTTAATGTCCTGTGAGCCCCAGCTTTAGTCTGCTGTCATTCTCTCTGATGTTCGTGGTTTATGAGGGGATCACATTTTATTTGCTGGACTTATAAGTGTTTTTTCTTCTTGTGATAATTGCCTGACCTGCTATGATTGTTGTTTGCAGTATTTACTGACTCACAGATCTTTCTGTCCATTTTATCTCTGCTTGTTCTTATCAGTAGAGGCTCATTGACATTTTATTTGGTCAGTGCCCACATGCAGACTGCTCAGTAAAAGTTCCCCTATTCGAATGATGTGCACTTTGAGATCTGAAATATCTGTATAGCATTCAGAGGAATAAAACCTCTAAAATTAATGGTTTGTTTTATGTGATAGTGTACTAGTTTTTACCACATATTTGAAACAGAAAACATTTACTTTCTTTTATACCCCATAATGATCATATGTTTTTGCTGCAAAAACCCCAAACCAACCAACCAAAATTCCCATCCCTCCCAACTGAAATAATTTTTAATAATAAAGAATTTTAAAAATTTGCTTGGAATGACCTCTCCCTGCAACTTGGAATTTTGTTTCAGAATATATTTTTGTTTATCCTTGTATTGCAAAATGCAAAGTAAATGCCATTAATGCCTTTACACACTGTGCTCCATGCAATTTATGCTGAGCAGCAACAGACTCCAGCAGTAAGTGGCCACATAGTGAGATGAACAGTTACATAACCACAGACGGTAATTGGATGCTATTAATGAGAATCTGGGATAGCACAATTTTTTAGCCCCAGATGTAGTTAGCTTTTTATAATCTCGATTAATGTCATATACACTCTTTTTTTGCAGTGAATAATTATTTTCCTAATCTCCAGTTGTGTTCTACAGAGTCACTGAACCAAGAAACTCTGCATTAGCCCAAGTGCCTCGGATTATGTAGCACAACTATGGATTTATAGAAGGTGCCTCTGCATATGGAGAGGTGGAAAGCTCTGTCACCTTGTTGGCAGCTCTAAGAAATTGTACTTTTCAGAGTCCTAATTCTTTTACCTTTTACATCTCAGTTCTCTTGTTCCTGTGAATAAATATCTGTACCTTTAGAAAGCAGCAGCTGCTTGTATTACACCTTTTCAGATTGTCTGTCTGGCCAGAATCCAGAGCAGGGCAGAAGCAAGCATCTGTTCATAATTTATTTCTCCTTGCTATTGGCATACAGAACAGAATAAGTAGGGAGCTGGGTCTAGGCCCTGCACAAGACCCCTATTTTTAAGGTAATTTCCAGCATGACAATCCTTGCTCTTTAAATAGATAAGCTTAGAAACAGAATCTGGGATGTTGGCAGCTTAAAAGGACAGGGCTCCAGCATCTGCTGTGGAAAAATAGACACTTCTTAGTTGAAGGTGTAACAAAATAAAAAATCCCCTAGTCTTCAAAAAGCATAGTTTTCCACTGAAAACTGGGGCCATGCCACGTGAGTACAAGTGCGCCCTGATTTCCCGAGTAACTGTGGTGAAAATGAAGCCACTGGGAGCTGCAGGTGCTCAGCGTTTTGGAAAATCAGATGTCAAGTAACAAAGCTGAACTTGCAAAGAATGTATTTTAAGAAGAATACTGATTGATGAATATTCAGCTAAGCACCTAAAATTGTGCTCTATGAGATATTTAAGTAAAGTAATACCTAAAACAATCTAATAGAGCACTGAAACTTAAAGAAGCAAATTCAAGGTATTATTTTTTACTGTTTTTTATTTCTCATTTTCTGCTTACAGTCACTGAACTCTATCTAATTGACTGACCTTTTATCTTTAACCAGAGTCTGGGGTCATACAAATTAGTTTTTACAGGTAGGTTATTAGTAGGTTGAAAGGCCTAGAATTTTGCATAAAATGCTTTGCATTAGGACCTTGTGGAAAGTGATGATGTTGATCCTGTGAGGACTCTTAAAGAATCTGGTTTTACTAAGTTAAATATTACTCAAGCTTTCTAGCCCAGGACATCATTTGTAAGTAAGCATCCTCACTTTTCGTGTGATTCAGTACATTTCAAAAAAGTTGACAAGTTCACTAGCACTCCACCTCCATGAGCATTTTAAATGAAGTGTGAATTTGAGCAAAACAATTAAAAAAATGGTTAAAAGCCTGCTTCTTTGGAGATGATTTTGTGCAGTTGCCATCCTTGGAGAATGTCAAAACCAGACTGCATAAAGCCCAGAGCAAGATTCTTGCTTTTAAAAGTCTTTGTGCATCTGGAATGACAGCAGGATTTGGTGGGAAGTGCTTGTCTTGCTGGGTTCTTCCTCATATGCCGAAGAGGTCTGCATTCATAAATTCCAGATTTACAAGAGGCAGGAGTCTCTTGGTTTTGAACTTATTAAGCAAGGCAAGATGCCAGGGAAGATGCAAGACCTAAACTATAAGTTACATAAGACCTTCAGTACTATTAATATGCTAATTTGTATACTAATTTCCTAGAATTTCTTCATACTTCAGCTGTCTGTAACATATTTCAACAGCCCATGTTAACACTATATTTATTTTTCAAGAAAAATATCTCATACCATTACCCTTAAAATCAGAATTAACTAAAAAGTGTATAATTGAGCTTATGGAGAAGTGGCATTTCAGAAAAAACACAGGAATGTTACACTGCATTTTTTTATAACTCTGGTCACTTTTTGAACTAAGACTCTCAGAATTAAGATGTCTGAATGCTTCTCTGCATTAAAAGTTATCATAAAAAAAAAAATTGAAGTGTGAATTCAAACTCATAAACTACTGCACACTAGCTCCTTTTGCAATTTCTCTTAGCTAGCAATGTGTGAAGTAATTTACTCCACTTCCGAAAAGCATCAGTAAGTTCACACCTTATCTTTGACAAGGAGGAGGTTATCTCATATTCACTGTGCATTGCATGCCTTTCATGAGTAACTTGTGCATTGCAAATCCAAAAACTCTGATCAGAGTTGCTGCATGAAAACGCCCTCATGTGCATTTTTGAATATTCAGATATGATCAGGGCCAAGGTAAAGGAATGACCAAACGTCTCAAATATATTCCAGTCGTTGTTCCTGAGACATGAAGCAAGTCTTCCTAACATTCATTATTGCTCCTGCTCCAAGACATCAGTGAACCTAAAACAACTTCCACAGAGAAACAACAGAAAATAGGGAAATTTTAGTCTTTTGACATCTAACCCGAGTCCTCCACTGCTTCTGGTATGTGCTTTTCTTCCATCCCATGGCTCTGTAGAGGAAGTGTTCTGGTATTACAGGTTTCTTCTTTGCAGCCTGGCCTAGAATGCAGGTGCCTAGGTCCTAAGGTACAGCAGACAGAGTGAAGCCTGACCTCTCTGGCAGCCTCTGCTCCCTCAGGAGCTACAGAGAGAGGCAAGAGCTCCTGCTCTGCATGGAAAAAATCTCAAATTGTTGGCAATCTCCAGTTTAATTCTAGGAGTTTCTTAATAAGATAAAAAATGAAGAGCTAACTTGAATAATAGCATGGTTCAGTCATCAACATGCACATTCTCTGTATTTTCATATTTACCCAGCAGCAATGGTCAGGTTTAGGCAGGTTTAGGCTTTAGGCTATCTCTTTCTAAATATATATGAAGCCCACCTGTATATTAAAAGATCACATGCAAGACAATATTCAATAAGTTTGCCAAGTTGATCAGCAAAATTCTGATTATTTATGGCATCAATTCTGTTTGAAAATCTTCCCAAAACCTCCAGTGCTTGGTTAGCCTTTTTGGTCTAAAAGCTGAGTGGTAATTCTCACTATGAGGTCTCTTTTTATAAAATTTCCAGCACTTTCTGTCCCTCACTAAGCTGACAGTATTGAGGAAATAGTCTTTTTTGTGGCATTTTGGCACTTGTAGTTGGAACCACAGTGTGCATAAAGCTTAAAAACTCTAGCAAAAAGCTAGCTATGCTTTATGAATTTCTAAAAATAGTCTTTTTCAGGTGAAATGATGATTGTCTTCATAAAACAACTTGTCCTTTCAAATTTCAAAATTGTGTGGTGGGTTGGCTAGAAGAAAACAGAAGAAGCTATAACATTTCTTGAGAATTTAATGTTGATAGGCTTTTTTAATTTATGTATATGTCAGAATGCGTGAAAAAGTGTGATCTTTGTCATGAGCTTACAAATTAAAAATTCAGCCTGGTTCAAGTCAATGAAGTGTTTTAGTAGAGCTAATTCCAATTGCAAATCATCTAGAACAGAATATGCCAAAATTGTTAGATTGGCTGAAAAATCAGGAAAAAGTTAAAAACAAGAAAAAGCGATTTCCCCTCTATATGAATTCAGATTTTTTGGACATACTTCTTTAAATTTTAAAGAATTTTTCTTCAAATGAAAACTAGAATTGTCACCTAATTACACCACCTCAGGATTAAGAGCTTTCAAACACATGACCAAGGTAAAATTAGAAGAGATAAGACATTGAGTATCCTTTATAGCCAGATAAATGCATACCTAAGACTATAGAGGATGGAGACCTGCCTCAGACTAACTGTGGCTGTCTGTACTGCAGCAGTGAAGTTGTGAGTGGTGGCTGGTCTGGAAAGGGAAACAATCTGTCTAAGCTCATATGAAGCTGAGACACAAGATTTATTAACTGAGGTGTAGCAGATGGGGGGACCCCCTCTGCAAAAGCAGTGTATTATGGGATCTTTCTAATCTGTTATCAAGACAGTTCTATGTACCCCATTTTGGTCATGCATATATGTTCTGTATTACTCAAATATTGATTCTTCCCCAACACTGGACACCTTTCCCAACACTGGACACTTCTAAGATTCAGCTGAACAGAATGCAGAGCCATCTTGTATGGACTAAGCTTTTGCCAAGAAAGATTGGACCAGTTTCTGCTTAAGATTCCTTCCAGCCTGGTACTTGTCTGTGACAGTCAAATATCAGATGTAGTGCCTGAAATGTTTTCAGAGTTTAATTCTGAAATATTTTGTCTTTGAATATAATTGTTCTGTTCCATCTAGCAGAGACGGCTTCCTGCAAAACAACATCAGTGGAGGGAGAGAGCAGTTTCAGGTCTGAGAATCACCATAAAAGGAAGACATGAAAATGAGAATGGAAGAAGGATAAGTGAGGAAGGTACTCTAAATATAGAAATGGAGATAAAGGTACTGAGACCTGAGTGCCTGTATAGATTTTAAAGTCCAGAACCAAGAAGAGAAGAAATTTTAAAAGTACTTATTTGATCTTGTCAACAACTACTGAAAACAAACAAACAAAAAAAATCAATTAATCTATATAACAAAAGCTGTGACATGAATCAGAAATGCTGGGCTAACTAGAACAGCAATATAAATGGTCATCAAGAGTCTTACTGTTAAATACAGTAGTTAACTTTACTGCTATTTATTGTGCTTATTGTATTACGACTATACCAAAGAATTTAATATTTATTTGTGAAGATAAGAGCCATTCAGTCAACAGATGGGAGGGGCACAAGCAAACAGTAAATGCTGATCAGTATGGCAAGCACCACCCAAGACATGGGCTACTTCACCTTTGTGACTAATATTTTCCTGGTGTCACAAGGGAAAAATTTGCAGGTGATTAACCAATGAATTTTGCAGGTATTTATGGATGAGTTACAGGGCAAGTGAGAGCAGGATTCTTGGCTCTGCTAGATGGACAGCTTCTGTGAGATGATAGCTGCAGGTACAGTAGGAAGGGAAGATCTATGCACTATGCAACCAAAGAGGAGAGTACCTGACAGCTTTTCACTGGCACTTTTGAAGATTTACAATCCCCAGCCAATGCAGCCAGTGCATCTCAAATGTACAGCAGCACCAAGAGAACTTCTCAGTTAAGCCCATTTGATTAATGCTCAGCCTGAAAGCCCCTGTTAACCACACTGACAGCTTCTTGCTGATAAACAGCACTTACATCATCATGTCACCACTAATTTTGCAGTCAAACAGGGTTATCTCTGTGAACATCACTTTATGTTTTTATTGCACTGCTGTTCCTTGTCCCTCCCCATGAGCTGCACTTGCAGGAGAGTTGCTGTGTCCCTGTCGGAGTGTAGGGAGACAGAGGTTTCATAGGAATCACTAGAGCAGATAGATTTGTTTCTTCCATTCAGGTGGATTGCAGTTGCTTCCAATAGCAACATCAATATATCATAAAGAATTTTGCATGGCGGGCAATCAAAAGGCTTGGGCTAAAACCAAGAGGAGAGCCTGACTTTTCCTTATATTCCCGTGCTGGCTAGTAGCCTTTTGCATATTTCCCTATTCTTTCAAGCTAAATATTTTCCTTCTTGATGCTCCTTTCAGTTTTTTTTCTCCCCAGGAAGCCACTAAGTCTTCCCATTCCTTCCAGCAAGGTACCAGCCTCAAGTTCCTTACTGCCACCTCTGCTGACAGTGTCCCTTCCCTGTCCCTCTATGCTGCCTGCTCTGGGAGGTGTCTGGCTGTTAGCCTCTCACCATAACCTACATTCCCATGGGCTTTCACCCTGCAGGGCAGCTTGGGAGCCTGTAAGCACCAGCTAGTGATATTTGGACAGGCTGGGAAGATGTCGAGTGTGAAGAATGTTAAGTACAGTGCAAGACTGTTTGCACAGTATGGATGCACAGCTCTCAAAAAGGAAGTCTCCCAACAGATTTTTGTAAATTTACTTTCAACATTTAAAAAATATCATAGTGAAATGGGGCTAAATTGTTGACAATGAAGATAATATAACTGTCTTATTTTTTGATTTGAAAGCAATTGAACTTCTAATGAAATTAGAAAATTATTTCAGCTGAAAGCTCACTTTATCTGTGATTTTAGTAGGGACACATTGCACACTTCAGGTTTTTTCCATTCATTTGCTCCCAGATAAGCAGTATGCTATTACTCTCTAGTGGTGCTGTCTTCAGGGACTATTTCTGTCCGGCACTTGGGAGAATGCATTATGAGATGTCAGCATGTGTGAGCAGAGATAGTATGGCTTGTCATGTACTGATAGGCCATATTCTGCTATAAAATGATGGCTTTGTCTTTTATCACTGTCACAGTCTTACTTAACAAGCTGTGACTCTGTGGTTCATCACAAAGAAAACTGTCATCCCTTGATACGTGCCTTGAATGTCCTTTCATCCTCCGTGCAGGTAGGATCTGCCGTGTGACATCAAGCAGAACAGTAACTCCAGATGGACTCTGGTAGTGCAGCAGTATATTAACAAAGGGGCTCACTGGCACAAGTCCAGGTTTTGCACCTTAGATTAGATTATAAGGATAAGGAAAACATATGCAAGCTTTAAAAAAAAAAAAAACAAGACATGGTAATATGTCATAAATATAATTAGAAAAGGAAATGTTAGTAATCCATTGTGTTTAAGTGATAATTTATTTATCGTGGTGTTATTTCAAGTAACAGATAAATCAATTAGCTTTCCTTTAGAAAGCAAATAAATAGTGTTGGTTCAATGGGGTGATGACAGATGAAGTGTTTTGAGGAACCTGTAAGTTCTGTAGATGGATTTCTCCACATAATTATGTTTAGGATGAAATTTGAAGGATCACTGGCCTTCACTAAAGACTGTGATGCTGCTAGCAATTTATCTGGCTCCTAGTACTTTTATTCATAAGGTCAGTGAACAAAGAAGCAGTGTCCGTTGCTAGGATCAGAGGCAGACACCTAAGGAGAAAGGCCTTCAGCATTTCCAGAGGGCACATATATTAAATAGTTATACAGGGTGTTTAGTGAGTGCTTTGTACCAGAGCCTGCAGGTCAGAGTTTTTCTGGCCGAGGAAAATGGGCGTATTCTGCTCACTTCAGCATTTTGTATGGCCATGGGACATATTATACTGCCAGTGTTGTGATTCTGCAGATCAGATTAAACTACTTTGTGGACATTAAAGTATGAATATTTCATGTGAGCTTTTACAGGGCTGAATTTAAACTAAGATGCTGAAGTGCTTCTCCATATTCCTCTTTCCTGGGATTTTGTATTTTAAAACCCGACCTGCCTTGAACAAAGTTGTTCTTCCATGCGACTGCTTTTTAATTGTGTAAGAAGGAAAGTCAGGAATATTAACTGTTATGAGGAACAGGCTTCCAATCCCAGTGCAGCAAAAGGAAGAAGAAGGTGATGTCTGTCAGTCAACAGAAGTGTCTTCTGAGGGTGTAAAATTACAGGGAGTGGAAACAGTAGTTTCTCCATTGATGGAAAATTGCAGCATTCACATATAATAGTGCTGTGAGGATTTGAGGGATGCCAAGAAAACCTGTGTGGATGTGTTACCAGTAAAAGTGCCTGCCTGCGTGGTGCTTTAAAATAGAAAAGAGGGTGTTGAGTACATAGAAATTGATGTTGAAGAATTTCTGACCTCTTTTTTTTTGAAAGAGTGTCATCTCACTCTGCCTGACTCTGGGTGTTCTCACCCTTATCAGTATTCAAAGATTTGAAACAAATTATAACTCTGTGGAAATGAGGTTACAGATAATCTCTACTTGGATAGTATTTCTCCATTGATTCTGGATGCAAGCTTTCTGCCAGTGGTAACTTTTAGCTATATTGAAAATTGGTACCACTTATGCATGAACACAGACCGCGCAGATCATTTGGGCTTCGTACCTGTGAGGAAGAGAAATTGAATCACTGGTTTTGCTTCACCTTAAAATCTATCTTTAGGTGAGCATGAATGGGTGGCGAATTTATCTTTCCTGTTGCTGGTATTTTGCCAAAGACATAACTGGTTCCAAGGGTCCCATTAAAATAGCTTTGTGATAAATTTAAATCTCTGTGTAAATTCTGGACAACTCTTCATCTCCCTGTCTCAAAAGCCTGTGTTATGCATGTGCCCTAACAAACTCTGACACTGAACCCAAAATCATCTCTAGGCAAAACACATATATGTAAGATTAGGCAGCATTAAGAATAAGTTTTTCACTTGCCTCGTGCTAAGGTTAATTTATCACGGCAGTTCCATCCTCTTGGGCCTTTCTACTAATGGTTCCAGCTTTTGGACTTACCTCTTATCAAAAATAGATTTGGTTTTCAATCTGAATGTAATATGTCTCCCGTGGACATTACAGTAATGAAAGTATATGGTGGTAAAGTCCCACTGCAATAACCAAAGGCTGAAATCTCTTATGTCTTCCCAATTAAAGTCTCAAGTAATGCCCATTGAAGATTTTGTTTTCATCTTTTATGGTTTTACTTCTGTGGAAGTTGAGCACTTTATGTTGTGAATGAGTTGTGCAGCCAAAACTTTCTGATATGAAAATCTGCTACTATGTTCTAGTTATATATGCCTGGGATAGAGTTAATGTTCTTCACCGTATGTATCATGGGGCTATGCTTTGGATTTTTCTGGAAACAGTGTTGGTAATTCTGGATTATTTTCTTTATTGCTGAGCAGTACTCACATACAGTCAAAGCCTTTCCAGCACCTCACACGGCCCCACCAGTGAGGAGAATGGGGGTGCACAAGGAGCTGGGAGGGGACACAGCCAGGACAGGGATATCCTGCCTCCAGCTGAGCACAGGGATATCCCACCCCCTATGGTGCCATGCTCAGCATACAAACCTGGGGGAAGAAGGGGGAAGGGGAGATGTTTGGAGAGACAGTGTTTGTCTCTCCAAGTCACCGTTGGTGTGGCTGTCCTGCGGATGGCTGAACAGCAGCCTGCCCATGGGAACTGCTGGATGGATGCCTTGTTTGGCTTTGCTTGTGTGCACAGCTTCCCCTTTACCTACTGAACTGCCTTCACCTCAACCCACAAGTTTTCTTACTTCTGATTGACTCCCCCATCCTGGTGTGGTGGGAATGAGTGAGTTCCTGTGTGGCGCTTAATTGCCAGGTGGAGTTAACCCATGACAGACCTCATAAAGTTGGGCCACTAGCAAATTTTGCAACACTAAAATTAGATCATGGAATAATGGAGTTCTTAAGGTTATAAAAGTCCTTTAAGATCAGGAAGTCCTACCATCCAAATCAGACACTCATCTTCCCTTTCTACTGTGGAGAAAGCAGTGGGATCCACAGAATCTTGCATAGCAAGGAGGAAACAACTTGAGGTAGTTCATGGAAAGGAGAGGTAAGACTTCATGCTTTCTAGAAGATTAATGGGATTACTGATGCTATCCTATCCCCAGGTTTTCTCCTGGAAGGAGACATTCAGCCTTTTTCCTAAGTAGTAGCAAAGCTTTTACAAACCAGCTGGTGGTACTGCAACCCATTTATTTAGTAACTCTGAGATTCTATTCATTGGGGCACTTGCCATACCTATTAATTGTTGTGTTTCCTTTTTCCACTTCAGAGTAGATTGCATTTCTATGTGCACAAGTATATCATGGACAAAACATTAGTGCTGTTGCAATAAATCTTGTGTGTGTGTGCCTTCACACTCATTATTTTATCTGATTCAATAGTGCATACACTTTGTACCATTCACTGGATATTTTTGAAATTAAAAATGGTGTGCAACGTATCAGTTATTATTTTTTCTTCTCTTCTTTTCCTGTGTTACAGTAAGTCAATGTGCATAATGGCTTTAGACTATGATAATTCAGGCAGAAGAATGTTAATTTCAATCTATCATAAATTATGACTCTGACATGATGAAGATAGGCCTTCATATTTTGAGAATACTTCCTGAAAGTGATGGTCTATGATGTCATTTGCCATATCTTCCTTTTGTTTTTTTTCTATTTGATTTAAAAGTCTGCTTTATTTTGTGAGTATAAACTAAAATTATAAACTAATTGGCCTCTAGAAAACAAACCATTGTACCTCTATAAGCCAATTTTTTATCTCAACACATTATGTAATAGTTCAAATGAGAGCACAAAACAACACAAAAACAGCTGGTGGGAAACTTTCTTCAACATTAGGCACTTTCAAGCCTGAACCACTGTTCAGTGTAATGTGCATGGCTTAATGCATCATATGTCTTTATTAATTTAAGCTGACTGTGCAAAAAAGGTCTTTGTAGGGACACCAGTGGACAGCTTCGGTTATGGAGCTGTGCTGAAGCTAGAGGTCTGCCCACATTTGCAGCATAATGTAAGCAAAGTTATTTTTACCTTCCATTTTGTTTTAAAAAATAATGCTAAAAACATAGATGTGGAAAAATTGGAAAACTGGTTTATATTCACAAAACGTCTGTGCAAGTAAAGGCGTAGAAAAGAGTATTATTCTCTTGGTTAGCATTCTGAATATAGATACTAGCATCAGCTTTTGAGTGTTTGGACTTTTGGTGTTTGAATGCGCAGGCCTCAAGAAATTTGGAGTTGCAAATAGATTTTTTTCTATACAGTGCCCTTTTTGAGACCATTTATGTCTCTGCTAATGCCTTTATGATACTTTTGCAATTTAAGTGTTACTGAATAGGGAATTGCTAACAATATTAGCAAAGATACCTTTAAATATTGTATAAATTATCAAGAAAACACTCTGATGTTGACTCTTAATAATATTAATTTCATGATGCATTTACTAGAATTCCAGGACAACTAGAAGTAAATATAAATACAGAAATGTGTAAACTATGGTTTAGAAAGGAAAATATGGATTTCATTCTAAAGGTAAGGCCTTGAATGGAATAATATGTAACAGATATAATAAAAGTACTGGTTAAGTATATAAAAGGATATTTATTTGAGATGAGAAAGGTAATTTCAGGAACATGAAATCATCTGAGTCACTTACTTCCTCAAAATTCCTGCAGGATAACTATTGATGTATTATAAATTACATCAGCAACCATGACTTCTGTGAGAAATTCCATCTCCATTGGAGATGCAACTATTGCAGCATCCTCCACACTTTGATCTGGCCATAGATCCAGGTGGGTCCCAGACAAAGCTCCTGGACAAGGAACATGGGACAGATATACAGAGATATTGCAATTATTATCATAAGGGACTGGTTGTGATGAGTTTTTGTTGGGCAGGTGTTTTGCAGAAATGTATCCCATGGTATACTGGGTGTGTTTTGAGGATTTTAGCTCAACTTCTAGCTACTCTTCATATGCTGGAAAGGCATGAGAGTGCACTAGCATCTCTGCTCTGCACTTGATGTGTTTTCTCAGACTATACCGTTCCTGAGAGACCATCTTTTTCTATGTTTATTCATTCCCCAGGGTAATAAAAACCCCATGACTCAGCTGGGGTTTGTAGACACAAGTACACAAGTAAATAAAACCTGTCATGTACAAATGCTGAACACAAAATAACGACATTCTCGGGATACTGATCCATTTAGTTGAGTGAATATTAATGATTAAAATTCATTTATAATTTATCTGTTTACTGCCATTTTGTTTTATATAACTATTATATAAATATCTATTAAAATATCATTCTTTTTAAATAGAAGACAGTTTGGGGTCAGTACAAACAAAATAAACTGTGCTGCACATTCCTTAAAACCAACAGGTAAAGGTAAGCAGTAAAGTTCTTGCTTCCAAAAATAACTTTTTGTAACAGCACAGCAGAGAAAATTCATTTCAAGTAAAGGTAAGGAGTAAAATTCTGGCTTCCAAAAATAACTTTTTGTTACAGCTCAACAGTGAAAACCAATACAAAGTGCTGACGGACCAATCCTCTTCTGGTTGCTCTATTCTTTAGCAGGCTGCCCATTATCTGCATAATAGATAGGACTGCTCCTTCCAGACTGGAAGCAGCTTCTGCAGAGCAATCTCTGAGCCACGTTTCTCTGCTTATCCCAGCACAGGGACACCTACCAGCATTAGGGGAAGCACAGAACTGGCCTGGGAGGGCCAGTGTTACTCACCAGACTCCAAGCCTTGGGAAGCCCACGCTGCCAGGCCTGCCCATCAAGTCATCATTCTCTCCTTGTCCCTGATCATGGAAAACTGAGGAACTTATTTGTTACTGACTGGACTGATTTATTTGGTTTCCAGAAAATTGTTCCACAGCACTTGTGGAAGCTTGGAAAAACTTATGGCTTTTATAAAATATGTGGGAGAGATTAACCAGATTAACCTGCTTTGCATATAATGAGAAAAAAGAAATTTCTGAGGCATGCTTTTGGTGTGTTTTATTTTCCATTTTTATTCACCCACGCATTGATATTAGTTTATTTTCTTGTTCTCTATTTTCTATAATCATAAGGGGTTTATTCCAGCAAAGAAAAGACTTCATTCAGCCTCCAAAACTGTATCTTGTTAGTAAGACCATATAAATAATTTTTAGCATTTTACATTCCTGTATATGAAACTACTTATTGTAAAGCCTACATGAACTATGCCTTTCCCCCTATTCTTCACATGATTTTCAAACAAGCTTAGCTGCCCTGGAAAATAGGTCAAGGCTGTGCTCAGTGCTGTGCCTCTGCTCAGGTGTTAGTCTTTGCAGGATGAAGAAATCTGATCTGCAGAGCCTGCCTGGTTTAAACAGGAGGTGAAGGACATGGGCCTCATTATCTGTAACCCCAGTGTCAAAATATTTCTGTGTGTGTCTTGGGCAGAGGCAAGGCATCCTCCAGAGAAAGCATGGGCAAATGTTTCTGTTTTGTCATGTATGTAATCAGTGAATGGGTCAGCCATCCTGCACAGCTAGACCTCCTGGTATCTATAGATCTCCTGTGAGTCTTTAATGTACAAATTCAATTTTTCGCAACTGATTTTTTACTGAAGATTCTATTGAATATCTTGAGAAGTTGAAATTTCCCATTTTTCCTTCCTCTTCCTCATTTAAGCTCTAGATCATAGAAGAATTTTATTTTATACCTTGCTTAGATTGAAATGCATTAATATTTGTACAAGTGGCAAAACTGTATTGTTTTTCCTTTCAAGGCATTCTAATATACTCAAGGTTTGTGTAAAAGATAGTGAAAAAAATCTCTTGAAGGAAAAAGAAAAGAAATGTTTCATTTTCAAAACAATGAAGCCATCTCTCTCCTTTTGGAGAGATGGAATTTTTTTTTTTCCTTTTATAGTTGCAACTTTGTTGTTCTGCTCTAAGGCTGAAGTGGTGCTGGAGAGCACCTACTATATGGCCAGGAGCAGCCAGGGCTGAGGGCTCCCTTTGCAGGCAGTACATGGAAACATGAAGTCAAAGTCCCAGGTGTGGTGGAGGGGAAGCCACCTGGAGCCTTGGAAGATTTGTTTAGATCCCAACAGTCACTGGCAGGACAAAACTCGGTTGAGAGGCCAGGACAGCATGTGAGGGAGTGTCAGACAGGTGTTTGTCATTGCTCAATAGCTCCTTTTTCTAATAATGAAGCAATTACATCTCCTACTCTGAAGAACCTGATTTCTTAGTTTCTTTTTTTTTTATTTTCAGCTTCTTGATCTTATTGGGGAGCTCCTTGAAAAGTAGGTCAAGATAGATATTTTGCAACATCACTGATAAATTTTTGATCCTCTCATCATGTCTGAAAAAAACTATAGGTGTAAATTTGGTTTTTTATACCTTTTTAGATGGAAATAACTAATGCATCTTTAGTTTCAAAAACTGGGAAAATTTCAAAATTCTATCTTCCTTATTTTACAGGTGAAAAAAATCTGATTAATACCTCAGAGTACTGCCTGTCAGACCTGCATGGGGTAAGTCAAGGACTAAATCTATGCTTGAGGCAAACTATTTTGATTTCTGTCTCTCATCATGATGACTTTGTGACTTGAGCAAAAGAAAAACAGTGTGTCTGTCTTGTTACTATACTTAACAATGAATACTCTATATGATCTGTAGAAAGTTCTTCTAGCTTTTTTTTTGCAGTTTCTGCAACTGTAGAGAGTGCATAAGGAATGTTTCAAACACTGAGTGCAAATTTGTTGATGCTATTTTGACTTCAGATCGTTGTTTTAGCAGAGTTCTGTGGGTTTATAGAACAAGAAGAAAATTGGCTCAGGGAAGTAAAAAATAGGAAAGAAAGTAAGGGAAAAACAAAAATCACAGATGGATGATACTATAAATGGATGAAACTGTAAGTAATGAAGAACACAATTGCTAGCTATTTACAGACTTAGTTAAAATCAATAGAGGACAATGACACTTCAATACAGACAAATATAGAACAAGGTTGGCTTTTCAGAGATATGCACTTGGCAGTGATTGTTGGGGATGGGGGTAAAAGTATAAGTGTACTGGGACAGATACACAACTGCTGTAGGTGGGCAAAGAACAGCTTTTGCTGGTTATTCAGCTTCATTGCAGTAAACACACTTCAAAAACAAAGTGTTCAGACTCATCTACCTGCTACAAGCCACTAGGCATCTATTAAAGGAAGGAAGAATTAAAAAATAGCATTGTGTGGAAAAACAGCAGTTGAAGTTATTTAAATTAGGACCCTTAATTCTGCTTGGACTTTTTGATGGAGGCTGTTTTCCCTGGAATTGTTTACACTTGTCTAAACCCGGCCTAATCTCAGCCTTAGATTGTAGGTCTCTGGCTTTGGTGGAGGAAAAGAGAGGCTGAAAATCTGTTTTACTGATCTTCTTATGGATTTTGGCAATAGGAATTATCCTGATAGTGCAGGCTTTCAGAGATGCATTGCAGAAGCAAGAATGAAGTGTTCTATAGAATACCTCTCCTACCTGACAGCCCCAAAGCTCTGGTTTTCCTCATAAACTCATGACATGCTGGGGCAGCAGGAGTTTTGCTGTCTTTTCATTTTTTCATCTTGCTGTGTTGTTGCTTTAAAAATATGATAAAAATCTTCATTTGTCTCTATCTTTACTCTGGTACCCAACAATAAGGACTGATATATGCTGCCAATCTCATGGAACAGTGTTCTATACTCAGTCTACACAAGTGAGGATGATCACACAAAATCATGGTTGCTGGAGAGAAGGTCAATAACTGAAAGGATTATAAAAAGAAAAATTGAAAGTGCAACAAGTAATGCATTTAGGAGACAGAAACAATAAATTATGAGTGCACACTCTGTCTAGAACAACTTTCTGCTGTTGCAGCAGCTGAGCTCAGCAGGATGGAAGCTGCTTTTTTATCTCCAAGTCCAAATTCACAGAGCAGGGAGACTGCTTTCTCCCTCCTTCCCATCAACACACTGCAGCAGGACACAGTCTGCAATTTTCTGGGCTGTGTTTCTAGGTGATGACCAAGTAATTAATTTAAAACAAATATTTTATCATATTTTTTACATTTATAGATGAGAATTCCAGTGATTGTCTTGTTTCTATTTCATCTGCCATCATGATTTAGTGGAGTTCTGGCAATGAACAGTGGGTTTTTTGTCCTTTTATCTCTACTTTGCAGTTGGACCTAGCTATTTAATGACTGGAGTTACTGGGTTTAGGGAAAAGGAGCCCATGAGCTGTGCAGAGCTCTGTTCCTTTGAACTCTGCTTCTTGAAGGAAAGGGTGCTCAGCCATTCACTGAATACTTATTGTTTATTATTATAATTATTACTCTCAGAAGCCTTCAAATATTAAGAATATGGTACTATCATTACATTAAGATAATTTTTTTGAAAACTTTGACTTTGCAGTAGATTTAGGCTATTTCTTACCAGTAACTGAACAGCACTGTGGAATCAAATTCCTAAAGCATTGTTGAGCATCTTCTTAACTGCCACTGAAATTCCATCTTGCAAAAGTATGAAATAGTTTCTAACATTGCCTGGTGGATTTGAAAGGCAAATCTATGCAGGAAATATTAGTTTAAAATTATCACAAGTATAAGTCAGACTTCATTATTGTAAGAGATCAGCAAATCTGTCCTCATGGGCCAGTTGTATCTTTATAATACCAAGGTCCAAGGACTGAGCATTGTAAGTCCCCAGGATATAAACTTGAATATATGTGGATACCAAATGGTAACAAGGGTATCTGGCAAGCAAATATGTCTACAGAAAGCTCACGTTCATACAGATAAAATTTCTTTCCAGGAGAACACCTGGAAAAGAACTCAGAGATCAGCTGGATTACATATACTCGCATGAGAAGTCTAAACAACAATAGAAGGAATTTGGATTCAGTGATCTGTCCTTGAGGTTTCTCTGGTGGTTTCTCCTAAAGCACTGGTGTTATGTAGCCCCTATGCCAAAAATAATGTAAGAGAGCTTGTCTCATGACAGTCATCAGGACAAACTCTTTTAGAGAAGAAGGGGACAAACCCTATTGTAGGCAGCAGCCCATGCAAGTAATAAGTGATGACTTAGAAGAAGCAAGCAGAATTGTGCCACAAGACCCAGAGGCTGTCCATTTGGGACTAGCAGCTAAAAAAAAAATTGCAGACTTGGTTGAGGGTAATCAACAGAGAGTAAAAAGAAAACTTGTTTCAGCTGACTGAAATTTCTGCCAGTCTTCAGTGTCCATTAGCAGTATAAATAGTGCACAGACTGATAGGAGCCATCACAAATATTCTCTCCCACTGGGAGGCTTAATAAGTATTGGAAGTAGTATTGGAATAAGTATTTAGTAGCTCCTAAAAATGGATATAATGTTTATTGATTTAAGACTTTGAGATACTACTGAGGGACAATCTGACTTTCACAATGTAAATTATATGGCTGTCTATATATAGTTTTAAAACACAAAGTCACCGCCGTAAATCTAGATGCATTATTTGTATGTATATATTTGAGGTAGATTTTAATAACTGCACTTAGGATTGTTTAGGTTTTGTGTATTCTTTTGTGGGATAAAACTACAGTTCACTTTTAAGTTTATTTTCTTTCAAGTTTGTCTATAACCCACCACCTGCATATAAAAAAATGAATAAGTCCCAGATTTAAAATTTAAGGTTATCTTTCTAACATGATCTTTAACCACACAAAGCAATAGTATTGGGTTTTGTGGGGCTTTTTTGTTTGGATTTTGAGAATAAGCCTAGAAATGTGATTCTTGTCTGATCTAGTCTCTTCTCTCAGGGGCTATGTTTCCTGTGGAAAGCCAGGAGAAACTCCCACATTTTTTAGCCCAACTGTTTTTTGGGTAGTATGCAATGAGTAACACTCAGCCCACAGTGGAACTGAAAGAAATGGTGAACAGTGATGACCTGAATAAAGTACTTTGTACTCTAAAACTGTTGTAAAATCAGCACGCTCTCAGTTAGAGACTGTATCATAAAGAGAAGCACAAGAATTAAGGTTATGTTGGTAACTTCAGGTTTGCCAATCTCTCCTTTGGGGCACTGTGTCTCAATATACCTCAGCCTCATTAGTCTTTATTCTGTGTTTGAATAAATGAATATGTAGCTATAAATTCACCTATATTTTATATGGAAATCTACAGCAAGGTTAATATACTGTATAATTATTATTACAATGAAATTGTTGGGGTTTGTTTTAGTATATAAAAGGCTGAAAAGTATGAAAAATGCTACACTTCTCATAGCTGCTAGGAAAAATTCAGTTCCAGTGTGAACAAATGAGCTATACTACTGTGTCACCCAGTGTGACCACACATGCTGGGTAGCTGATGAGAGGACTGGTGGAGATCTCAGCTCTCTACTCTCACATCTCAGCAAATCTGTACAAGGTAATCTTAAGCTTTTCATGTTGTTCACATGACCTGCTTTTATCTTCAGTTACACCCAGTGGTCTTCACTAAAATCCATTATAGCACTGCAGATCTCTGAGCACAGACTGTATGGGCTGACACCTAATTAAACACCTAAAGTTGCATTCTCTTTGTTACTCCACAAAAATGATACTGATGGAAAACATATTTAGCCTCAAAATAGGAATACTATCAATTTTTTAGAATAAAAGAATGGTAATTATAAAAGGTGGAAAAAAATACATGTCACAATAAGTGCCACAAAATACCCTAACCTACCATAATGGGGGAAATTCCTCAGAGCTGCATCTGTGTTTTTGTGGCAGTTCTTTGTAGGAGATGGAATGATCTGTCTTCACCAGAACTTTGAAACCTCTCTCAAATGCTTCTGTGCTTTTCACTCTTACTCTGTGTTGTGAGGTGGCAAACAGCAATGCTGTTCACCTCTGCTCAGTTACAAACCTACAAACTTGTGGCAGTGCACTAACTTTCTAGGCTTTTGGGGTTTTTTCTCTCTTTTCCGCATCAGAGTTTAAATGCGTTACAGATTCCTTGTGCCCACGTGGCCTTTTGCTGCAGCCAGGAGCAGGGATGTGGCTGTCTCTGCCACTCTCACAGAACAGTCCCAAGGGCAGTTCAGGATGACTGCAAAGAGAGGACATAGAGGAGAATGTTACAGCTAAAAACACAAAGGCTACTTTCCCCCTCTCATAAATACAACAGCTAAATATGTGACTGGCTGACAGTGATGCTCAAGTTGATTAAATTTGAATTAGAAATAGTTTTATTACTTCTAGATATTCTTTGCCTGCTTCATTTTCTCAATTGTGTGACTTGCAAAAATGTTTGCTAAGCTTCATTATATCTCTCTTCTCAGGACACACATCCTTTCAAACAGAGAATCCTGGCCCTAATATTACTTAGAGACAGTCAAGTGCTTGCCATTATACTGGAACTAGTTAGTGTTTAGGAAAAATTAAATTATTTTTGCTTTTTGAGTTGATAAACCCTTTAAGTACTTTGTCTTTTAAAATACTTAAACAACATGGTAAACTTGTTGAATCAAAATACTGCAAAAGTCACACATAATATCTTGGCAAATGGAACAGTAAGTAGCAGAAATACTGTGGAATTGTAATAATCAGTAGCTAATTGAAGTGTGTGTCTGAATATAAAACAATTGAATAATTGCACCTCTTAGCTTTACCAAGAAGTTGCCATCTGGGGTAGGAGCAGTGATGTGCTGGCAGATGGTCTTCACATGAAGAAACAACCTGCTTTTCATTAATAGCATGACTGCACTGCTAATTAGAGAAGAGTGAAGAAGGCATAAGTCAAGGAGGAATTTCCAAATCTAGATTAAGTTTAAGACATCCATTAAGACGGTTTCAGGATCTGGATTTTAAATCATATTTCTTAATGCTGAAAACATAAGTATTTTTTTAATGATTTCAGTGTCTGAAAAGGTCATAGGCCCTTAAAACAAGATGCAAATGGAGTTTAGGTGGCTGATTCAAAACTATGAGAATTCTTGAACCATATTGTCTTCTGCATGCTGGAATCTCTCTAAATTCATGATTTTCAGACTCTCATCTCACCCTCACATAGTTTAAAAATGTAGATATGCTGCCTGGAAAGGGACTGGGTGCTTCTCTGCTAATAGTATTAGACAAATGCTAATACTCCCCAAACACTACTAGTAAAGAGGATACCTGCACACTGGGCCTATTGATTGCAAAATTCAACCTTGTTCCAACTCTATTCTTTTTTGCCTCAAAGGGGAGGAGAGGAAAAAAATAACCCACCTAAAACCCTGAACCCAGGCAACCAAGGAAAAAATCACCATGGGAGAAATAAGGGATGGATTTGCTTAGTAAATAGTCATATACGAGTAGTTCTGCAAGTCTCCTTCTGCGTGAAGGTATTTTGGAAACAGAGGACTTAGTCCGTTTGTTTGGTACCTTCAGAAATTTGGAGCACAAGGGCAAATGACTGCTTCTACACATCAGTGGTTTTTGCTGCATGGTGTGGATTCACTGTCCTTGTGCAATACATTGTTCTGAGTTTCCCTTCTAATGCAGGTGGCTGTCTCAAAAATCTTGAACAGAAATACATTATTCTCTCCATTATCTCTAGAAGGCAGGAAGTTAAACACAAAGATTTTGATATCTGATGATCATGGCTCTCTTACTAGTTTGGTTGGTTGGTTAACTGTTTGTTTGTTTTTTGTTTGTTTGTTTTAAACTTTCTTATATGGCATTCAAACTCTTCAAAATTTTAGAGAAAATAATGAAGAACTAGATATCTTTCCAAGTAAAGTCCTCAAACACATTGTCCTTAAAACCTCAAAGGTACAGACAAGAATATCTATTTAAGTTCTGAAAGACATTGGATTTTTTGAAGTGGAGATTTGTGGTGCAGATAAGCTGATGTTCTTCTTGTATATGTGCCTTATCTTTAAGGGAAGAAAAAAATTAAATAGCACTTTACCTCCCCAAAACTGGCAGTTATCTGATAATTTCCTTCTGACAAAGTTACACTGGTTTTATAATGTGCCGGTCGCTCTCATAGAGTTATCTCAAAGTAGCTCTTATTTTTCTTCTGACATTAGAAACCAGTCTCTACCTTCAAAAAATAAGGGTTGATATCCCTTATGAATCTTTAATTTGTCTATGAGCTAAAAATTCCTTGCTTATTTCAGCACCTATCCGTTTGATTCTAAAACCCATAGATTATGGATTCCTTTGGAAATTAGCTCCATGTATTTCCTTTAGTTATTGACAAATAATGTAATGTTTGAAATGTGATAGATACCGATTTTATGCAGCATTAACTAACAGCAATACTGATATTTAGTGTAAGAAAATTAAGCCTTGGTGCTGTATTATGTTATTTAATGCAAATGCTATTGCTATTTTATTTAAGTGTACTTTTCCTAAATTGAATTGTAGTGGTCAAATCTTATAAGCTCCAGAACACACTGAGTCTCACCCTTACCTTTCTTGCCCCTGGGACAGAAAGTTAAAGGAAAAATCAAGGATAAAATACCAAATGTGGCATGTGATCTCAGCTAAGAAATGAGAAACAAAATAATGGTGATAACTAAGGGCTTTCTTGTTATTCACTTTTGGTTGTACTGAAGGTAGTAGAATATAAATCCCTGTCTGTGCATACTGACTTGCAGAATTGATGAAGTATGGATGATCTGTACAAAGCCTCTAAGAGTAACCTCTGGCTTGCTTAAATGTGTCATTCTTGTTTGTCCAATTTGACCCTGCAGTCTGAGGTTTTCATGTATCATGGGCTATGGGTAACAGTAATACTCCTAAGGTAAAAAGGGTGTGTTTTCATTTTGTATCAGAGAGTAGACAGAGAAGGGAAAACAATAAAAGAAAAATTTAAAATTTCTCCTTTCTCTTGGCATATCTCAGTAATGGATCAGCTTTGCTACAAGATGCTTTTAACTCATTGTCAAAGCAAATGTTGACGATTTTTATCAGTGGTATTTACTGAGCTGCTGTATAGCTAGGATCTATACAGCCTAGGACATGAATTTATCTCTTTCTTTATCCACATTCTTGACCAAACCTCAAAAAAGGTTGCACAGGAAAATAATCTCAGATATTTTCCATCTTTGTGTTCTGAAAAGTGAGTGGCATTAATATAATGTGTTGGGAAGGGGTCTTGAATCAGCAACATGGATGGAAAATTTTGCCAGATTGATTTGGTATATATTTTTTTTTTTTTGTTTCTGATATTTCAAGTGAGGTTTCAAGGATGTTGTGGAGGAAAATATCTTTCTATCAGAAAGAGGAATATTATGGGGTTTATTTTACTCCCTTTGTAAGAGAGAAAAAAACCTATTCTTAAGTGGGTGCATTTAACAGCATACATACATGTGCACTCACATAAGTTCTAATCAAAGAACAGTCATAAGAATGCTAAACTGATCTCTGGGAGCATCCTATGCTGTTTTGATCTGACCTCTAATTTTATGGGTATCTGACATCAGCCAGGCCACAGGCTGGATGGTGCCTGTGAAGGCAGCTGCTAAATGGTATTTTGTTTCCTCCCACGCTGTCCACCCTGTGTCGGCATTCTTTGTGATCTCAAACCCTGCTTTGATGACTGGGTTATTCAATACATTTTAAATTCTAGTTCCAAATCACAGCTGATTCCTCAGATAAACTTAAATTTGCCTGAGGACTCTCCTTCTGCCTCCGGAACTCTGGTCCTTTCTCTGGTACCATTTTTTTTTCCCCAGTAACTTTCAGTTCTTTTGCACATTAGTGTCTTATCTGATATATCTCTTTTAATGCCTCCTGCTTTTTCCATTCTTGGCCTTTTCCTCCTCTTCTCCCAGGGCTAGTCTCAGTTTGTGTGCTGGACATCAACCGCAATTTTCTTTTTAATGGATTTTTATCCCATTTCTCTGTAGTCTCATCTTCTTTCCCCTTTCTCTTGTCTTTTCTGTATCTGATTATAACAATAGCTCACTGAGATCCACGAAGACATAGGGCACATCCTCCTAAATTCCTACATCTGGCATGTAGTTTTGCAGGAGGCATCTTCCATGGACAACTTCTACCAAAACTGAAAAAAATTCTGCGGAGCAGGAGCAGAATTTATCAAGCCTTTTCTTAGGAAATTTCAAGTCACTCTTCAAAATCTTGGAGACACCAGAACATTTCTTAGATAAGTACATCAAGTAGGGGGAGGATGAGTTAATTTTTTAAACATGGACAGAAGAGTTTACCTTGCTTTTTGAGGCAGGAAAATGATTGTGATATTTCTGCAGAGTACTTAGGATGGAAAATTCCAGTTCAGTCTACAGAAAACTTTCAGAGTTGTGAGCAACTAAAACATTAAAGACAGGATCTTAAAATAGGAACTGTTAAGCAATCTTACTAATAGCTGATATTACCAGCCCCACCTATATAAAATATAAGTATTGCTGTTCTAATAGCCTAAATGCACTAAATACCACTAATATAATCTTAGTAATTGCTACCAGAAAGATGCGGCTGCTGTTTTCTTGACTTTATTGATCTGCCAAAATTATAAAGTGGCAGTACTTTATGTAAGCTTTATTTAAAAGCATAAAAGGAGAGTGATGACAGAATAGTTTTATATATTAATGTGGTAAATATAGCTAGAGCTCTGTTCCGCATGCCAAGGACAGAACAAGCCCCTGAAAAATGCTATTTATTTGCTAGAAATAAAGAAAAGTTTGAGGGTTTGGATGGGATTTTTTCTGGTTTTAGGTGGTGTCCCTTAAAGAAGAAATCTATATTTTAGGCCCAGAAGTGTGAATAAAATACCTTACTGACTGATCCACAGTGAGTTTTGAACCTATTCATATTAGCCTATGGTGAGGAAAAGCAGGCCAAGAAATAATACTTCATTTTATTTTTTTGAGGTATACAAGCAGGCACTTGAACATTTTCTAATTTTAATAACTTGCCATCCTTAGTTTTTGGGGCTTTTTTCTAACATGTAGTTAGAACCAAGACTCCGACCACAGTGTTAAAACACTCAGACATAAGGCTACAGGAGAAACATATTTGTGAGTACTAGGTCAACCAGTTCCATTGCTTTTCTTCTACAGATGGATTTCTTTGTAATAAAATGAATAACCTTAAGAGAGATATATTTCTATACTGCCTCTCCAAGTTCATCTTTATATCAAAATCCCCTTCCCCCATTTTGCACAGAAGATTTTTAGTTGCTGCTATTATACAAATATTGAAAAAAAAATTGGGTCACTGTTCAGCTGGAGTTCAACACTTTATGCTGTTTATTTGTTGCTTTTGTTTTGTAGATGGTGTTGTTCACAGCATAGATCTTTTTTCATAATAGTTGTATTTTTGCTTTCCTTTGTATTTTGAATTATGTGTGTTCTCTGAGATTTGCTATCTAAGTAAGAGTTTAGACTATGTAAAAAGAGAATTTGAGTGATGAGGAATCTTGATATAGGGCAAAACATGCATGGAGATATTAGGAAGTCCACTAAAAATGTCAATATGTTAAACAACACCTTATGCCATCAGTACTTAGGTGTATGCTTGTGCTTGTCTTTATTCTTCTGCAGTGAAAAATGTGGTTCAGGGACTCATAACTTATTGGAGAGCTGATCAAAAATAAGTGTGTTGAAGAATGCAGTGCACACCTAATTTAATTGAGTATGGAGGACAGTGAAGTTCCATTTACACTTGCATCAGTCATTGGCAGTGGTGGTTGAGCTACCAGGCACAGAGCTGAGCTATTTCCTTTTCCATTCACAGCAGAAACATGCCAAGAAGTTTTTCAGATATTGCCCACGAGAGTTTGACTCCTAGCCCGTGCCTAGCAAGCCTATAATGAGTGTTAATGAGTGAAAGCACTGCTGCCTTTTCCCCCATTCCAGTTATCTGTGCAGCTCCTGTTGATGCCAATGAACCTTTCTTAGTGTTCCTGATAGCACATTGATGGAGAATTTGAGTTTCAGAACAAAATCTATATAATTCCTTGTAATTTAATTTTGGGATTTTTGTGTGAAATCAGCTCCTGTTAGTGTCCTAATCAATTGTCTTGTGGATCATCTGCTCAAAATGGCATATGAAGATTCAAAAAACCAGGCTTTTCAGGCATTTAAAGAATTGTAGGATAAGAGGAAAGATGATTTTGTAGATTTATTTCCATATAAAAAACTAAAAAATAGAAGATGGGAATGAATTGTTAGGTTTTTTCTCAAAGAGAGATTAGCTAGGTGATCCCATTGAAAATTGTGTTGTGTGTTCAGTGTTTCATACAGTCCACTTATAATATGAAAATAATAAGCAGAAGTCTAATAGGAGAACTAACTCTAAAGTATTGCAGAAAAGTCTCATAATTGATAAACTGGGGGGAGAGATCAATTTTGGTAAATTGTAAGACACATGGAAAATAACATTTATGAATGTATAGGAGTGATGTGTTCTAACCTGGCATCGCGGGAAATATTTTAGTGTTAATGTGGCTATTTCTTAATAGAAATTAGGTCATTGCTCATAGCAGAAAAAACATGAATGCCAAAAATTATTAGAAAAGGGGTTGATAACAAATTATAGAAGGACCATTATGCAGCAGAATAAATCTATGGTGCTCCCACATCTTGATAACTACAAACAATTCTGATGTCCATATCTGAAAAAGCTAAACAGAGGTGTATTTAAAAAAGAAAAAGCAACACCCAAACATTGTTGATAAAAGACGTGGAATGAAGCTTGTGTAAGAAAACGCTAAATAAGCATTTCACCTTTAAAAAGAGATGATTGAAGGAGGAGAGTGGAGTTTAAAACTGTGAATGCCCTAGAGAAGATAGGGCATTGTGGATGAGGAAGGCTATGTTCACTTGTTTTTTGACAGAAGCAGAATAAAAGTATCCAGAAACAACTTTAAAACTAATTTCAGTACTTGTCACTCTATATGGAATCAAATTGGAATATCCTTTTACAGGAAGCTGTGATAGCCAAGAGCGTTAGTGGGTTGAAAAAGAATTTGGATGAATTCATAAAGGATATATGTATTAGTGGCTGTTAAAATGATGGTTTAGATGTGATTCTTGCATTCAATGTACTGAAGCACTAATTGATTGTTTTTACACTCCTTGAGCATCAGCTCCTAGCCAGTAGGAGCAATTAAATCTGAGCTAGATGGACTTTAGGTCTGACACAGCTTGATCATGTCATGAGGCTTATGGTCTTCCTCTGGGGATGGTAAATCTTGAGGGACAGAGCTCTTTGATGAAGACAGTTTGTAAAGACTTTGTGCATCACTTTAATTTCACTGTCCTTTGATAATTGGAGAGATAAAACACTATGCAAATCATTAGCTAATAAATAATTACTGACTATAATGAGAGAGTGAGAAATGAACCTATTTTGATGTTTCTGCTGCAGTTGATCTGTTTAATCAGTTTTTTATTCTAACAAGTGCAAATACACACTGTCCTGCACTTTGAAAATTTGTTCTTATAAAGTACTGTGTCTTCATGGGAAGCATTCATTCTTTTAGGTGCACTTGCTGTCTTTATTTGACAATTAAGAATCCTCAGGAAGCTGTTTTGCAGTAGCACTCTACCAGCTCTGTAATCTCATTTCTATCTGCAGTGAGGAGAAATAATATTTACTTTTCTTGTGTTCATGTGCTGTAATGATAAACTGAGTACTTTAATCCAAAATCACTCACTGTGTGATAGGTATTTGAAACTGCACCTAGACATTGACCAGGGGCTGAAAAGGCTTCAGCAGCTGTAAATTTTGGGAGAAAGTGCAAACCTTTCTGCTCCTAAGGAATCCCTTGTGCTTTTCAAGAAAAATATTTTCAGGCTTTATATTTCTATAATTTGGGATATCTGGAACACCTTTCAGCACATACAGAATGGTATTACTGTAAATGTTACTGCTATGTTGGGCTTTTTGGCCCTCCTAGCATCATTCTTCAGGTGGAATTAAAGTATTTAGTGTATAGTCTTCTTCTCTTTGCTTGTACTTTTTACTCAGATGGACAAAGTAATCTGTGCCTGATTAGACACTGAATTTGAACCTAGTAGCTTAAACACTTTTAAAAGTCGCCAGTGTGGGAACTTCTATAACAAAGTGTTAGTCAGGACACATTTGTGGAAAAAAAATTTTAGGCTTGTAGAAAGAGATGTAAGGAAGGATTTGAACATCTAAATTACATGGTGCAGCAAACTTCACAAAGTATATGGGAAGAAGCAAAATATATCATCTAGCTCAGGCAGAAGTCCCCTCCTAAGCTTGATTTAGGAGAGAGCACTGCCCTGTGTCTGAGCTATGGCCATATTGCTGCTGCCAGGTTACATTATCTCAAGCACAGACCACAACAGCTGCCTTGCATCCAGCACAGCAGTTAGCCAGGATGGGGGATTTCAGATAACCTCCTGTCTGTGTGAGGTTGTAATGCATACTTAGAAATTGAGCCTGAAAACCTTCAGCATGGGAGACAGGGAGCTCATAGTGCTAGCCAGTGTAAAGATGTGGGCATCCTGAGAATCCTGCACTGCTCCAGCAGAAGTCATAGTCTCAAGCTGCACAAAGGGAAATATAGGTTGGATATTAGGAAAAAGTTTTTCATGGAAAGAGTGATAAAGTACTGGAATGGTCTGCCCAGGGAGGTGCGGGAGTCACCATCCCTGGTTGTGTTTAAAAAAAGACTGGATGTGGCACTCGGTGCCATGGTTTAATTGAGGTGTCAGGGAACAGGTTGGACTCAATGATCTTGAAGGTTTCTTCCAACCTTGTAATTCTGTAGCTTACCTTGCCCAGGGTCACTGTGAAGGATCCTACAAGTATGAAATTTATCTACATTTCTGGAAAAAGCCCCATGCAACTTCTCACCTGTGACACAGGGTGGAAGTAGGGGCAGCAGCAGCTTCTGTCAGTTATTAAAGACCCCAAATTGGGATGAACAACCCTAGTCCATGCAGGAGTATGTGGCCAAACCGAGTGAGCATTAAGGCTCGTGAGCAGTGCTTATGGTGCCAAAAGCTAAGTCAATCTTGTTTGGATGCTTAACCAAGTCTAAAAGGCTTAACTGGGAGGCATAAAGGCAGAAAATCTGAATGACATACAGCGACCATGGGAACCCACCTTGGGTTTGCAGATAAATATGCTATTTTGTGGATTCAGGAAATTCATTGCTGTAGCTTTCTAAAACACTTTTCAGATGACAAAATGCCAATAACCTCAAGTATAACATTAGATGATCTTAATTTCTAGGCATTTAGAAAATTAATTCTTTATCTGGAAAGCTTAAAATATCGTTAATTTCGTAGAAGAGAACCCCTTGGGATATCCATAATAAATGCATTAACCCCCTTAATGAAGATCTCTGTCTAAACTATTAAATGTAGCAATGCTTCCAAATGGAGGTACAGGACTTTGGCTCATATTGAAAAAATACTCCTCATATTTACACCACCCCTTTAATGGCAAGATCTTAATGCACTTTTACAAACTGCACCTATCCTCTAGGAAGCTACAGAGAATAGTGCAACATTTGCTTTGTATAATCCCTATGGACTGGAGATTACTTCATTTTAGTTCAGGTTTCTACAGCTATTTGTCTATGACTTGACTGTTGAAACCACGGTGCCTCACAGTTAACATTAGCCACTGCTGTTGCATCTGCTGAACTTGCAATTCAAGATCTCAGGACATGATCCAGAGACATTCATGTCTGTGCAACTTGAGGATTGGGTAAAGTTTACTCTCCTAAATTATGGGGAGCTCTGTAACTGAACCCCAAGCATAGCCTTCCACCGACACTAGAGGTTGCGCGTATGTGCACGCTGACTTAGAAAGGAGAGTGAGACCCTTTTGCAAATAGGGATGAAACAGATACTTCTAAGTTCTAGAAGCATCAACCAAGTTCCCTATTTATACCTGGTCTTAGCAATAAACATGGGAGAGTGGAAGAGAATTTGCTTCTACCTTTGTCATAGCCCAGTGACATTCAGAGAATGTGCTGAGAAAACAGAAAGTCTGCTTTAATTTGCCCTGAACTCTGGGCAATAAAAATGGAGGAATTTCCAAAAATTGAAAAACAGTTAAAGTGTAGCAAGAAAGAGAGAGAGAGAGTGAGATAAAATGAACAAACACATGGCTTTCTACCCTATTGCTTGAAGTATTTCACAGGCAGAAGAAACACTCTTCCAAAGTCTTCTGGTTTTTAGCTGATGGTTAACTACAAAATACATGTAAAATTTAATATTTCCTAAGGACTGTGATTGCTCCTTGAATCAGATATAAGTACTTATCAATGCAGGGTGCAGCCAATCTCAATGGCAGAAAAATGACAACAGGAATCTGCTGCCTTGGAACCAAAATCTTTAGGATTCGTTGCAATGGAAACTGAACCAAAATAAAATACATGTAATTGATGTGTTTCAGGCTCAAAGTTAGTTCTTGGAAGACCTCTGAAGAAAGAGGAAAAGTAAATTGTGCTCTGTAAATCACAAGAGATCTGTAGACATCTGCAAAAGTTAGTAGCAGATTTTTTTGGTGCCTTTAACAATGCTGGGTGCACATTTTGAAGTGTCAAAGAATTTGGAATAAACTGCAGAAAATGAGGATGCATTAATTGAATTTACAGCCTATGCAGTATGTGTCTTTGATGTGTTTAGAAAGGATTTGGAGGAGACAGAAATACAGCCCTACTCCAACTCCATGCAGGCTGGAAGGGCATTCATTGTTCCTGTGAGTTGTAACCATTGACTTGCAGCAAGTACTTGTCTGCTAGAATCTCTCCAAATCAGTGAGGTGGTTTCCAAGCTGAGCTGTGGCAGCTCTATTTTGAGGGGTCAAATAAATTGCCATGGGAATATCTCTTGCTGTGACATATCTCATGTAGTTGCATGATTTAGTTTGTTTTGTCCTTGGAAGATGTGTGCCAGTAATTTTGAACATGAAAATTACGTATTTCTGTCCCTGTTTACGAGGAAATGCACTCAGCTCTAAGGACTCCCTGGGTCAGATGTGTCAACCCAGTGTCAAATGAAAAGGCTTGGCAATCTTTGTTTTTTTTTCATCAGTGCAACAAGGGTCAGATTGCCAAGCCTTTTCATTTGACACTGGGTTGACACATCTTTGTTTTTTTTTCATCAGTGCAACACATTCTGAGTGCTGAAGAACAGTTTTCTTATGATCCTTGGGCTCTCCTATACCAACACAGAGTTGCTATCACTGTGATTTGAATAATATTGGAAAATACATTTGAGTGTCTAAGCTTGAATAGCAGCTGGTAAAAGGAAACATAATTACAACTGTTGCTCTACATAGTCTGTAGGTAGACATACAAAAAAATTAACTTCTTTAGAATATTTGACTGTCAATTCCTTGATGCTCCAGCATTTCTTGGCTCATCTGTTGGTGGAATTGAGGACTACTGTTCCCAATTGCTGGTCTATTCTTTATATATATTTCAATAAATCCAATAAAATTAATTGCACTCATTATAAGATCGAGTGGGAGACATTTGCATTCATTCTTAGGTGGTAGAATTGTGCATTCAGGAAAAAAATCAACTTCCTGTGAAATCAAAGCCATCACCAGTAAGGGCATAATAAGCATGTAAAAGTGAAAATAACCAGCTGGTAATTTGCTTCAGTGAATCTGTAGAAATAGGGTGGAAAAAGATCTAACTTTAGAGATGAGAATAGGGAAGTCTTGAATTAGTTTTCTCTCCTCAAGGCAATGTGCAGACCTTGAACTTCTGCCTGAAGTAAGTTAACGCTTCCATCAATACACAGACCAACCTGCTGCCTTTTGTGATGAAATTTTGCCTTTAGTGTCTTTCTACTCCTATCAGGTTTGTTTGAAGAACAAATAATTTTCTGTGAAATGGGTAACTAATTCTGGTTTAAAGCATGACACTTCTGACTCGTGTTTTGCACACAGCAAATAGCCTAAACTATGTGCAATTTATATTGGTAATTGTTATAAATTACTGCAGCTGGGAACTGCATATCCCATTACAAATGAAGTTTTGGAAAGAGTGGGCTATCATGCAATGTGTTTTAAATTTATAGCAGGGCTGCTCTGCTCAGTAAAGTACAGATTATTAATTATAAACTAATAGTGGGATTATATATTCAGTTGAAGGGTTTTTTCCTAAGTATCTGCATCTTGTCATCCAAAAAGTCTATGATAGCTCATCTGAGCGTAACAGCAACATTTCTGCTGCTCAGCACAGAAAAAAGCTGACCCTCCCCCTTCATTTTAATGTGTTATGACTTAAGTGTTCCTGTCTCTTTTTCACTGACTGAAGGACAAAAAAAAAAATTCTTGAGATTTTTAGACCTGGTTTTACCTCTAGTATGAAAATAGCTCTTGAAGAAACTGTACCTGAAAATAGGCTGAAATAGACTGTCCCTATTGTTTAGTTCAACTCCTCAACCAAGGCGAAGGGAAATGAGATCTGCATTATGTTCCCAGTTCTTCTGCTGACTCTATTTCTGTCTGACTCTTATTCTGTCTCTATGCATCTACAAAATGGCACACTGCAAGCTGAAAGGAACAGAGCAATTTTAATCACAGTTTTGAGAAACACTGGTATTTCGTACTTCTGCTTAGTTCATCATGTCAAGTGACTATCTCTGGGGATAAAACTGAAAAAAAGGGGAGGAGTAGAGATGGTAAAAGGATGATGGTTGTCTCCAGGGACATATTCTGGAGGTCTCAAAGAATACCAATGGGTGAAGATAAACAGCTGATAAAAATCATTTGTTAAAATAATCTTGCAGATGCAGCAGAAATACCAAAAAGAGGATGAGAAGGGAAAGTTGAGTGTCAGGAATAATTTTTGTCACTGCATGTCATGGCCTTAGATGTTAGACATGGGCCAATTGCTAACCTCCTGGTTGGTAGTGGGAGAACCCAACTATTTTCCCAAGAATTTTCTTTGGAAAATGACTATGTGATAGTTACTGGGTTCAAAAGGTGGGATTCTTTTTTGAGAAGGGTTAGGGTCAGGGTTCTGGGAAGGTTTTTTATTTTGACCATTGGTTTAGCTGGAATGTTTTGTGTAATTTTAAATGATCTGTATATTTTCCCTAGACCTTAGGAGAGGCACATTTTAAAATCTAAAGAAATAAATAGAATAAATAGAATATATGTTAAATTCTTCAACTGGAGGCTTTTTTAGAGAAACCACTTAACATATTTTTTTCTGGAAACAGTGATTAAAGGTTAAACTGTGTTGTAATAGTACTTTTGCTTTTGGTTTGGTATTTTTAGGATACAAATTCTCTTGGTGTCTATTATGGGTGTCTTGTGCCTACAAGCTTGCGACTGAAATTTTTGGTTGATAGTTGGTTTCTTATAGGCATTCCTATTGTTATGCCACTCCTGGCTATTTGCCAAGAGCTATTTGTCCACTTTGAAACATGCCATTTTGTTCCCATTGATCCACTCCTTTGTGTTTCCGTGTGTCCCCTGTGTCACCTCTGTGATGTGGGTGCATCCATCAGTTTTGTGTCATGTGGAACTCATGACGTTGCTTCCTCATAGATAAGATTTTCCATGCTAGACTCCTGAATATGACATCTAGGTATTCAGATACCAAAGCTGTGTTCACAGCATCGGGACTCAAATAGAACAAAGTAAACCTGGTTTTGATGACAGTTACAAATGATGAATTTGTATAAATTTGTGCCTTTGATGTACTTTTCCCACAACTTCTCAAAGTCTTTCAGGTGCTGTTAGTAGAACTTTCTCCCAGTTAAACACATTTTTCTCTGATATGAGTTCTGCCCAACTGACTTGTGGCTTTGTTTTTGCTATGCTTCAGAAGGGCTGCTGCAAATGCAGGCAGACATGCTGAGAGTCACAAAAGAAGATTTTAACCAGAACTCTGAGTAAGAGCATCCTTAGATGTGTGTCTGAGGTACCTTTGCTTCAGATATCATGACATTGTGAGTCTGTCCCTGGTAAAGTCATTTGGGTGAACAGTTTTAAGGATTGTGTGTGGGGACTTTGGGACAGATCTGCATTGTTTGCGGCCAAGATTGGGCAGTTAAGTGCTTCTCACTGCTGTACAGGCAGCATGCAGCTATCTTTATACCTATAACTGGTGCAAACCCTGCATAATCTTTTCCTGAATAAGCTGGCTCAGGAAGCTTTTTGTGGGCTATTGTGGGTTTTGATTTTGTGTGTTTGTGTTTGGTGTCTTTTTTCAAAAAAAGGCTAATGCATCTTTGTCTAAATACATCACATTAAGATAGTTCAAGGGCAAATAACTCTATGTATTTTCCTTCTATTTCTCTCTTCACTTTTGACAAGCCAGAACAATGTTTGCCACCTCAGTACTGTTTTTTCTCTTCTCTAAAAATTACCGTGTTTTCTAGAGATTCAGCAAGGCAAAATTTGAGAGAGGTAAAAGGCAGTATATCATCAGTCAACTAAGCAAAATCCACAAAAAAATCACAAATGTGCCTATCATAAAAGTTTGCTGAAAAAAAGGTTAAATTTTTAAAACATAGGACTGGGTTTTTTTGGTTTGCTTTGATTTTGGGGGTTTTTTTGTTATTGTTGGTTGGGGAGGGTTTGTTTGTTTCTGTTTTTTTTTTACACCTGTAACTTACTGGCACAGCTGATGTCATTTAGGCTCTGATTCAGCAAAGCACTTAACCATGCTACTTAGTCCCCTTGACTTTAATGGGAAGTAATTACATGTTCCAACAATGCACATACAGAAGTGCTTGGCTGAATCAAGGTTTTAGACGACATAATAAGAACCTGATTGGGAAGGAGGGGGAAGCTGAATAAATGCTGTGCTCAAAATCAAGCCCGTGCTCTTCAAAAATATAGAGTAGGAATCCATTTGTGGCAGCATTTTCCCTATGTTGTGGCATACATTGATCTCATTGCTATACAAAAATAAAAAATAACATTCTAATCACTGTATCCATGTTATTGCCCATGAAGTCCATATTTGGATTGTCAGACTGTAGCTGTCCATTGTGATTCAGCTCCAAATGATACTGGTTCTTTGTTCCTTTAGCATTTTTCCTCCTTTTTCAGTGTTCCATCTCTTTGCTTTATTTTTCATTTTCAAATGAGGACAATACTCCTATCTTGTATTTGAATGTACTGCCATTTTGATTATGTTTGTCAGTGCTACTGTTGATGTGAGCTGTATTAAAATAGCAATTTGAAGTAGCACTGGCACCAGACAGTCACTGCTCATTAATATCATCTCCAGAAAAATCATACAACAGATCTACTACCTGCTTTATAGTCCTCAAATAGTAGTGTGGTACAGACTGTCCACACAGTGCCACTGTGGCTTCCAGTCACTCCTGTTACATTACACTGAGTCTGATTTCATCTCCTTGAGAAGGCTTTATTACTGAGCATGGAGCCAATCCTCCTCACTATGAATCCCTGCTGACATTAATGGTCCTTCTCACATAACAGATTTGGCTCAAGGGATGTAAGGGTAACAGTATTGTTTTTTTCCCTAAATTCTTATGGAAATATGCTGCTTGAGATATTGTGGCAGAATTTGCACAGGTGATTTCTTGGTGGAGCAAGAGCTTTGTTTTTGTTTGGGGTTTTTTTTTGTTTGGGTTTTTTTTGGTTGTTTTTGTTTGTTTTTTTTGGGGGGGTGTGTTTTGGTTTTTTTTTTTTGTTTTTTTGTTTTTTTGGGGGGTGTGTTTTGGGTTTTTTTTTGTCAGGGGAGATTTTTGTTTTGTTTTTTTTTCCTAGATGCAAATAAATCTGTTGCTGGTAAATCAACAAGGGAAAAATATTTCTTTGATGTGTGTCTGTCTGTGTAGATGTGCAGCATACTGTGAGCTAGTAGCCAAGCTGACTCTTCTACTGTGAATTTAAACAGGTTATTTGTGTCTTGAAATGTCACCAACGTTCAGTGGAAGAATTCAGTCCAATCCCCATCTACCCATTAACTAGCGTGGAGCTGCATAGCTGGATAAGTAGGGCTACTGTGTGTACTTGTGTAGCTTTGGAATTATAAAATATTGTTGGGGGAGTCATTCCTAATCAGTGATGCTGTCTGTTAGACTGCCCTGTTGAGATAGACAGAGTCTTCCTACAAGCCTAAAGAGAAAACCAGGTCACATGCTGCTCCTGTCATCCCAGCCCTTTAGCACAGGAATAATTTGTCACCCAGAGAGGGCAGATGTGCCCGTCAAGGCTGGCCCTGGCCCTGCTGTCCCTCGTGGGGAGCTGTGGGGGGGCTGCTCTCAGAGGCCCTGCTGCTGGCGAGAGGTGACAGGGCAGTGGGAGGTGTTGGAAGCTGTCACACGTCCCTGCCAGGTGCGTGAGCTCAGAGGGAGCTTGGCCCAGTAAAGAGCCCGGGGTGTGGCACCCCCAGTGCTGCTGGCTGCTCACAGAGTGAGGGCCAGTCTGGACTGTTCTTTGCTTCTCCTCTCAATCTGCAGTTCTGTTAACACCCTGCATGAGTTTTGTAGGCCCCTACAATATCTTTTGAAGTCTTCCAGTACTTTCTTCTTTTTTTTTCATAGAGGGACGGAAGTTATGGGGGTGTGACAGCCACCAGCAATCCTTTTCTGTTAGTGCAGCAAGGACATCATCTCACTGTGACCATGATGGGTACAGTGCTGCAGTCATTTTTCTCAGTGGAAAAGTTCTGGCTTGGTCATGCAGGGTATACCATCTCACCTGTGGAGTGCTGGAGGCACTGGAGTGGAGCCATGATGAAAATTATAAGGGATTCATTGTTTTAATTGGTGGAATGGGAAAAAAAATCCCCATCTCTCTGCTTTTTGTTTTAGAAGGGTATTTGCTTGTTTTTTTAAGGATAGAACACCTTGGGAGAAAGAAATAACTAACTTCAAAGTATTTTAGGGAATCTGGGGCTTGGCTGCCTTCCTCACAAGCCTCCAGCACTGAGCTATTTCCTGCTTTGCTCAGCTGGGCTGGAATTTGTGGGAAGCTGTGGGCAACTTCATGGAACTGGGGGTATTTTTCAGCAGAGATTTAAGACAGAGAAATAAATCTCAGTGACATTGAAAGAATGACTCTATCAGCATGTTCAGACACTCATGCAGGGCCATCTGTGCTGGGCTTTACATCCTTAGGCAATGCGAGCATGATGGGGGAGTGCAGGGATCGGGCACAGGGTGTCTGCCCTTGTGCAGTTATGGTCTCTTTATGCTCTCTTCAACCTAAAGTTACCAGGTTCTTGTATCACTTCCAACAAGACAGTGAACAAACAATGCTACAAGTTATTTTGCTTCATTCCACCAGAAAACATTCTGTTTAATGAAGGGTGCTATGCTCAGCTTCTGCGTGATGCTCAGGATAGTGCCGACACTGCTGGTCTGCTAAATGGGCGCTGGCTTGTGTTTCTTCCTTTCTTCCCTGGTACTTATGGCTCCCCTGGTATTTATACATTGCTCAAGGCTTGCTGTAGATGTAAGCTTCTTGAAACAAGGATGGTGACTCTTGATCATACTTTCAAAGCTGTTAAACGCATATCTTAGCTATTAAGTTACATGAAAATAAAGGAGTGACCTGTTAGCAAGTGTGTGTGAGGCATCACTCTTCTGATTTCATCAGTCCAGTTTACGTTGTTACTATTTGGGGGTTTTTTTATAATTGGCGCAAAGTGCCGCGTGAGAGTTTTGGGTTTTCCCTTTGTGTCAGATACTGTTGCCTCGCTGCTGCAATAGATCAGAATGAGAGGACAGGCAGCTGGTGCCCTTCCCTGACTGCTCTGGCTGACATTCCTGAAAGTTGAATTAGGGACAGTGTTATTTACTCTATCTTTTGCTGCACTGAGAGAATAAATTCCAGAGTCTCAACCATGTGTGTTGTCTTCACACACTGGAAAAAGAGGCTGTGTCCTTCTGAGACAGATTCTTTACCATTGATGGGAAATTAATGATAGCAAGTGAACTATTGCTTGTTAGGATTAACTAAAGCGATCAAAGCCTGAATGTTGTTTGGTCCCATACTTCCAGTCTGTTGTGAGCTTCTGGATAAGCAAATAATTTCTTTTTACTTCAAGACATCACTTTACCATGGGGAACATGGTATCATGTTCCACTGAGAAGTACTCTGCTACCTATTGATAAAACCTCCTATTTCAGAACCCATTTGTTTTTGTTTACAGTTCTGTATTTGTAGAATCAATTAAGCTCTGTGATCTGAAGAGAAAATAAAAAACAAGCTCTATCTTTGTACACCATTATTTCCCCAGCAATTTAGAAAAAAAATATTTTAATGCCAAATGGTAAAATCTGGCTCTTGCTGTGTTTTAGCCCTGACATGAAAACTTCCCACTTAGTTAAATGAAGTTTTGTGTAACTGCTGAGCATGACAAGGTCTGATGTTATTTAAAATGCTCATATGAGAGCTGAGGCTGCTACAGTGCCCATCAGCAGGAGCAGAATCACATCTACTAACAAGGCAAAAATAAACCTCAGTTTAATGAGTTGCAAAAGGCCTGGTCTCTTCGCTCTCTTAAGTAGACTATTTTAGAATGGCTGTTGGCATTGTCAGGAGGGTACAGCACAGGAGACTTATATGGTTAAATTTTATAGTAGTCTAATAATGAAAAAAGCATGTGTAAGGCCTCTTGGCAAACAGTCCATAGTCGTGGCAGTATTCCTACAAATAAAGCTGCAAAAGTGGAGAGAGAGATATAATTAATGGGGATCTGCTTTATTTGCCAGGAGAGATTATTCTTATGCGGGGAGCAAAGGGTATGTGCCTGAGAAAAATGTAGAGAAAGTAGACTTGTTTTGTAGTGCCCTAAAATGCAGTTTAATGAAAATGAGAAAATAATGGGAGGAAAGTCACTTGTGTAGTCTCTGGCCAGCTGCCCAAACATGAGTAGAGATGCACTGGCCCTGGGCTGTGCTTCCAGCACAACTCGCAGAAAGCTCGTTGTTCTTGCACACATTTGCTCTATTTTCAGACACATGCTATTTGAAACCACGTTTTCTCTTTTGCTCTTTGCTCCTTTCTTGCTCTCAGCTGGTGGTGAATTTCCACCTCAGAATGTTACTTCTTGAAATGTTTCCTCTTTGCAGAGCTGTATCTGTTGTTTTCCATTCTCCCTAGGGAGACAGTAGGAGTCTGATGAAGCTTGAAGGTACCTGG
This sequence comes from Passer montanus, assembly GCF_014805655.1. Classification (NCBI taxonomy): domain Eukaryota; kingdom Metazoa; phylum Chordata; class Aves; order Passeriformes; family Passeridae; genus Passer; species Passer montanus. The sequence continues at coordinate 11,459,226 of NW_024356504.1, read as the reverse complement.
AGTTATCTCTGATTTCCTGCTCCTCAGGCAAACCTTGGCAGGGCTTGCCTGAGCTGCAGAGATCCAGCTCCCAGCTGCATCTCAAGCAACCAAATCATGCCAAGCCTCATTTTATTTATCCATAGCTTGAAAATATTCAATTCCTTGATCTAGTGCATTAAACTCAGGTTGTCTGTGTGACCACCCCTTCTATTTTTTCCCTTTTTCATTTGTTCTTCCTGGACATTTGCACAAAAGGGAAGGGACAGGATAAATAGATATTGTGCATCAACTCTCTGACCCCTCTTCCCCCCATTCTATGTGTAGTCATTATCCAAGAGTTTGTTCAGTGAGTGTTTTTATTTTTCACTGAACATCGCTTTCTGGAAAGCTATTTCTGGTGATTCCTAGCTTTTCCTTTTTCAGAATTTGATCTACCTCTTTCTTTCCCAAAGACTTTGACTGCTGTCTGGAATAAAATTATTGTTATTATTAAGCACATTTCAAGGAATTAATGTTGGAAATAGTGCAAATCTGTTTGGCTTTCCCTGTCCATGGTTAACTTGTACTTTACTATCAAGGTTTTTAAGAGATTTATTTCTGAGACTTCAAATTCACTTTATATCTCCTTTGCATGTATTGTTCAAGACAAAAATTATTCATCTTTTACTTTAGCAATAGAGAAATACCTTCTAATGTTATTACCTGAATAATGGTACTGTATTAATGGCTATTGGTTCAAGGAGAAATAGCTCTGAAAATATTATGATGTGCCATTGATAAATGTAATAAGTAACATTATGCCTGGCATTTTACTTGCTGGGGTTCTACTCAAATTTCTCAATTTTTAAAAAAAATGTTCATAAAGAAAAGATGTAAAATTTCAATGCAAATAATAATAATAATAAAAAAATAAATAAAGCTGATGGAAACTATACAAAAGAATTATGTCAAAAATATCCTGTTGGACATTTTTGTTTGTGTGGGGTGGATTGTGTTATTGCAGAAAAAGTGAGCTCTTCAAATTGCAGAGCCACAGAAGACACATCTATGATAGCTCATACTTCTTGCTCCATCCCCACATTAAACTTCCCTGACAGGTAAAGTGTTAACTATGAGCTAAAATAGTCTTAAAATATGCATTTGTAACTATTTTGTACCACAAAATCTGGGAAGTGAAGACCTGTTCAGTCACTTAAGCAATCCAACTACCATCACAGGGTTGTTTCCTTGAGATGTGGTCTCAGAAAGTTATCTGGCCCTGTTTCCTGGGGCTGTGGTCTCACTCCCAACTGCTGAGACAGCATGATTATACTTAATGTGCATGAACGCAGTAAAAATCTGTTTTTACTGAATATATGCTTGCACATGTAGGGATTTTCTAATTTAGCTTCTTCTGACTGACATATGTATGTTCCCATGCGTATGAATCACTTTGCAAATATCACACAGCACTTACAGGATGGCCAGGGTTTCAGACCCAGCCAGCAGGGGTTTAGGAGGGTTAGGTTGTGTTTGACCAACCTGGTCTCCATCTATAACCAGGTGAACAGCCTGGTGGGTGCAGGAAAGGCTGTGGATGTGTCTATTTGAACTTCAGCAAGGCCTTTGACACTGTCTCCCACAGCACTCTCCCGGAAAAGCTGCAGCCCAGGGTTGGACAGGAGCACTCTGTGCTGGGTTAGGAACTGGCTGCATGGCCGGGCCCAGAGAGTGCTGGTGAATGGTGCAGCATCCAGCTGGGGGCCAGTCACCAGGGGTGTCCTCAGGGATCTGTGCTGGGACCAGTTCTGTTCAATATTTTTATTGACGACATGGATGGGGGGATTGAGTCTTTCACTAGTAAATTTGGGTACAACACTAAGCTGGGAGCGTGTGTCAATCTGTTGGATGGTAGGATGGCTCTGCAGAGAGACCTGGAATGGTTGGATGGGTGGGCAGAGTACAACAGGATGAAGTTTAATAAATCCAAGCGCCCAGTCCTGCATTTTGGCCACAATAACCCACTCAATACTTTAGGCTGGGGACAGCGTGGCTGGACAGTGCCCAGGCATAAAGGGACCTGGGGGTGCTGGTCAAAACAGACTGAACATGAGCCTGCACTGTGTTCTGGTGGCCAAGAAGGCCAATGGAATCCTGGCCTGTATCAGGAATAGTGTGGCCAGCAGGAGCAGGGAGGTCATTCTCCCCCTGCACTCAGCACAGGTGAGGCCACACCTGGGGTGCTGCGTCCAGTTCTGGGCCCCTCAAGCCGGAGTTTAGCAAGGATGTTGAGGTACTTGAGCACATCCAGAGGAAAGCAATGAGGCTGGTGAGGGGCTTGGAACACAGCCCTCTGAGGAACAGCTGAGGGAGATGAGGTTGTTTAGCCTGGAGAAAAGGAGACTCAGAGGTGACTTTATCACTCTCTACAACTTCCTGAAAGATGGCTGTAGTCAGGTGGGGGTTGATCTCTTCCTCCAGGCAGCAAGGAGAGGACACAGTCTTAAGCTGCACCAAAGGAAATATAGGTTGGATGTTAGGAAAAAGTTTTTTATGGAAAGAGTGATAAAGTACTGGAATGGTCTGCCTGGGGAGATGGTGGAGTCACCAGTATGTGTTTAAAAAAGACTGGATGTGGCACTCAGTGCCATGGTTGAGGTGTCAGGGAACAGGTTGGACTCAATGATCTTGAAAGTCTCCTCCAACTTAGTAATTCTGTGAAATGAAGCTCTCCTGGGTTTTTTGTATATTTCTTTGTAAGAGCTTTGTGTTATTTGAAGGACCAAATGGACAGTGCCCTGGGTCCAGTCTGATTCCAGGAAAGGTATTCTAGGAATCAAGATCAGAGGGCTAATGGAAGATACCCAAGAATTGTGTAAGTGAGGGCTAAGAAACCCCTTATTTAAGGCAATTTATATTATTTATATTAAGAACATAACTTGACCCAAAAGTGGTTTTATCAAGATATCTGGGACTTTGACTTTAAAAACAGTTACAGACTTCATCTTAAATGTGGAGCCATTCTCACTTTATTCTATTTCTGTACACGTTAACAGAGATGTGGAAAGGTTGTTTGGTATTGCCACTGTTTTGTTTAGGTTTTTTTTCATGGTTTTCTGCATTGTGCCATATCGACCTGCTGTTCAAAATTGTCAACTTAAGTTTTGGTCTGATATAGTTATGCCAAGGTGCAATCTGCACAAGACCAAATTTTCTTTTTATATCCTCTATCTGGGTCATTACACTTACTTGTTCTAGATGTTCCTAGGAGGGCTTACAGTTTGCCATAATTTGTCTTTTTGTTTATATATTCAAAACTACTGAAAACTAATATATGGTCTAGAGAGGACTGGGTTACAGTCCTTACTTACTGTGGGAAGGCATTCAGTCTGAATGTCACTCTTACCCATAAAATGGAGTTATAATGGTTCCCTAACCTAAAAGTAAAACAAAATTTCCAGATATTTGCAGTCTGTATGAGTACTAAGGTAACAAAGGACATAAATGCTTCAATGAATAGATACAAATTGGATTTGAACATTTACTTCTGCCTTGTTTTATATTTGTTTAATTAAAAGTCCAAAGGAACTTCAAAGTCTATGAGGCAGTAAGTGGCCCTCTTGCTGATTCTATTGTCAAAATCACCAGGATCTTTTCAGGCCTCCTGCTGAATAATCTGATGTAGAGATTAAAGTGCTCTATCCCAAGAGCTTCGTTTTTGGTTTTGTTTTGAAGGTTCTGCATCTTTACTTCACTGTGGTAATGGCTCTGTGTTTTGTCATAGCAATGAAGTATTACTGAACTAAGTGCTGCACTTAATGGTATTCTCAGCAGAGGTTCTGTAAGAAATGTCTTAGGTGAGTTGCGTGAATTCCAATTAATTTGCTTTCTGCTTGTGCACACACCAATGAAAAAAATAGGACCCTATTTCCTATGCTTTGATATTTGATAGTCATTGTACTGGACACTTCAGAGAGCTGATTTAATAAGCCATGTTAAGCAGTCACATCATAGCATATGAGTCATTTGAATTCCTACTGTACATAAGCTTGCTATCTTAGGGAAATGCAAGACATATGTTTGGCAAACGTCACTAATTTTTTGAAATATTTGAATGACAAAGTGAATAATTAATTGTCTCTTTCTGAGTTAGCATTTACTGTTCTTTGGTATGTTCCCCCAATTTGGCTAGTGTGTTTTGTGGGATGTCTTTGTTCTTGGTCATATGCTAACATTGCCATAGCTACTATTATTATTTCAACTGCAGGCCACAGCTGAGATCATCAGTGTACTTGGTACTCTTCTCGTGACAGCAAATGTCAGCAAGTCTTTAGTTCATTGAAGGCAGAACTTATACTTGAAACGATGAGAGGAAATACTGTATGTTTCACTGGCAGAGCTGAAACTGAAGCAAAGAGAATAAAATGATGCAGAAAGGCTGCATTTTCTGGATTCTCTCAAGGACAAGGATCCTTCATATTAATATTTTAATCCTCAGGCTTTTTGAATAGATGACATAGATCCTTAGTCCTTGCATTCTTATGGATTTATAAAGGAGATTTTTCACAAAAAGAAAACCAAAACAACCTAATACTGGTGGGACACACATTTTTGTGGCTCAGAGTTCCTTGATTTTAGTCAAAACTATGAAATGAAGAGCAAGATCGAAGTGTAAAAATAATAATTAAAAAAGGCACATCAAACATTTTGGTTTTGAATTTGACTCTTTACAGGAAGAAGGTAAAATTCAGTTGGAGCTCCAAGCTGTTTCTACATTCAGTGTTGCACAGAGAAAAGATGTTGGTTTGAAACAAGGTCCAATTTTACCTTAACTTCTTTACTAATACCTGCTTTTAGGTACAGTTCTGTGACTTGTGATATGTTTTTCCTCTGGCACATTTCTATGGTTGCTTTGGTTCTGTATGTGTGTGTTCATGCTGTGTGTAGTTTTCAAGCAAGCAGTCAAACAAAGTCATTTGTAACTGAAAGATAAAAAATGACACAATAGTTTACTCAGAAATTAAGGCAGGCAATGATAGATATTTGGAAAAAAAACATACAAGAGAAATGGGTAAAAAAAATCTGACATTTAGACTGCAAAACTCAGAATTTAAAGGTACTTCCAGATGATGAAAGAAAATGCAAAAGTAAATAAATTAATGAGGCCAAGAAGAAAGTATAAATTCTGCAAATGGAGCAGGATACTAAGAGCAAGTCAGCTGAATCAGAACTATGGTGGAATCAGTGGATGTCAGGAGAGGGAAGACACATTTTCTTAAGTACCAGGTACTTGAAAGAGTGATAAGATTTTAAGGGTGAAAGTGAGTGTTTCCAGGCCATGTACTCATCATATATATTGGCTGAAATAAGACAATTAAAAATAAAGGTGTTTGTACATCTATATATAACACTATCTTGACAACCTTTTTCTGGACAATAAACCAGAGAATGAAGCTGGCCAGCTGGTTCTGATACGTATTCTAAAGCTCAAAAAAAGGAAAACAATAATTTTTATTTCCCTGTTCTAGAAATATCACTTTCTTCCCCAGTGACTAGAAGAAGATAGGTGTTACCTTTTACACTGGTGAATAATGGTAGAAAAGGCTTAAACATGGTGCTAGATATCTTCAGATCCACTGACTTTTAAATTTGCTTTAGCATATTTCTTTTACTGTGAAAACTTAGTCTGAGGAGAGTGGCAGTATCTCTTGATATGCTACTGTGCAAAACACTTTCAGGATAACAGAGAAAAAGGAGGTTACTAAAGGTTTTCCAAGCTGCAATAACTTGTAACAACTAAGAGAGGAATGGTTTAAGAGCAAACTCAGGGAAAGTGTTTCCTTTAATAGTGGGATGATAACAGGTAGAACAAGAGCAATTTTTACTTAGGCATGCTTTGTTATTAGGAGACTTTGAGGAAATGTCCTGTGGCATTTCTACTTGGTCCCAATCCTGAATTTCCCATTTTGAAGGGAATAGGAATAAGAGAAGTGATTTTTCTCACCTTCTGAATTCCTAATTCCTGCTCCTGTTTGCGACTTAATTTGAACAGGACAAAAATCTCTCTACTTAGCCACTTGAAAGGATGTCTCCAAACCAGTTAATTCTCTCAATTAATACCTAATAAGTAGAATATGTAGTAGAATCAAACTTTGTAAAGTAGTTAAGCGATTTCTTTCATAACCACATAAGAAGAAAACAGAAAGAGAAAATATTTTTCTTGGCAAGTGTTTATAGGTGTACTTCATTATTTGAACTTCATTTAATGTAATTCATTATTTGTACTTCAGTATTTGATTCTGTACAGATTAAATAGAGAAGGGAAAGGAAAATTTATCAAAATAATCAGAGTAGGAATATGCATTCAGGTGGAGTCAATTCTACATGATCAGTGGGCCAAGGCATGATGCTGCAGAATGGATTAACCCTGCCAAGGTGCAGGGTTTCCTTCACAGCCCCACTCAGGTCATCTTTGATCAGCTGTTTGCAAGAATGGCTCCTCTCCAGACAGATGCAGGTGTGTTCAGTGTTCTCTGGAGCTCTGAGCCCTCCTGCAGCCTGGATAGCATTGCAGGTCTCAAGCTGTCTCTGCCAGTGCTCTCTGAGGTTTGGAGAATATAGCTTTGTTCAAACTTACCAATTTTCAAGAACAATTAGCTCCATCGGTTATACGAGTGGTTAAAGTCACCAGTTTCTCTAGAAACCATTTGCACCAACTCTTCCTCTGTATCTACTACAGAGGTTCCCAGGGTGTGGTGCCCTGTTTCAAACAAGCTAGCTCCGCAGCCCCAAGCCTAGAGCTGTGTAAACAGAGATAATGGCTTTGGAGACTCATGCTTGACGGCACAGTGGTACTGCTCTGCTTCTTACAAACTAATGTGTTCAAAGGGAGCTTGTGTTATCCTTAGCACGCAGGCATAAAGTTATAGAATAATTTGGGAATGGACATTTCTCAGTGTGGGTCTATCCTTCTTCCTAATGACAGAAAATAATAGTTTCAAAAGAATACTGGTTTATTTAAAATTAAATATATTCAGTTAATATTTTTCCACACATTTGTGCTTAATTTTGTTATAATAAGTTCCTGCACTTCTAGTGATTTATTGACTATGGTAGGGGGTTTTTTTTTGGGTTTGGTGGTTTTTTTTTGTTTGTTTGTTTGTTTTCTTTTGGTTTTTTGGGTTTTTTTGTTGGTACCCTCTATCCCCGCCAGATAGGCCATAAGAAAATTGGCGTGGTTTAAGTGTACCTATTTTGTAAATCAGGTTGATCAAATGCATAAATACATAGTGGGGAAAGCAGACACTTTAAAGACAGTTTATTTTAGGGAACTTGACATTTTCATTATGGAGGAGGTGTATCCTGAAACAGTTACAGAATTAAACACCAGGGTAAATGTAGAGTATTTTTTTTCAGTGCAGTGGTATTCAGTGTAAGTAGTGGGGATCTGCTTCTCTTTTAAAGGCTTCATAATTCTCAAAAGATTTATGCATTCAAAAGCAGTCACTCTGGTAACAAAAGTACATAAAATACAAGCATATCTGAAGGATAACGGAACTTTTTTTTCCACTTCCAAGGTAACATTTTTAATCAACACGAGAAAATATTATCATAAAATCAATTAGCTAGAAACCTGTATCTAAGCCCATCGCTTCGGCCAAAAGAACACGACCCAGCAGCGCACACGAGGTGTAAACAGCCCTGGCACACGATAAAGGATATTTGATGCCATCTAGTGGCACTGCGGAAAGGCGGCAGCCGCTTTGGAAGAGCCAGAACCTGTAAGTGGCCAGTGTACATTGTGTCCTTAACCCTCCAGTCCATCACTGACCTCATGAGGAACTCTAACTACAGCAGCACTATTAAGGAAACTCCGCGCTTTAATTTCCTGACTGCTCTGATTGAATGTAAATTGGGGTTTTTTTCAATATTTTTACCTTCTTGACCATTTTGCCCCAGGCCTGCCACAAGTAGTAATAATTCTAATTTAGATTGTGGTTTAGACTCCTAGAAAACCTGCAAAATTTCTAGGTTTAAGAATTACATAAAATATCAGTAGGTGAAAGTACCAAGTAATTTGAAGTCAGGAAGTGACTCTGATAAGCCTCACCACACTTACTGAAAATTAGATTAAATCTATACATTTAAATGAATTAGACCAATTAAGTATTAATAATATAAATTGTCTTTTTCAGGATAAAATACTAGTATAATAGTCAAAGAAGGTGACATTGACCATTTTTTCTATGTGATAGAATGCTATGAGCCTATTGAACATTTCTGTTTGTAAGTCATGTATGTTCCTTGGAAAAAAGGTAACATCCAATTTTACAATTTCTAGTGCAAATTGAGTAATAGCTTCTCCTGCAGCCAAGTGTGAAGTCACCACATACAAACCACCAACCACTGCCAGTATCAAACCTCGTGTGTGTGTGTGAATGGCAGGGAGAGAGTGCTAAAGAATTATTGCACTTCACTATGTGCTGTTTTAGGGTCTTTATATGGAACTGTCTTTCTAGAGTGTCACAGCCCAATTTCAAAGGAGCCTTAATTCATTTTTACTATGAATTCAGCCTTTACCTCCAGACATTGTTAAAGGGAATAGTGCTAAATCAAGCAGCAGCTTCTGAGAGGGACTGCCTCTCTCCTTGCTGAAATATGCCAAATTCCAATTATTTCTAGTCTGACCAATTAGAAGTCAAATAAAAAGAAAAGAAAAAAATCTAAGAACCAAATCAAAATAAACCTAAATTCATGGGTTTTTTCACCAGAGATTTCAGTTTTCATTTTTAAAATACATGAGTATTTTCTAGAGTGAGAAGCAAATTACAAAGTCTTTTCTTTTTGAGACTGATATGCTTGGGTCTAACTTTCTGCTGTGCAGTTCTCAGTGTAAAAGTTGTCAAAAATAACACAGGAAGTCACTATCAAAACTGGAAACTGGCCCTGCAATTTGAGACTGGGTTGAGAACATCCAGCATAAATGGATGTATATATTCAGTCATACACATATTTATCACTTATGTATGACCACCTCATCTAACAACTGCAGCAATTCACTGCTGCTCCTGCTCAGCTGTAGTATTTGACATCAGGGTTTTAGTCACTTTGCAGCTTGGGTAAATTGTGTATCTCTGTACGCGTAACAGGGACTAAGGATGGATATAGAACCTGCACACAAACTAGAAACTAGAAGATGAATTTCACTGGAAGAGAATATGAAGTCAAAATACAGTAGGTAGCTATTCATTATCTGTAGTGGGAGCAAAACAGAAAATGGTTTTCAAATTAAGAACTATAACCTTCCAAAGGTCATTACATTGTATGGTGGCCTGCAGTATTAATGAATTGATGTAAAGGACAGGATATCCTAAATTGCTAGATGAAACACTAGATAATGATGGGGTAGAGTACCCAGATTTCATTACATGTGTCAGGAGAGGCCTGTTACTTCTGAATGGCAAATCTGACTCTCATCTCAAAGCCTCAGTGTACACTGCATAGTTTAATTTGATGACCCATGTATTTTTAAAGGTGAATTGTTTTATACATTTTTGAGATAGCATAAATTCAAGCTTTCATCTCTTTATGAAGTCAGTTGATTCAGAGGAAGACAGTGCTGCTAAACTTGAAGGCCTTAAAAGTCATCCAAGCAGATCCTTCTTCTCTTTCTGGAAGCAGCTCGTATAATAACATCTTGGTGTTCATTTTTTAAGACTTTCAGTGCTCAAGGTTTTTTGTTTGTTTATTTGTTTTCTTCAATGGTACTAGAAATTCCCTGAGGTGCTGTTTTCTATTAATTGGAAGAGAAGCTAAAGACAGCTCCTTTCAGTGCAAATTACCTAGGAAATATCAAGTGGAGACAACCTTCTTCCACTGGACACATATTAGGGGACACTAAACATTTTTCTCACATACTCTAGATTGCAGGTCAGATCTCTAGTAGCAAAAAGTAAGAATAGTGGAAAAAGAAGTTCCAACATACGCACACATGTGCACACACACAAAAAAAAGCTGATGTATAAGTGCAAAGTTAAATGCCACTGATCTACATGAGAAGTTACTTGAGGGTAAATTTTTAATGATTTCTACAGGACAGCAAACGTGCCACACTTTCACTGGCTCCAAACCTAAGCCACTAGAAAGGAACTCATGATTTACACATTTTTTTGGGTGTGATTTTAGAGTATTCAAAACCCTCAAATCTGGTGTAATTACTAGGATTGGGTCAGCTATGGTTCATCTATGTGGGTATGAGACCATAATGTGTGCTCTTATTTTTCTTGTATGTATTTTTCCTGCTGATTTCTGAGAAACTAGTCCTTTAGCCTTTTATCTGTCAGGCATGAAATCTCTCTTTATCTCCTATTTTTATTCATGGAGCTGAGTACTAGCTTACAGAAATCAACGCTTTCCTGCCAACTTCCAAATGTATCCTAGCCTTCAGACTAATCTTCTCCTATCCAAGCCTACTTTTATTGCAGGAGAATTTGAGTGGGCTTCACTGAGCATATGTCTGTTAGATCTAGCTGAGACACAAGCCCTAGTAAACCGAGTTACTTAACCACCCAGCGAGTTTCTTGTGGTATTGCCTGTGGCTGTGAGAAAGACTGAAAAGATCTGACTGCCCACAGTGAAAAGCACTTCTTACTAAAAGAGGAAATTGAAAAGCTTCCTAGCTTTCACATCTGCCTATAAGTTACCCTTCTGAGTACTAGGAAGAGCAAAGAAAAAAGCCAAGGGTTAAGGGACTCCTCTTTTTGCAAATTCTGTGGGAGTTTATACCACCACTTGCAGAAATCTGTCAGCAATTGCTTAGTTACTAGACAAACAGTTGAAGAGGGTACCCGCTTTTTGACCTAGAGATTCTTTACATCGCCTCTGATACATCTCAGGGAAACACCACTGGTACAGAAAAGAACGAGGAAGCAGATCCTTAATAACATGTTCTAAGTGCAATGAGAAACAGAGTAGTGAATTGAACCCGAAGATCCCATAGAGAAACTCAAAAAGAGGAGTAAGTGTTCACTCATTCCAGACTTAATTCCCTTCTCATTTCAGTTCATCTGTCAATAATTTGAGCACACCTGCAACTCTAAGCAATACAGCATGACACTGAGACCAATTTAAGAGTTGGACACATCACAGAATCAGGCTAGTTAATGAGATACAGGATGCAAATAGGCTCAGGTCTACTAGGAAGACAGTCTGGTAGGAATCCTGTAAGTAGTTAGATGTGCCTGTTCAGTGCACAGCATGGCTGCAAACTGGTGTGAGATGTTGTAACTGGAGCTGTCTGAAGATGGGAACTGGTGTCCGCATAGTCACTGATTCCCAAACCTCTCTTCACCTGCATGGCTCTGTGGTTTGATCATACCCTGAGACACATGGGCATTGCACAGACTTATCCTGGAGGCGGTGGAGAATGGTGTAGAAATGAAGATAACAGGGTCCCAATTCATCAGAGGAAGCAGTTTTCAACCTTTCTCACAGTACAAAAAGCCATTTGCTGCCAAACACTGGCAGTGTAGGACAGGGATACAAATCCAGGTCTGCACAGAGACATGCAGATATAGGGCTGCTGGTTTTGTTCACACTCTGAAAGAAGGGACATATGAGCTAAAATAATGAGTAATTCCAACTAATGTGCTGAGAATCCTTTCTGAAAATGGGATGAGAAATGTGCATTCTCAGTCTTGGGCATAGAGATGGAGATGTAGCAGATGTAGCAAGTCAACATATATAAGCATGGGCAAAAATTGTCCTTTCCTGCATCCCAAAGTGGGGCAGAAATTCTCTGCAGCAAGTATACCCTCTTCCTAAAACTTCAAATCCCAATCAATGCAAAATGCTTTATGAAATTAAGTGAAGAGGCTTTGACGTGTATATAATATACAGGACCCACTGACTGTACTTTCATGTGATGTTTATTTTAAATCCCATATATAGGACACATGGCTTATTCATCCACTTAAAAATAGTTAAACTGTGTTTGGGAAGCAGGATGCTGAGACTAGCTTGAACATGATTGAAGCTAGGTTGTATGTTACCTCTCATTTTTAGTGGCTTGAAAGATTTTTGCAGCTAAAGAGATTTTTCTTCATTAGGTTTCTGTGGAATAACAATGACATCCAGTGGCTGGTTGCTTTAATAATACATATGTATCTTCTGCAGGTATGAGAGGCAATGATAAAATTTCTGTGAGGTATTTTCTTTGGGGTAGAGGAGAGTTCATTCTTGCCCGACTTGTTGGCAAGGATTTTGGGGTGAAGGACCTAAGGAATGGAGGCTGGGTATGAAGTGCTTTAATAAGGCTCTACAACAAGAAAGTCAGTTCCACTTTACTGTTACCTTAATGCCAGTTTAACTTCAGGAAAGAACAAGCTACTGCAATTTTCTCATTCTCGAACTCTTCTAAAGATTTAAACCCAGATTTCTTTCATAATAATTGAAACCCACAATGGCTTAAGCAGCTGTTCTGTCCTATACCCCCTTCTCTTATTTTAAAGTGTAAATCTAAAATGTACATGACCTGATATCATCATATTTCTCTTGTTTTTGATTTTTTAAATACTTTTTTGCTGGCCCATAGATATTCTTTAGGCTGCCTTGAGGCATCCTTAACTTACTTACCAAGGAAGTGTATTTCTTTTAGTTTTTTTTCTACTTAATAGGTTACCATGGCAACTACCACTCACATTGTACTTATTGCCATGGGATTTAGTTGCATTTCCTTTTAATAACAAGATCCTTAAAACTGTTGCACATTGTGCAGTTTTCTTTTATTTTGTAGCACAAAATTATATACCTTTATATCTCTCTTGCAGTGACTGTTTCATTTGGGTATCAAGATGCAGTTTGTCTTCTTCCTTTTAAATAACGTTTATATAAAGTCTTCCAAGAACTTCAGCAGGGCAAAGATACAGGGTGGAAAGTAATTTCTCAGACCAAAAGGCTTATGTGCACAATGGAAAAAAAGAAAATTGGATGTCTGAGGAGTGGGAACATATTTGAATATCAAACATGGGGACTCAGTAGCTGGCATAAGGTACGACTGCTCCACTCCCACCTGCTTCCTTTGGCTTCCCTGGGGTAAAGCCATGACTCCAGTAAAGCAGAAACTAAAATGTCCTCTTTTTGTGATAGACTAGGTAGACTACTTTTATGAACAGTTCCAGAGTTTGAATATAGATGAAAGACTCCAGTGAAGCAGAAACTAAAATGTCCTCTTTTTGTGATAGACTGGGTTTTATGAACAGTTCCAGAGTTTGAATATGGATGAATGCTGAAAGAGGGTAAATGATCTCCAATACATTATTTTGCCCACCATTTAGACAATGCAAAAGAACAGCAGCCTATGTAGCCTATGCATTTTCATACAAATACTAAGGTGAGATCTCTGGAGCAAAAATGCTTTTGTCTGTTATTAATTCATTTCTTGTCTCTAATGGATTTAGTATTTCTTGAGTACGTATTCTAAAACTAAAATCAAACTGGTATAGACTTATGGCCAGAGCCTTCAGCTCTTGCTCACTTAACAAACTTGAGTCTTATTGCAGTCAGGAGAGCTAATGATAGAGCTTTTTTGTTGAACTGGTCTGGCTGCGCAGTGAGATGCAGTTATACAGAGATTACTGCTTCTTTTCCTACACAGAAGAAATTCATTGCATGCAATATGACATGCAACAACTAGCAGCAGTGCAGTGTGCTGAAAATATTCATACAAATGAAAGAAAATTTGTTGACAGTAAGCAGGAGACTTGCTAATCTAAAACACTTCTTGAGATGAACTAGGGTACTTGAGGGTCATTGCTCATATATAATTTTATGGCATTCTTGTATAGCTCCCATAAAAAGGATGTTAAAATCAGTTTTCTCATCTCTGTGTAAGTATAATTTAATGTTGCACACTAACTAATATATCTGCAAATTAATTTCATTAAGCCATCATCCTCAACCCTACTTGGTTTACCTGGAGATGGCTGTTACCAGCCCTTCTGTCACACCTTGGGTCATCAGAGCTAATCCTTTCAGCCACTCCTCCAAACAACCTATTGTTACAGTTTCCTTGTGGATTATCTCTACTCTCCTTAACATTTTCTTTCAAGTGTAGTGTCCAAAACTGGACACAGGATTCCAGCTGTGACCTCCCAGTGGTGAATAGATTTGAATAATCACCCACTCAGTCTTGTTTCTAGCAGTCTGACTAATCCTTCTCCTAATTACATTTTCTTTCTGGGTTTCCATTAATTTTGTGGTCTGCTGTAGTCATTCAATTTATTTTTCTTCAGTGCAGCATTTTGCATCAATCTTTCCTAAATTATCTCATGCATTTCAAATAATTTCTTCAATTTCTCAACAGGATCTTTCATTCTAGTTACATCCTCCAAGAAGTGACAGCCCATCCTATTGGTGTTTCCTTCAGTATTTGCTGAGTGTAATTTACAAGGATTCCTTGCAGTGCTAGAGACAGAGTAGATGCAGTGATGATAACATTTTGATTGAAGCTTTTCCAACCAGCTGAGGACCCACATGACAGTAATTTCAGTGAGACAGCATTTCCCTGGTGTGTCAAGGTGTATCACAGGAGATTCTTCTGTCAGAGCACACTGACTTGATTAAATCAAACTTGTGTCAGCTTACTTGGAACCTTTGGTGGGAAGTAAGAAGCAGACACTCAGAATCCACTCAGTCACTTCTGGAAGTTCCAATTCTCATAGTGTCTTTTTTTTTTTTTTTTTCAATTTAGCTGTCAACCAAAGCAACATTGAAACTTAGAGTGTTGGGGTGGATTCTTGAAAAAAAAAGTAAAAATATTTTCAAATGAACTGAAATAATTTTTTTTTGAGGGGAAATGTAAGAATGTTTTAATTCCAAGCCTGACTGAAACATAGGATTTCTCTGAGGTGAGAATTACAGGTCTTTACCACTTTATTAATGAGTAATATAAGAGAAGAAAGCCTACTAAAATTTTGGTTTTTGTGAAATCTGCTAGTCCAGTGAAGGAACAAGTGCCTTCATCAAAAGGAAATATCCTTGAGATTCTCCATTATGTCTCAGTCTTTCACATCAATTTCTTGCTTTTATATATTTGAACCATTCTCTTTTCTTTTTGAACAATAATTATGTTTATTTTCTTACTTCTCTGTTGCCTCATGTACCCCTGTTACATTTAGCACTGACCTCTGAAGGTGAAAGGTAGGAATAGTAGTTTAAGAGATGCCACAGTATGACAGAAATGGCAGTGATGTGCCTCCAGTTTGAGGTGTGCTTGGAAAGGAGTTACATAGACATGCAGTTTCACAGAGGTCTAAAGGATGTCTTTGCTATTTTATGTATCAGACAATGGAGGAGGAATGTGTGGCCTAGAGCAATCATTTGAGTAGAGATTTGGGAATCTCCAAAATGAAAAGCAGTGTAGAAAATTGGTGGAAATATGACTAGGGCTTCATTTGAGTAGGAAGAACTGAAAAAAGTTATTCATGTTTGTAGTAGGGAGACCACAATTAAGTACCCTTACTGCAGCCTGCTTTGAGATAAATGGATGACAAATACCAGGAGATATGGGGGTTCCTACTTTTAAAGGAATAAGCTGTGGTCCCAATTCCACTCTGGCATTGGACATGAAGTGTTGGATGAAACTGTCAGACCAAGAGAGTTTTTTGCCTAGATTTTTTTTTTTGCCAGTGTTTAACCATATTTCAGGTATGCTTTTTTTACCACTGTTTGTTTTTTAAAAAAACTGAAATATTATTACATTTTTATGATGAAAGGTCTTTATATAGAACTTAAAAAACTTTGTCAATGGTTTTCTTTTATATCAAGATTAATTTTGCTGTCAGAACCAAGCATTTGTATGGAATACTTCTACTGTAATTTAGAGCTATTTGGAACCAGTCCACTGAAATTTGAAAAATTGAAAGACATTAACAAAAGATGAAATATAACCAGAAACAAAAGAATTTCTCAGGGATAAAAATTATCATCTTATTTAAGCAGAATAGAAATATCTTTATTTTTCTCCTGAAATTAAAAAAGATCTGCAGTTATTTTCTGTATTCAATTACACAAGTGAAAATACAGAATAAGTTCCATTGAATCAAATATCCTTGAGGCTGTCACCAAGTGCAAGAGTCCTGTTAGCTTAAGGAAGCCTTCAAGGCCATTCAGTTGGTGTTTGGAGGGGCATTATTGCATGATTGCATGAGCCAGGATCTCCCAGTTACTTATCCTGATCCATGAGGTTTGAGGGTCACACTACTTCTCATGTTTCCAGCAAGGCTCTTTCTGGGGAGGGGAACATTTGGGATGTTCTCTCCTTTGGCTTTTGTTGCTTTGTTTGCTGCAGTGGGACATTATTGGATCATGCAGTGCATATAGAGGAAGGAGCAATGTGTTGTCATACATGAGATTCTGTCATAATTTGCTGTGCTTTATGTTTATGACTTTCTTATTTATTGAAGTAAAAAATGTTTAATACAGAAGTTTCAGTGACGATTTCAAAATTTGTTTACTATTACAAATTTCCCATGCTCTTGTTCTCACTGTCTTCCTACTTTCCATGATTTTTTTAATCCCATAACATGGTTACCATAGCAATTGTTCCTGCTCCTTTCAGCTTTCGCAGCTGCATTTGAGAGCATTTATTTTACAGAATCATTTTATTTCTGTTTAATTCTCTGGAGAGACAGCAACTAAGTTAAAATCTTGATAATTAATTTAATTTCTGATATTTTATACAAATTATCACAATGATCTCTGAGGTGTGCATGTGTATATATATAATACACACACACACACACAGAGGTTAGCATGGAAAGGCAACTTAAATGTAGAGACTTGGAACCTCCTATAGATGTCACCATACTCCATGCATTTAATTGAGAAAAACTACAACTTGCTGTAAAATGTGAAAGTAGTTTTTCTAACTGACAGTCATGATAACTAGTATGTCTTCCAGAGCAAGCTGTCTTGCTGAAAATAAGATTTCACCCTTGAGGAAAGTCATCCTCATCATGAATGAGGGAACCAGAAGAATCTATTAATAGGTCATTGATAGTATCAAAAGAATCTAAAAATTATTGATGGGTAGTTTGTGGCCTTGCTTTTATAGACCAAAACACCTGAGAATTTCAGTAGATTTTTTTGCTTGGCTTGAGGAACACAGAGTTGAATCCTACATTAACAATTTGCATTGTTCTTTTGACCTCGAATCTAAAACCCTGAAAAAATAAGCTATCAATTAGAGGAGAAAGGTGTAGCTTTGGTAAATAGCACCTTTCATCTTGGAAAAAATGCATTTTAGGAGAATTAATTTGAGAACAACAATCTGAATTGTATTTTAGAGACTTTTATTTTGTTATTAGAAATAATAATTCTTCATCATTGCTCAACAAAAAGAATTGGTTTTTTGGTTGTCTAGTCTGACTATCATCAGTTAAATACCATTGGTTCCACACTTCTGCCACATCAAAAGCATGCTTCTGAATAATCTATTTTAGTTGCAACAGTCCCTTATTCTTCTTCTGATTTCTTTTTAATTCAGATTGTTTTTTGCATGCAAACACCATGAGATCTAAACCATCTGTAATACAATAATGAACAGTTTTAAGATGTTACAGTATAGAAAATTTCCAAAATATGGTCTTCTCTCCTCTTCAGGTTCTTTGTAGAAACAATTACAGCCAAGAGTGACTTTTCCTTTTGGTTAGGGAACACCTGAATCCCTTTTCAGAATGGAATAGGCTATACTGCACCAAACTTTCTTGGAAGCCAAGACAGTAATAACATACTTCCTTTTGTTTCCCTGTCCACACACCAGCTTTAGTTTGCAAAACTTACACCAAAGCTGAGACACGAATTCAGTTTAGGTAATTCCTAAGGAAAAAGAGCACTGGCCAAGCATTTTCTCTAACTTGTTTTGGACATGAAAATCCAGAACCATGTGTATTAACCAGGGACTTGTAGTACAAACATGCTTCCTTAATTTGACCATTTAAATTTGAGCCTTAATATTTTGCGTGCTTAAAGAATGGAAAAAGTAGGTCAATGGTGCCACAGTATAAGAGAGCATTGTTATTTATTATGTGAATATTTTTATTAATATCTCTGTCACATTTCCCGAGGTGATCACAATTAAGGATTCAAATATTTTGTGTTTGCTTCTATAGCAGCTGAAAATGGCCATGATCTGCTGTAATGTTGTGGACATAGCTGTTGAACTGATTTTTCATCTCCTTTGCAAAAAAAGGCCATTTTCTTCATGAGCTGCTAATGTGCTGCAGTTGCATATGGCCATAACCTTTCCCTGGACCCCAGCCCTGTGCAGCAGGTTGCAGAGGCCCAGAGTGGCCAGGTGACATACAGTGCCATCTGCACTGCTAGACTGGTCATCTGGCCAGAGCTCTGACCTTTCTGAACATGATACAGCGAAATCTAACTCCTGAAAGCAGCTCGGAGGCAAAATCTGTTCTTCTCCGTCAGTTGCGCTACTCAGTCACTTAATTGTCCACTGCAACTGATAAAGTAACCATTAGACTCAGGTCACGAACTACAGTTTATCATTCACATGCAATAATACACCCTGGCTAAATCATAGCAACACAAGCTTACTCAATAAAAGAGATTTAAAGTACCTGGAGCTTAGTCCTGAGCCACAAAGCAACAGCTGAAAATAGATTGTTTTGTGCAGGGAGAAGCTGCTGTGATCGATGCATTCTATGGTTTGCACTGTGTGGCAGATAAAGACTGATACCACTAAACAAAACTGTAAAAAATGTTTTAGATGGACAATAAGGCCTGATTTTACTTGCAGTCTCACTGCTGTCACTCAGGGTAGCTCTGTGGTGATGCTGAGCTGCGTGGGCAGAGGGGTGATGGTGAGAGCAGCCTGAGAATGGGACTCTGGAGAAGGGACACGCTCCTGCCAAAATACATTTTCCTGTTTAGTTGTGAATGGAAAATGAAGTTATTCTAGGATCAACTTCTGACCTCTGGTTTTAGAGTTGGTATTACAGAAACGCAAGCTTCTATCACTCTGTGAGTTATACAAATCCCTTGTCATTTTGAAAAGCCTTTCATCTGAAGATCATAAACATTAATTAAGACTTAAGTTGAGGCTACTGTCCCCATCATATAGACAGTCAATTTGAATTTAAGAGAAGCACAAAACACCTGAATTCCTCCTATGTCTATTCTTCATCCCTCTGCTCTCCTCCCTTCTTTCTTCCAGCCTCAACCTGCCTGGCATTCCCAGCACAAGAGCCACATCATCCTTCAGGGCTGTGGGGCTGGGAATGCTGAAGTGGCTGCTGTGCAGTTAACAGGCAGCCTGGGACCCCACAAAGGGCCCAGTAGTAGCAGCTATTTATCTATGGTGGGGAGAATCCTCTCCCTGTTAAAGTTAACCAGAGCTTTCCAATAATTTCTGTGAGGAAAAAGGGTCTCTCATCTACAGATTCTGGGAGATTGAGGTGCACAAGGTGTCTCTGACATAGCTTTAAAAGATATATTTTATTACTACAGTGAGTATCACACAGTCTGTGGAGAGCCACCACAGTGTTATTTTTTTCCCCAAATTCAGTCTTGTATTTAGTAGCACTGGAGTTCCTCCTTCTTTGCAAACTTTCAAAGACAAGGAATTATATTCGTAGGATGTACTGTCACTTCCTTTGTAAATTATGTCTTGTGTTAGGAGTTTGCCATGAAATAAAGAATTTCAGTTAAAATAAAGAGCAATATAAAGATATAGGTAAAGAGGGATTGTTTCAATTGAAATTCTTCAGAATTACTTCATGAAAAGAGGTTAAACGAATAATTTCCTGTCGAAGTGACAGAAAAATTGCAATAGCAGGAAAAGAAAACAATATTTCTAGAGAATAAAAAAAAAATCTCATTAAATAAGAGAGCTAAGCTTAAAAAACTTGAACTCTGAGGGTGGCTCATTCTTCATTATCTGCTCTCCAAGGGAGAGACTTTCCATCTCTGGTATCTGCTGTGTTGAGCAATAGAAACCTTTATAAATAAATGTCTCAAATGTAAGTTTTTTTGAAGATGTTTTTGAAGTCTTCCCCTGTATTTGCTTTTGGCAGATTCTTCCGTGTGTATGTATAAACACACACAAGTGGTTGCCCACAGAATGAAAAGCAGGTTAAGCCTTCCAAGGAATCAGTTATATTTGACTGAAAATTCTCATAATTTGGGATCCTCATTAATTGTTCCATTATTAAAAATAAAAAAGATTTCTTCTATTTTAGTCTGGAACTTCTATCAGTAATCTTGTATCTCTTTTCAAAAATGTATATCTAAGGGTCATTGTTGTACTGCTACCAGAATCTAAGAGAAGCAAATGTGAGTTTTTGCACCCTCTGAGCTACCTAACCAGGAGTTTTATATTGTGATCCTCTTCTGTAAAGACTGTGCTGTGTAAAGACAAGAGATCATAGGAACCCACAAACCTACATTTAACTTCATGAACTGTTGCTTTGCAACACTGGACACTGATTGGAAATGTACTGTAAAAGTCAGTGAAATATAAGCTTATTTAAGGTATCTTCAGAGATCATTTGCATTTTCTTTAGATGAAATTTTTGTAAGCATTCTTCACATCTCTACATGGAAACATCAGATTTTTATTTGTAAATTATTTCCAGATTTTTTTTCTGAACATTTCTGTTTCATTCTGTTAATCTAATCTATTAATCTTATTACTCTATTTGATCACAAGGAATTTAACATTTTTTCATAAGTCAGCATGAAGGGGTTAGTTTGATCTCCCACAGTAAATGGGGTTTTTCAGGGGAAAAAAAAAATGAACAAAAAGCCAAAAAACCACACAGGCAAATCTTAAAAAACAATCTCAGACGTGGTTAAATTCTTAACTTCCTTAAAAGTGAAAATGTCTCCCAAATTATCAATAATTTCATTATCTTCTAAATAACTAATTATTTCTTTTATATGTGGAATTGAGCGAGATGGATCAAGTTTCTTAGTGTCAAGAGACCATGCTAATAATTTCTCCCTCTTGATGCAGAGTTGTCACCAAATATTTTGCATTTTACTTTGTTCTACATGGAATTCTACTAAATTCAGCAAGTAATATACCTGGGAATAAAGTATAGGTACTTTCACCGTTTTAAGACAGTAGATGAGAAGATGAAGGTGATTGCTGAATCTACTTTGCTCTTTGGCCACATTTCAAAGAGACCTTACCAAATGTAAAGCAGACAGAGTTTTAAATTTGTATTTTACCTCACATCAAAGCAGTAACAAAACTTAAAATGTTTTGTTTTTCTCCAAAATCAGGTAAATGGATTCATTTCTCTGCATCTTTTTATCATTGCTTGAGGAACAGCATATTCTTGTTTGTATTTCATCTGTGTGCTCTTAAAAGTATGGCCTTATGTCTGCGTATTCATCAGCACAGCACAAATAATGCAGGAACTTCATCTTCTCTACGTGAGATGTAGTTAGAAAACAAGACAATGTGCTAGAACAAATAGCCAAGTCTATGTCCCCAGATTCGTGCTAGAGTGATTTATTTGTAGTCTTTCTGCACATAATTCTTTAAAATACTTAACTACTTAAACTTTTGACCGTAGGCATTTTATTCACTGTATAGAAGCCTGTATCAACCCAGAAGATTATTTTTTGTGCAACAGCCTCTCTGGAAGTTGCTCAATTTTGTTTCTGTGTCAAGCATCTCTGGGTAAAATCATTACCCTTCATTGTGTAAATTAAGCTGTGACTCACACAGACAGAACCTCCAACATGATGGGGCTGTGCCCAGGCTGGGTAATTCATGGAGAGGGTTAAAAAATCAGAATCAAATGCTGGCTGTGAGTTAAAGAGAATAGGGGATAAGAGCTTAGGCTTAACCTATAGGGGGACCTAAGGAATAAAGCAAACCAGAGTCCAGTGTGAGGAAGAAAGGAAAAAAAGCAAAAAGGCTAAAAGAGATCAGGCCTAATGAGCCTTTCGAGGAAAATGGGAGACTGGAGCCTCAGAACGAAACAGTGGCCCAGCAAAGCAAGGATAAAATGGATCAGCCACAATGTCACCAAATTGATCCAGAGTTCAAAAACCATCAAATCAACGTATACAATAAAATAAATTAAAAAAGAAGTTCAAACAGTGTCAGGTTCCTTAAAGCTCACTTGCTGACATCAAACATAATAAGATAAAGACCTGTTTGTAACATAATGTGATCTTTTCTAAACAGAGCCTTTGAAATGTATGTACTGGTCTGTCATTTTTGTTGTATAGTTCTTGCATCATATATGTCTGGCAGAATTTTTATATGATATGAAAAAGAGAAATAATCATGGAAGAATTAGAGAGATCTATTTAGACTACAGGGGTTTTATCCTGCTGTGTTAAGGTGCCATGCTACCATCTAGAATTGATGGCTTGAAAAATGAGCCAGAGAGGGGAACAGAGAGAAATTCTGGAGTGCAAATTAAACCAAATAAATTCTGTATATAAAAACACAGTAAATAGCTATAACAAATGCACACTAAAGGAGCAGAAGGTATTAATTCTTATCAAGAACATTTCTAATGTACCTATTACTCTAATGTGTAAGTGACAAACAAGACAAAGAAAAGACCCTGTGTGTCAAAGCCTATATATCTCTTCATGACGTAAAGAGGTGGTGCTACACATATTTAGCAGGTTTTATTTAGCCACCTACGCACCTCTGACTTGGTAGACTTATTTTTGATAAGTGGTGCTTAAAAGTGTTGGTATGAAGCATAAGTAGCTAATGCAAATATGTTACCGACCCCTACCAGAGCCAGCAATTATGTAAATTTTCAAAGCCTTCATCTTTTATAATTAGATGTGGCTGGCTTAGAGTGAAGGACTTCCATTGCTGGCCAGCTCAGTCCGTATTCCAGTATTTCACCAGAAATGATATATTTGAAATCAGAGGAATGTTATATTCTTTACTATGATTTAAGATATAGCTTGGAATAGTTGAAAGACCTTTAGTAATTAATTTCTTGTTTGCTATGCTTGAAAGATGAATAAAAGCATGGAAACACTTGGTGAATAACATCTTGTAAGTGATTATAATGAAACGTACTTTCAGTTTCTTCTAAGTGTATGAAATGCTAATTACTTTTCACAAAATGCAGAATGCAAGTTTTCTTGGCTTAGTTAAAGGAGAAAAGCACAGGTTTATGTGCAAGGCTAGAAATCTCTCTATACGTAAATCCTAGTGATATTCCTCATTAGAAAGATGCTTTCCCTATGTGTCAGTTATTGTTGGACAGCTTCAGGGACTGATCCAAAGTACACTAAAGCAAACAGAGAGATTATGGTGATTTCGGTTTGGTTTGAATCAGGCCCTAAAGGGCTCCTCAGGCTACAGGGGCAAAAAGCACAGTCTATACCACCTCATACAAATTTCATTGTCTTAAACATAATGGGTTTTTCTCAGAACTTTCTGTGTAGGAGTAGTGTTAAGGTACCCCTGTCTCCTTGTGTATCTGTCTTTGCATATTTGTGATCTGCTGTGAGAATCAGAGGCTCTGCTGGATCTGATGTTGTCTCTTGGTGGCATAAGTATTGGTGCCAGCTCCAGTATACAAATACTGTGTGTGGCTGAATGCCACTTTTCAGTTAAGCTGAACTATTTGCAGCAATGTAGTGTTGGAGTTCTTGGACCCTTCCGGATAAACTCAGACTTGGGGCAGAGTGGCAGCACCTCACTGCAGTGCTGCACACCTGGACTTAGAGCTGTGCCCCAGGGCTGCCCTAGGCCTTTCTTCTCACCTGCCCACCCACAGGGTTAGGATATATTTTACAAGACTAGAGAAATTCCCCTGAGTTAGTCACTCAAATGGCAGGAACAGAAAGGGGAGAAAATCCTCTCTGATACTTCCACTGCTTTACCCTTTCATCTAGTCATTATTGCCTCTGCAGAGTGTGAAATCCTGCCATTCAGACTCAGTCATGATTTATGCCCATTTTGTAGTGGTTTAAATAACTCCTGCAGGTGCAAGACAGTGAAGAATCAGGCCACTGGGATGCACTAGGCACAAGGGTGTACTTACTGCCTTCTGCAGCAATGGGATTGTGAAGAACACCATAATGACTCTTTACATTCAATCCCAGCTGCACTTAAGTGTGTACGTGTATGTAACAGCTTCCGAAGTGTGCAGCAAAGAGCCTGGAAAGATAAAGAATAATTCAGAAAACTTCTCTAGGTTAATATGCCAAAACTTGCTAGATACACCCTCACATAAAGAAAGTGCCTATTATAAAACCTCAGTGAAATGCAGGGTGGATGTGGTATGAAGCTGTTCACCCCAAACGCTGTAGCTGAGGTGAATGAGTACATGCTTACAGTCACAGCAAAGTAGGCAGGAGTGAGCACATCTTTTCTTCCAGCATTAGGGGAGAAGTCAATATATTAAATCTAGGAGTTGATGCACAGGCAGTTAGGATCTGAATATTTTTTCTCATATTCCTAGGCAGCAGGTTAATTTTCATTGTATTATTGGACACTGATTTTCCTATACTAAAGGCACCTATGTCTGAACAGTACAATCTCTGGCTTGCACTAAGCTTGCTGCAGGTGAGGTAGTTTAGGGACTCATTTATTCCATTGATGCATGTATTGCACTTGTCCTTTCAATAAAGGGAGGACTTAGTTTCCTGCCCCATCAATGTAACACCATGAACAGTAAATGTGATTAAAAACAAAGCAATGCAACAAAATTAGAAGTGAACCACAGCTATGTGTTCAAAAAAGGAAAAAAATAGGATTAATAACTGATGTAGTGAGAGAGGTGAACCATGCTTGCAGGGAGTAGAAGTAGCAAATGTTATAGATGATACTATATCCTGTGAACAAACATCAAAAGCCTTGGAGGATGGGTTCAGAAGCTTATCATAAGTTACCTTGGCCTATTTGATTGAGAATTCATGCTGGTAATTTCCAAAAATTGGATTTACTTGTGAGAACTTTAGTAGTTTCTCATCTGGGTCAGATTAAAGACAAGAAGAACAGCTCTGCTGGCACTACAGTGTTTCTGCTTGCTAGCCTAGTTAAAACTAGGAGATACACAGATATTAAAAACACATAGACATAAAATACTCAAAGGCACATTTTTATGCTTTAGAACAGTGCTGCATACAGTATAATCACTTTAAGTACACAAAGAAAATCCAGACACACTCTTTTATCATTTTACTGGTTCCTAACTGGGTCAGGCAGAGGCCCATTTTCATGGAAAGCTCCATGCCTTAAAAAGCATGTGGCCAAAGTTAGGTATCTAAATTCATAAAACCTAAATAAGTTTTGGTATTTTTATATAAGTATGCTCGGAGGTTTTTTTAGCATCATGGCACTCAGAATGCTCCCAGGAAACACTCAGCACCTTTGCAAGCAAGCAAATTAAATAACTGGTTTTTAAATACATCAAATTTCAAGTGATTGGCAGGTGTGCAGCATTGATTTTTTTCCTGCTGTGCATTTTTGTTACAGAAAGGATATATATTTCTTAGTTGTGACCTGTATTATATAGTAGTGGGCTCTCAAACCCTGTCCTCTAAACAGCCTCAAAGGACAATGATAAGAATTCAACTGACCACTGACTGAAAGGAATTCTACAAACTGGGGCTTGTCACTTGAGCCAATATCACTTTGATGATATTACCAGAGTAATTTAGGGAAAGTGAATATGCACATTGGCTGTCATTTAATTTAAAATTTTTTAAAAAGCCGATTTTTATCCCTGAACCTTGAGTTCAGCAATAGGTCTCACAGGACTGTGGCAGCAGAGCTACATCCTGTATCAACCAACCAGTCAGTATTAACACTTGAAGGCATGGAGATATTTTGGGTTTAGAGAGGAGGAGATGCGGCTGCAGCGGAGCCAGAGCTTTGCCACCAGCCTCTCACGGTGGGGATAGATACGGTCTCGACACAAGATGGCACCAGGGACCAGCCTCTCAGGGAAGCCTAGCAGACCTTTTGCCTCACGGCCTGCAGCAAGCACAGGTGTTACAAATCTGTTCTTTTCTTCGACCTACCAAAAATAGTTAGTGAAACATATTTTCAGATGAACAAGATTTCTGTCTCAGTGATACTGCCAGCCCTGGTTGCGCCTGTGAGCACACACTGCTGAGAAGGGCTCCTTGTTTTGTACCACGACACTGGCTCTTCTCCTAAAGAAATGCTGTCAGAGGAAGTCCTGCATCTTACAGCCTCTTTAAACACCAATGTGAGAGCCTTTCATTTTGCTCTAAACCTTAAGATATCCTTTTTTAATCTTACAGACTTCCTACCAAAACAGCAACATTATTTAGCTTTTTGTGTCTAAAATGGGGCTAGAGTGTCTGATTTCCAGTGCAGAGGCTGGGAGTGTATTTTACTTAAATATGTGTTGTAATGATTATGAGAGTACACAACAGTGTATAAGACCTCACTGTAAAAATAATTTTTCTTTCTGTTACTGCCTTTTAGAAACGAAATTAACTTAAAATGGAAATTTGGATGTTCCAGCATGAAGGGCAAGCATGTTTTTTAGAAGCTTTGTTCATATTCACTGTTCTGTAGAAAAAAAATCATGCACTGGAAAAAAAAATGGGCAAGGTTCAACTGTTAAAATTCACTTCAGAAAGGGTACTAAAAATCCATAGTTTCCCTAACTAATTTCTTCTATGTGAATAACTGTTGGAAACACTGACAAGGGAATGTAAACAAGAAGGATCACAGTTTAAAAATGGTCCCTTCATTATTCCCTGGCCTGCAGTCCAGGTGTGTGTGGGATCCCCACTTAGCTGTCTGGCAGTGTAACCTTGCTGCAGGGCTGTGCGTTCCACAGCAATCACACAATTAAGTAGCAATGACTGGCAACACTATTGCTCAATTAGTCTCATATAGTATGTCAAGCTAGAAGATATTTCACAAATAGATCTTTCAGAGATACTTGCCTTGGCAAATTCACTTTAAGGCGAGGCAGAGTAAAGAGTACTTTTAACTGAAATGCATTATACCATAGCATCTAATTTTGTTTTTCTGGTGGCTAAAAGCAATGGGTCAAAATCTGTGAGTTACACTGATAAAGACCGTAGAAGTCGGTACATTTGGACAGATAAGACTGAGAGAAGCACTAAGCCCTGTCTCACAGTCAGTGTTTATAATAATCTGCAGACGCGGACCATGCAAGAAGGACTATCACCCTACTAGCAGCTTGTCATGAATTGTCATTTGAAATGATAACATAATTGTGCGCATGTACCATCATGAGGTGGCCTGGAGCCAGAGCCTGAAGCAGCCAGATGAGCTGTTAAAGGGAGGTGATGTCTTCCAAGTCTGAGCAGGTGGAAACAAGATACACATCTCACTCTCCCTAGCCCATAAACATGCTACTGCTTTTCTAGGTGCCCTTTAGGGGTCAACACTTGGGATGAAAAAAGACTTGGCTGTTCTGTCCTGAGTGTCAGACTGCTGGGAGATCACAGGTTGCCATGATCTGAGCAACCACATGGCAAATTCACAAGGCAGTCATGCAGCTCTGCTGGTAGACCAAAGATGTCCTGTGGCAGCGAAACGGAGCTGGGTTTGTGCAGTGACCCTTTATTGGGACCAGGTTCCTCTCTGTCCTGGTGTGCTGGCTCACTGCAGCTTTTTATTTCAATATCTTTAATATCCTTTATTTATGGTCAAAATCTGGAGAGGTTTCAAGAGCAGATTGGGAACCTAGCACATCTTTATTCTTCAGGTAAAATGAGAGATGAGTGTCCCAATCTTCTGAGAAGGTACAGGAAGTACATTTAAGACACTGTTTTCTGGTAAAAAGCAGGAAGCATTGCCCAAGTCTGTCATTCACCATCCTACCAAGACATTGCAACTTTGCCATAATACCATAGCAGACTCAAATTCGTGCCCTCCTGCTACCAGCTGACTATTGTCTTTCATCCCCTCTGTCCTTGCTCCTGTTACCATTGTGTGTGCTTCATTCCCAAGGGCTGAAAGTGGATTTCTTTATGTGAATGCCTCCTCTAATCTGTGTTGGAAACAACACAAGAGCTCTCTGTGCAGTGGTCTGTGGTTCGAGGACTACCTGGCCAAGTTCTGAGCCATGCCTGTCCATGGTTCTGCATTTGGTTTTGTTATTAGGCAAGCCCATCAAGATGACTGTTGTGCACTGAAATTAGTCCTATGTGTGGCATTTTGCTGCATTTTGGACTTCGTATTACTAGGGAAGAGCTGATCAGGACTAGTTGCTCCATTTTAAGAGAAAGGATTTTGGAGAGTCATGGTGATTACATAGAGACAGCTAGTTGGAAGGCTGCAGCTGAGAAAAGACTGTGCCAGAATATATGGAAAAAAAGACAAAAGGGAAACTTATCACAGAAAAAGAAAAAACAGAAGTTATAAATTAGCAGTTGAGAGGACACATTCAGGAAGAAAAAAAACCAGTGTTTATTATAGCCAGTGAGAAGGAAAATCTAATCAGGATGGATTACTTGATGAGAGAACTTCAGATAAATACAGCATTTGGGAAAGCTAATTAGGTGATAAATTAAGAGATTACATAATACAAATCAGGGCAAATATTCCTGTCATCAGAATTCCTGACAAAAAACATCCTAATAGAGATTTTAAATCTTTCCTCAGCATACACATTTTCTAGCACATACTTTCTAAATATACAGTCATATGACATCTATTTCTCTAATGTCTGCAAATTATGCCTTCATAGATTTGAAGACCCTTTGTTAATCTAACAGGACTGAGTCTAACATGCAGTGGAGTCTGAACTCCAATTTGCTAACTAGTTGACACCAGCATTTCAGCCATAATATGTTGTTAACCTGCTTTTATGCATATAGTGTAAAGAAACTTTCTATACTTGGGAAAAGAGAGGTGTCATAACTTGTTCATTGAATCCACCTAAATCTTCCTCATTCACTCCTCAACTGTTTTGCATGTTCTATGCTCTCTACAGGATAAATATAAAATCTGCACTTATATGAATGAGGAGAATATCTAAGTAGAAACCTCGTAAAGTACAAGCCGGCTCTATTTAAAACACATTTACATTGATCTTGTGTGTTCACCAAATGGCAGAAAAGTGGGGTCCAGAGCATGTCATTTACCCATTTTCTAACTTTTACCAGTCTGACCTAATGCTCTTTCCAAAAACAAAGCACTTGAATTTGGTTTCTGGCAATCAAACTTTTCTGGACTCATTGAATGGTGGTTCACATTTCTGTCATTGCTTGCCCATTAGGTTTGCCAGTCTTTATCAATGTTATCTCATGCCTTTGGTAGGACCTGAAAATGGTCTGTGCCGTATTAGTAATACTATACACTTTAATGTTGCACTTCAGATCCACAATGAATTAAATACAAACAGGAGACAGAGTTATATGTCAAGTCAAAAGTCATACGCCAAGTTCACCTGTGGTTTTGTCCTGAGTGGCATTTAAATCTGTTCATAAACACAAGACAGACTGCATAATTCAGCCATGCTGAGGGATCTATAGGCTGGCTGAGTCAGTAGCAAATAAGGGAGGGGGGTTTATGTCCTGTATGTTTTTACACAATCGATTGAGCTCTGAGAGCTTGACTAATCATTTTGACTTATAAACTGGAGACAAGGGAAAGTCACATGAGTTAGAGATAAATGCTATTACACCCCAAGACACCATGCAGCAGCCTTGTCTAGCTGAGGAACTGTCCCAAAGGAGGTCAGAGTCCCCTGAAAAGCCCTTAGGAGTGTCTAAAAATATAATGCCTAAGCACACTCTTTTCTCACTAAGAAAATAGAGAATGACTTTTGGGTACAAGTACTCTTGTACCTAGTAGAAACCTGCAGCCCTTTTTCTGTAAGAGGTGTGTTTCTGTCATTACAGCTGTGGGGAGGTACATCTGACTCTGGTAGGACTTATTCATAGTTCATCCATTTAAATTTTTTCTTTTCAACTTCAACTTTCCTTCCTTGTTTCCTCACCACAACATTTGATCAGAGATTTATAGATAAATTAACACTACTGACAGCCATTCCCTGGCCATCCTTGCTGTCATTAAGTGGCGGCTACTTGTTAAGAGTTCAGGAACAGAGACGACAGTGTGTTGGGAGAGAGGGAAAAATAAAGTCAGTTCAGTGTCACCCTCCTCAAGTAGACCATCCAAGGTGGTAGGGAGTGGAAAATAGTGCATGGTGCTAGTCTTAGAGAAATCATTACATCAAGGGTTTGTCCAAAGAGGTTCTTATAGTTCATTTGAACTTCCTCTTTGCCTGACCTCTCACTGTGTGAAGAGGCCCAGGTGAGGCCCAGAGACAACAGACCCACACAAGACAGTGCAATGCTGGATCCTCTCAGAATATGGATGTTCCTTACAATATCTGCTCAGTACTTTGTCCAGATTCGGAAATCAATTATCTCAAAATTACCTCCTTCTTTTGGTGTTTACTCAGTTTGGTTTCAGTTTGTTACTTTAACCAGCCAGCATGTATTAACCAGCCTGTTTTGTGAATACCAAATAGGACCTGGGTCCCTCTAGGTTCAGATAGAAAGACCTAAGATATTTTTAATCTTCACTTAACTCAGAGGGAAGCTTGAGCTCAGCTCCTACCATCTCCTCCTTTCACCGCACCATAACAATGCCTGAAAAGTTTGAGTTATTTCATGGAAGTTAGAAATGTGAATGTGTTACGAGTCAGCTTTGAATATGGCCTCGATTCCAAAAGGTGTTATCATCAAATCAAAATTATTCACACATGTCAAGTTAACATTTTATTTTTATTCCTTACTCAATTTTTGGCAAGCTTACAGGAGCTGTCAGTGTTTCAGTATTTTGAGAAGAATATTTTAATAAAACAGTGATGTGCTGAAAGGGGTTCACAAGAACTCACTAGAGGCCCTTGTTAAAATTCTGCCACCCTTCAAAAAATTATTCCCTTGCCTCTCAAGGAGTTCACCCCCTCTCTGGATACTGCTAAATCATTTCTGCCAGGGATGAGTTTCATCCCTTGGGGCTCATAAAGATACTTCTGAAGAGCAAATTGTTTGCCTTTGAAATAGACCAGATTGCATGAAATAGCAGACACTTTAAAAATAAATTCCTGGGGTAGCAACACTTCCCCGCTCCCCCCGCCCAAGCATCCGATCCGATCTCCACCACCCGTACCTCTCATTGTGTTATACTATCAAGTACTCAATCTATTTCTCAGGAACAAAGTATAAACAGTTCCAGCAAGTGCACTTAATATAACTTTTTTTGCCAAGAGGCATTGCCTCCCTGCGAGGCTGTGGTTATAGGAAAGCATTTATATTTAAAGGTAAAAAACCAAAAAAGCCAGGTTATCCCTGTAAGCATGCAAGGCTTGAGTTTATTTCAGTTTAAAAGAGGAAATTTTTGTAGGACTCTTTTCAAAAGTGTTTTAGCATGTGATTGTAATAAAATGAAAGACCTATTAGGTGCTATTTAAAAAAATGCAGCACTTTAAAAAAAAGAATTCTGGTAATCTTGCTAAAATGGGTTAATTCTTTATTTCTATTGCTTAATTTGATGTGATTGAATGTTTAAGTTATGACTGTTTAGACTTAGATGAGTTTGCCCTGAAGAATTGGAAGAATTGGTGTGCTGGATATACCAGAGCTTCTTTTTTAAATGCTGAATGGAGATAAAATATCGGAGTAAAATCTTTCTATTGAATGCACTCTTGCCAATCACTGAAAAGTAGGGTCTTATCTCTATAGGATATGCATGATTCACATTTTATTACCTTTTGAAAATTTTTCTAAGATGATACTCTTTGTTTTAAAACAGACGTAAAACCTTGCCTATGTGTTCCAAGTGTAAATTAACACTGTTGCATTTCATTCGCCAAAAGAAAACCTGGAAACTCTGAATGGCCCTTTTTTCCCTCATTGGCTTGTAAATTCTAAAAATCACAGATGATTACTGAAATAGGAATATTATTAATGTCTTTCACAGCAAAAAATTAAATGACCCATCTGACACATGGTCTAGCTTTGTTTA
Source organism: Passer montanus (assembly GCF_014805655.1). Classification (NCBI taxonomy): domain Eukaryota; kingdom Metazoa; phylum Chordata; class Aves; order Passeriformes; family Passeridae; genus Passer; species Passer montanus. The sequence continues at coordinate 11,427,257 of NW_024356504.1, read as the reverse complement.
AATTGTTTCTTCCAATTCAATGGTTGTGGAAGAATATTGATCACCATTTAAAATGAATGGGCCATAATACCCTCCTATGTTCCTATAAGAGCTAACACATATAGCAGCTATTTCCACTGCTGCTATTCTTTGGTTTCACATCTAAAATATTCAATAAAATACCTTTTATTTTTTTCCTAAGCTGTTGTAAAACTAAGCTTGCTGCTGACTTGAAAGGGTAAAATCCTATTTAGTGGAACATTGCTCCTGAGCTACTGATGTTCACTGTTTTACTGATGTTTGTCCTGCTTTTAGGGCCAGTGCTAGAAAATAGTACCAATGGGTGCTTGTGTGCTTTAGGTGATGTGTTGTCACTGTATGAAAAATGAACCAACCAAACAAGATGTTAGGAACTAATACTTAAAATCTGTCTCAAGAAAGTGTTGATTGCCTCTGCAGCTCTGATGGTATTATAGTTTTACTGGTTTCTTAGCAAGGAGTAAGGCATGAATATCATCATGTGGCATTATTTGGGCAGACCACCAAGAAAGCTAGGCTGCACTGCTGCTGCTCATCCACTGAAAGACTTTGGGGAAAATACTCAGCCTCCTTATATCTTCATTTTTCTCTCTCTCTTAAATGTGGCAAGACATTTACCTCCTCTATGAAGTGTTCACACATGAGTTTTGATGAAAAATGTTATGGGAAAGATAGGTACTAATAACATTTGAATGGCCTTGCAAGAAAAGTGGCTGAACTAAGAAAATGAACTGAGTAGTTGACATTCATAATCACAGCAACTTTTGCTGACTGGCAAATGACTAAAGCCTGGAATTTCTGGCTTATTCTGAAGATTTGAATTGTGTAATTCAAATCTCCCTTAGAAGAGTTAGTGTTGAAGGGAAATGTATGATGTATAAACACATATCAGAAGATGCAGCTTCATATGCAGTTTAGAGTAAGAGGGAAAAACTTTTCCAAAGGAAAGTAATTGAACGTGCTGATACTCATAAACCCATAGGTCACGTAATTTTGTGGAGCAAAACCATGGAAAGATAATCTCTGCTGGTTTTGTACAAACCTTTATGGGTTTGTTGTTGTTAAGATTATCTTCAGAGCTGTAGCTGAAAGCCTCTGTCTAGCACTTCTTGAATATAGAATTCTGCAGTTGTATGCACAGCAGCATCCAGAGGGTGCACATTGCCTTGTAGGGGAGACAGCAGGCTAGTGTTCCTGCACCACATCAGGAAAAAAAAATGTATTGGTCAGAAATGCTTGCAAACTTTCTTTTCAGTTGAACATTTACCTTTTATGTCTTCCGCTATGATGGCTAAGGCAACGTGTGGTTTTTGCAAACAATTTTTTCAAGTACCAGTCATGATCTTCAATTAATCAACAGCTGCACTGATTTAGCCATGGTAGCAGTAGACCTTGAAGTGTGAAAATTATTAGTACAACACCCCAATAGATACCCAAAATCTTAGACAATTCCTGGAGTGCTGATTTCCATGAATTTAAGTAGCTGGAAATATTTGTGATGTGTAATAGCCTGGCACAGAGCTCTATCACTGAAAACAAGTGCATCATGTGACCCTGGTGAGCAAAGAATCCTTTCTGGGAGGAAGTATAAGAGTGGAATTTGGGAAGAGGAGAATCTGTGGGTGTTGCAGACTAACCTGTATGAGAATCAGATAAGTCCTAACTGAAGATGTCTGAACATCCATTTGAACAGAATACTTAGTTATCTCAGAAGAAGATGTACAGAAGAAGATGTTGAGAAAAAGAGGGGCCTGTGGCAAGGATCTCTATGGAACATTCAGCTTGGTTCAGTTAGAGAGACATTTTTGTTGCTTTGGCAGTACTTCTATTGAATTGGCTGTATCTTGACTTTCATATTTCCTGGGACATATTAAATAGAATGGGAAAGCAGTAGATCTGTCCTCTGAGTCGGCAAAGATTTTAAAGAAAATTGAAAGGTATTGTTCATTTGGATTGCTTTGGAATCTCTTGTGCAAATCCCTAAAATGCAAAACAAAAAATGTCAATATAAAAAAACTCAGTAATAAAACTTTCCCATTTAGAACTTCATAGTCAAATTACTCAGAGTACACCTTCTATTTTGGAAGAACAATTTTTATCAATCCTAGTTGATTTAAAGTATACATTTCTTCAAAATGTGGCTGTGTGCACGTTCAGTTCTGCATATATTTTTTTTTTCATTTGTGATCTATGTTAAAATCACTTGCAGAAATGTTGGGATTAGTTAGAGTTGTTAAGAAAATATGTACACTGCTGAGTGCTGAGTGGAACAATTTTTGCTGGTGTTTAGTACAAATGCTACAGAAATATGTATTGCAATGTTATATGGAGATTGTTACACTAATGATGCAGAGCATAAATTTGCCAGCTTTTCAGATGATGGAAAGACAGAGAATATTAACAGGGCTCTAATAATGAATTTAAGATTAGTTTGTTCCTTTGATATTATATATCACATAGCAGACTATGCACAGTCCCAGTCTGAAGACAGACAACAGAATTCTTGTGTGTATTTTATTGTTTAGATGATATGTTTAACAAGTATTGCTTTATACCAGCAAATCAAAGAAATGCATTTTGATAAAAAAGAGACATACTTGACTAGATTTCTTTTTATGTCTTAATTGTTGCTGTCCTGCATAAGGCTCTGCTATTAGAGTCCATTAGCAGAGTGACTCTACAACTTGGTGAGGGATTTATAGGTCAGTTTGACTCTGCAGACATCGTGGTTAAGGTGTGAAGCAGACATAGGAAATTCAGTACTGCCGAAACCCAAGAAGGGACTACAGTAGCTTTCAGCAGAGGTTGTTACAATAGTTTCTTCTTAAGGCAGAGAAGGAAATTGTAAGGAAAGTGTCAAATCATAACTGATTATTGTTTGCAAATTCTGGCCATCCAAGAGGGCATAGTCGAATAACTTAGATATAAACAATTACTTTATAATCCAAAGGGTATATAGGTATCCTGGATTTATAAGCCTTTAACTACAGTACAAGAAGAGCATGCAGAAAAGACTGAGATTACATGTGAAAGAACCACAGCACAACGACACCTGTCGTACTATGCTGCAAGGGGAAGGTCCTTGGGCAAAGATCTTGTTTCCTTATCTGTACTGTGTGATGCTTTACTCTCCTCTGCTTCCTTTTTATACTGAGAAACACTTGTCTTTACAGGTTTGAAATAATTGATTTCTTGTAACTGTAGTCTCTTCTAAACCTAGTGCTTTTGTGAAAGAGGCTGCTAATTCTCAAAAAAAGAAAAAAAAAGAGAAAAGAAAAGAAAAGAGAGAAAGATTAAAAAATCTAAATCTGCAGTACTATGGATTATGTTACTGTCTGTGGCCCAGCATTTCCAGTCACATTTTATTTCAAGAAGAAGCAGTCTGTGTCTATGTTATATGTATGTTTCAGTTACCCTGTGCTAACTGAAGTAGAGGCCAGGCATGGGAGAGACTGCTGGCTACCCTGTGGAATTCCCAGCCCACTTATGGACCATGCTGATTTACCTTTCCAAGAAAATATCTGAGCAATGTTTGAGGGACTTGATGTGTTATAAATCATTCCAAATGGGAGGTGTGGGGAGCAGAATAGCCTCCCTTCTCTGTACACCATCCTCCAGCCCAGCTGGCTAGACAGAGATGAGAGGCAGCAGACATGAAGTTACCTTTTCAGTAGTGCAGGTTGGTCAAGGAGAATTCTTTTAAACACTGATGAGGGTGCTCCTGTAGAGCCATAATTATATATGGCTGATGAAAGAAATTACAAATAGTGGGTAAAGAGATATTGCAAATGTAGCTGCAAGTGACTGGGAGGCTGTGTTGATGGGAATGCTTAGGGGTCAGGAACTGGAATCAGCATTATTCAGTATATTCATTAATAACCTTGAGGGTAAAATGAATTCCATACAAATTAAAATTTTTAGACAACATGCCTTAAAGGAAGAGTAAATAGAGAAGATGGAAAATTAAAATCCAAATGGGTCTGAATGCTTTGAGGGTGGATCAAAAAGAGATGAAGTTTATGTAAAGAAATCAAGGCAAAACATCAGAAGACATATTTGAAGTTCTTTTTTGTTGTAAGCATCAGAGAGTTTTGGTGAATTTTTGCACCATCTGTTCTTTCATTTTTTTGACACAAAAAACCTCTTTGCCCTTGAGTCCCCTAAAGTCACACATAGAACAATAGGACAATAGGGTGCAATGGCATAAAGGTCTGAGTAGCCAAGACACCTTAGGGGTGTCTAGGGATTTTTACTCCCAGATCCATCCCACCTGACTACAGGAACTTAATTGAAGTACCTAGGTTAGGTATCCCTAACCTAGGTAGGGATATGCATCCAAGCCTCACAGGTGACCATTAGAAGAGCACAGACAAGGTGACTTTCATCATCATCTTCTCTCTAAGTAGTACTCTTGTCCCGTCAGCTGTCTTGGAAGAACATGCTTTATAAGTAGGGAAAAATAAAAAAGGAACGGTTCACAGGGAAAACTGCAAGGAATGGGAGCACTGCTCCCATTTCATAATAAGAAATAAATGCAATAGCACCAATTTCTTTTGTGATCCAAGTGTCCAAATGAATTGGATCATCAAAGGTTATACTGCGTAAGCGTTAAGCAGAATATGGTTTGAAAGAAATCAGTGTCTTCTAATAACTGTAAGGATAAAAGAGTCTAAAATATCCAACTATATATAATATCTATGAAATTAAGCTACATAATGTAATGACATGTTATGCTACCATTAACACATTATAACTATGTAATTTGGAAGGCTAATTTTTTTTTTTGTAAAACCACTTAACTACATAAAATTGAAAATAATGATTATTGTAACTACTTCCATTTTTTGTCTTTGGAAGTTCAAAATTAAATATGCCATATACAGTTATTTTATGGTGATGTGTAATTTTATGAAATGGTCGTATAACATGTACAGTAATTATTGACATAAAAATCCTAAATACATAAATCATCACATATAAAATCTGTTATAACACATTAACTTTACCAGCAGCCAAGGTAAGTCATTCAGCATCTCATTGACTTAACACCCAGAGTTGACCAAGGAACCCAGATAATATGACAGGAAATTGCAAATCTCAGCTAAGATATAAAATAATAATATCAAGGCAGCCTTGGATCTGAAACTTCTCCATTCTGTTTTCTTCTGACTTTCTAGTACTTCAGTTCTTTGAAGACCAGCATGGAAAAAAGTAAAACCTGGCAGGTCACCCCAATGGCCCTCTTAGTCTAGTTGTAATGTATCTTGCAGTTGGGTTCCCATCAGTCCTTTGGAGACTATTCAACTGCCTAACTCAGCTCATTTTCAGGAAATTTTTTTTAATATTCAGTCTAATTTTTGCTCTATCGCTCTTGCTAATATGCTTTAAAAATTTAGACTGTTATCATTCTCCCCATATGTCTTACTTATGACTCTGTGAAATTATATGTATACATGTCTTCCAGCCTCATAACCATTTCTATTAGTCTTCTCGGAACACTCTGTAAATTGTTGCTATCTTTTACAGAGGTCTCCTGCTCTAACTCATAAATCCACATATATTTCAGCTACTTTGGGGAAACCAACCTTTGCCGCTAATGAATCAAAATTATTAAAAGCAGTATTTATTTCATGCCAGGATTATGTGAGAAGGAAAACTCAATTGTCAAACCACCAGCAAAAGTGTGAGCTTATGATAAATCAGAGTTTATCAAACAATATCATATCTTACAGAATGAAAATCTTAAAATTTTCATTCATTCTGAAGAAGTAAGAAATCCTTTTTTAAAAAGTCTTCCCTGTAGCTAAAAACTTAGGGAGATAAAAGAAATATTTTGAAAGGTAATTTTTTCTGATAACATACTCTGTTCTTTATTTGTGATGTTATTGTATTTTTTTATTCAAATAAATCAAATAATAAAAAATATTTACAAAAGGATAATAATAGATTTTTATCAACACTCTTTGAAGTTTTCCCACTTGGAATTCTGAAAAATCTGGGCATTCACAGGGAAAATATTTCAAAATTTTTTGATAAACTAATTTTTGAGGAGATAGAGCTAGAAAAGCTACATTCTTTCACCTGTCTCCTTCACTGCACAGACTGAAAGATGATTGGAAATGTCAAAGCACTTTTAATTCTATTGTACAGTATATCCTCAGAGAATAAGGCTGATGCACTAATGGGCACAGAACATTTTACAGAAAAATATGGCAAAAGAGTTTATATGCGTTGTCTCATGTAAGAGCTAGGCTTTGCAGTTTAATAAGAGGGGTAGATTTTACATGTTCTTTGCAACCTAATGTTCCTAGGAAATGAAATGAGTTGTGTTAGATATGGGCAACTTTGTTCATCCTGGGAGTTTGGAAGACCAGAATAGGATAGGAGAAGAACAGAGGTGTAGGAATGTTCCTCCCTTCCCTGGACCTTGTCTGAATGTGTGTGTTGCCAGAAACTACACCCGATTTCCTTTATGTGCCTGATTTCCTTCCACTGCGTTGTTCTGGTCTGTAAGCTGTGCCACCCCACAGAGCAGATCTGTCTCAGGCTCATTCAGTGTGCAAAGCTGAATGATACCAAGTGTTAAAGAACCCCCAACGAGAGGGGTGATAGTACCAAGCCAACATTACCAGTTCAGCATAACAAGGTCACTGTTTCTCACTGATCTGAGAGGAGTTTGCAGTATGGTAGAAACATCAAGGATGAGAATTCCATGCAGAAAGATTTTTTAGCAGCGAAAGAGTGTTTACAGAAGCACTGGAGACCCAGCATTTTCCCCTAGAAGATGGGGTTTTGCTGCTCAGGACCCTGTATCAGTATTTTTTTCTTCCATAAATCTGGTGACTATCTCCAGCATCTTTAAGGGACGGCCTTACCAGGCACCATTTAGGTATTTATTAAGGCCAAATATAAGAATAGTGAAGCATTTATATGAGATTTTTCATTAAACGTGCTATACATATTCAGAAAAGTCTGGCCCAAGCAAGTTTACTGGCATTTTCAGACTTTTATGCACCAGAATAATTTATTTCTTCATGCATGAAATGTACTTCCAACATTTATTTTTTCAAGACTTCATATTCAACATGTTCCTGTAAATTCAGCTGAAATGGTAGAAATCAGGAAAGTTTTGTAAATTGTTAAATTCTCTTTTCAGCAAAGAAGTGGCAATCTTCTAAGAATGGAAAGCTGAGGTGAAAGCTGAGGTGTTAGGGAAAAAATTTTAAAAAATTAAATATTTCTATAATATTGTCAGAAAGAGAACTCACTGAGTTGGAAATTAAAGGTCCTACTCAGAAGGACTAGCCTACGAGTGTGGAGGTGAGTGTGCTTATAATACTATTGTATTTTAATACTAGATTTTCCAAGTATTAGTCCTGAACATCAGTAGTGTGTTTTCTTTTCCCTATGCAGTGTGCACACTCAAATCCCATTAATGTCAGTGAGAATTTGTATCAACAGGAGACTATAGATCCCTGAGATACTTTTTTATAATGGTGAAGACTTAGTTGAAGAAACTATGGCAGATCAATAATGCACTGAGGACACATTTTTTTCCTAGGTGCAGCATGCTAGAGGTTTTTTAATGTCAAAACTCAGATAGGAAGCAGAAGCAAACAAGAAGTGGAAATAGCAAATCATTTGGCTGGCTTGAATAGCTTTTCCTATTGACAGTCTGGAGCATAATGCAGGAAATTTATCACTGATTCCCATTGCTACATTTTTGTATTTCTTTCAGAGTAATTGTGACATCCTCCTGCTAACTGGCAATGTTAACTAGTGTCTGTTCTGCAAACCTGTCTCTTTGGCTAACAAAATATTAAATGGCAGGGCAACCTCAAGAAAAGCCCAAAGGGAGCTAGGTATGGTCATGTGTTACATGAGCAGCTTGGAGTTGAAAGGTATCCTGTGGTAACTATTCCATTCATACAGAATTTCTGCAAACAGAGTTAAGTAAATGTTTCATACCAGTATCCTGCTGGCTTTTGACTGTAGATAAAGATGTTGAGTGTGGTGCCTTTGAAATGTGGGCTCTAATTTATGCAATTTGCATTATTTTTAGTGTCTGGCAGCTGTTATATCTTTTTTGTTTTTTCCTCTTCAAATAAAGGACATTTGGGGTTTTTTTTTTACAAGTTGTTAATATTGGTTTACCATTTTTGTAATATCAAGCTAAGGATGCATGATTATGTTATAGGACGAATAAACTTGAGATTCTGGAGAGCAATATGTGCTATAACAACACTGTTTTCCTTAGATCAAATCAAATAATAGTTATGGAGGGAAAACCTGCATTTGAAACTTGCTACTTTCTTCCAAAGACAGTGAGAGTTGCTACTGAGAGCAAGGTCAATGCAAAAAAAAAAATAAGCCAAACCAAACCAAAACAATAAGAAAAAAGCCCCAAAATAAAAATGTGAAGAAAATCAATAAATACCTAAATTATTTAAGGAAAAAATACAACGGGGTGTCTTACTGTCATGCACCATACCCTGCATTGGAGAGCAGACAGGTGGATTGTCTCTAGCCAGAGCTGGGCTGGACACTCTCTCCAGCATGCTCATTAGCAGCTCCGCGCCTGGGCTCCCTGTTAGTAGAAAGGCAGGGATCACAGCAGGGAAGTTAGATCTCAGGCTTCTCACATTCCTGCTCTATCTCAGCAAAGCTTTGGAAAGCCTTTTCTGGCAGCTCATTAGTAGGTGCACTGATGCATAAGAGAAAGTCATTAGAAGTGTTTTTCAACATTGGCTTTTGATCAGGTGACTAGTAGCTTCGTAGAGACATTTACTTACATTGTTTTCTATATGAGATTCTGTTGCTATATTGAGAATGACACACATATAAAATGTGGAAAACTAGCTTGACCTTTCTATGACAAAAGGAAAAAGCTCCATTAGTTCCCTGAATCTTGTCTTTATATTGTCAACTATGACGTAATAGAAGCATGGAATACTCACTCTTTTAGCTTTAATAATCTATGCCAAGTTCAACTCTAGCGTTTGATTTAAGGTTATGACAAAAAGGATACTACTATGAAAGAATACAGCTGGCATGCCTTAAACTTTATGATTTACTTTTAGCAATAAGCGTTAGATACTTTTTTTTCCATGCATACTGGCATTTTTAGCATTTTAAGACTAAATCTATCTGTAGGGCAAAGTAAAACGCGCAGTAAAATTTTATTGGATCGGATAGGGTGGACTGCTTAAGTGCTCTGAGTAGTATCTCTGCTGGAAGGATTCCTTGTTGCACGGGAATAATTTTACCAAACCCCAAGAAAACTATGCAAGTTTAATTGGAAATAGTTCTAACAAAACTTTAACTAGCATCTTGTTTTCTCAAACCTGATTAAATAGGCGGTAGAAAACGAAGTTGTGAACAGAAACCAAAGAAGTTTGGTGTAAGAGTTATGCTTTGATAATGAACTTTGGTTACTGCCCCTTTCTAGAGGCTCGATTGTTATGTAATATTAGACATTCCAGTATGATAATACTTCTCCAATCCCAAATGCCTGCGGTGACTGTCTAGTGCCTTTGCTCTGCAGAAAAATGTCATGTTAAGTACATGCTATGACGTGCAACCAAAGAAGAGAAGGTAAAGTGGCTTTTGTAAAAGTTTACTGAAACAAAATACATCAGCTTAATCAGGCCTGCTTCTGGCTATGTAGGGACATGACATGCCAATTACATAAAATTCCAGCTCAGCTAAGACTCCTGCTGACTAATTCAGTGTTGATTGTTTTCCGCTACATGGCTTTGAGTGCTTGTTAAGACTGAGGGAAAAAAGGGAGAGGGGCAACAATTGTAGGAATTCTTTGCTTCCATCAAACTGTCTTATGATTGCCAGCAATTAGTTAAGCTCCTTGGCAGTAAAATGACAAGATGGGACTTGACCAAATACAATGTGTGGAGCGCATAGGCATCTGCCCCAGCTGAAAGACATTACAATGTTTGTTAACCTTAAGGGTCATTCCTGATTCACTTCTGCAGACAGAAAACAAGATTTATATAACACAGATCAATACAGCCCTAAGACTTTCGCCATTGAGGATGCTAGATTGAGGCACTTCTCTTTATCAGTTTACCATGACACTAATGTATTTTGCCTGTTTTGCCTGGGCAGTGATGAATCTGTTGGCAAGAGAAAACAAATAAGTTCTGTTGTTGAGAGACATGTTGTCTATGATTTGTCTCAGCAGACATGCCAACTTGCTGGCCAATTCATTTCCTATTTAATTTAAGTGGCATATCTGTCTTCCCCTTTCTGGTATGTCTTTTGTCTGCTGCACACCCATACTGGCATGGCAAGAGGCGCCTGCAGTAGATCTTTTCAGGTAAGACTGATATATCTGAGGCAGAAGCAAAGTAAAGAATCAGAATCCCTGACTTTTAGTATGGGATTTTTTGTAAATGATACTTTTCTCTCTATTTGTACTCTGAAGAAATCACTTTAATCATCTATTTCAGACAGATCATAGGGATTTGTTTCGCATACACTCATAACTCAGTACCTTTTGAAAATATGCCCAGTAATGTGCTGTACTGATAGGGGGGTATATGATGCAGCAAAAGTAGAACAATTTTTTTCTATTTGCAAGAGCAACTTTTTAATTTTATTTGCTTGGAAAATGAAATATGCATTTAGGGTAGTCTTTACTGGGCAGAGAGAAGCTGGGTGCCTAAGGACTGCAAAATGAGTTCTGTTGGTTGTCAGACCAAATATCACCTGCACCAGAAAATCCTTTCTCTTGCTTCAGAATGACAAATGCAATTCTGTCTGTCCCAGGTTTGTCGTTCCTTCTTTAAAACAATTAGTTACACAAGCTGCTCATTGCTTCTGGAAATAGGACAATATATAAATTATACATAAAAAAAATATATCTTCTAAAACCCTCTAAAGTGAATGTTGAATGAGCATTTCCCTTAAGAGGCCCTACATCTGGAGGGGTGGGAGCCTGTATCAGAGAGGGCCTTCTCAGCTGAATCCCCTTCAGCCCTGGAATTTTCTTACCCAGTTTGTTAACCTCTAGGGCAGGGTGCAGAGCCCATGTGCTCATTCGGGGCCAGATCCTGCCAGTCTTATTTATTTTGAGTGGTAGCATACTCCAAAGGCAGTTAGATCAACTCCAATGGGACCATATGGTTCTACTCAATGCAAGGAACAGTGGCAAAATCAGGGCCTTGGGCTTTTTCCAAAAATGCCTTAAATGTAACAGGCATTTTGTTTTGAGAACAATAATCTTCTTATAACTCTATCCTTGTTATTGTTGTGGTAATAGATTTTAGTAATTTTCATTCCATGCGTAAGACAACCTTTTATGATTCAAGAGACTACGGCTGTGAGCACAAGTCTTCATAAACTGAATGATTAAATAAATAGTATATTTGAAATGCTAAAAAAGGGAGGGAAAGGAAAGGCAATATTCAAGTGGTTCAAGCCTGACAACTTTTGCTAGCAGGCTTAACACATATTACCAAGTACATTTACATCAGCATGTCTATTGTCCACCTACCACTGCAGTACTGCAAGTTTCTGTTTTACAGGATCATATGCTAGATGAAGAAAAACTTTACTGAAGACAGGAAAGCATCGTAACTTAAAACTGTCAAACAGTACCATCATTTAGCAAGGACAGAATTCAAGCAGTGGAATAGTTAACATAAACCACACTTCTCAAATGTGTCAGCTAAATATCTGTGGCAGAACACATTAATTATAGCAGTCAGTTTACCTTTATCCTTCACAACATTTCTGATTAAAATTTCACACATTACAATGATATGTGTCTTTTCTACAAGCTATGAAATCTACTCAACGTCAATAAGTTCTTATTTTGTTATTGAAAGGCTTGATGTATGTATATAAAAAAAAGACTTTTGATCCCTGACAGTGAAATCAAAAACTTAACTTCTGTTTTGGATATAGTCACGCTACCTGCATGTATTATATGCCTGTGCAAAGCAATCATTAGTAGCGTTGGATAAAAAGGAATAAAAAAAAGTCCCTAACTTTGCTGCCAATAGAGGGTATGTGGTTTCAAATTTTATATTTGCTGAGCTTAATTAACCCATAGATTATGTTTTGAAAGGTATGTTCAATTAACTGAGTCCCTCATGAGGAATTATATACAGGAAGAGATAATCACAACATTTATCTGGTTTACAAATGTATATGCTTAGGTTAAAAATGTTCTGCTTTTTTATTCCATAGAGATGTAAAGATTGATAGAAAAATAATGTAAACCAATAATTGCAAATACTTACACAGTAATGTGCATAAAAAATTCCAATTATATTCATTATTAAGCATATAAAACTATTTTTATTGGTAGATAATTACTGATGAAAATATTTAACATTTTATTTGCATCTAATTCAGGAATTTATATTTTAAATAAAGTTGCATGTTTACAACAAGGACATCCACTGAGGCACATAAAGTATCTAAATCACTCTACAGAAATGTATCTCGGTAGAAAGAGGTGATGCAGAATGTAGGTCCAGTGTAAACCTTTGTAATTAAAGCATAAGCACTGCTTGAATTTGGTTCATGTGTATTCTCCAAGCCAGCTGGATAAGCCTAGAAATACATTAAGCCAATCCAAAGGCAAATACATGCTGTGATGTACTGGTAATCTCCTGCATCGTCATGTACTTGTTGAAAATGAGTGTGTGATTCCATGTGTAATAAGAGAAGTTTGACAAGGGAGCAAAATCATACACTGTCAAAACAAGTGTCTGGACTTTGCCTACACATATATTTTTTGTTAATATACTTGCTTCCAAAGTGACATTTATTTGGTAGGGCAGCACCACTCTTCCCTGACAATGCATTGACTATTTTGATTTCACTGAGAATAGTTTTGACTGAGAACATTTTCTTTTACTGAGACCATTTCTCACTGACATAAATGAAATCTGATAGTCAAGGCAGGCTCTTGGCTTGGCAACAAGCCACTGGCTTGATTGTTGGAAGGATAGAGCAAAATGTTACAGAAGTAGTCCCACAGGGAGAAATCGCTCCTCTCTCAGCAGCACCCTCTGAGGAGTGACTGCGAGTTTCCTCACTGGCACGTCCCTCCCTTGCTGGCTAGGAGTGAAGGGAAACGCTGTGCTTGGGCTCTGCCCCTCTCTGGAGGACACAGCCCTAGGACACAGCACTGCTGGAAGGGAAGATGGTACCTACCACCCAAAGAATAATGCAGAGGTTGGGGAACACTTGCTTTGTGGAATTTTTAGGTTGCAGAGCCTCATTGGGGTTAGATTGCCTAAGATGGGATATGAACATATTTCAGCATGGATCTCTTCACTACTGCATTATAGGCAAGGCTGAACCTGGACAGTGCTGTACCAGTGCTGTACCTATGCTACTGTAATACAAAATGTATATGTTGCAAGACAAAAGAAGTAACGTACAACATTCTGTAAAGGCAGCTCTAAAGGGGATGCAACAGGATCATGTCCCAGTCAGACTGATTATTACTCTATTTTACATTGAGTTTCATGGTCTGCAAAGTGAGCCAATAAAGGCCAAACCTTTGCCAAAAGAGCTGGAGATGCCCTGGTCTAGTAATTACCAATATAGTGACTCCATCTGAGTCTCAAGGGCAGCCAAAGTGCTATTCAGCTGATAAATAAGCAAGGTAGTTCTTAATCTTGCTGAAAGATAAAATGTTGCTTTCCTCTGTTCTACTACTGTCTCACTGATTGCTTCCAAGAAAATGCACAGGTTTTTGAAAGCACTTTAAGACTTTCATTTATAATGAGCTGAAGAAGGCCAGTGAGATAAACTCTCTTGTACAAATGAGTCTTAAATAAAAATAGTTTAGGTAGAGTTCTTCATTCAGATCTCCTGGGAGTAATGTGTCCAATGTAAATACCCTAAAGGCCTACCTTTTAGCAAGTTCACAATCTGTATTATCCTCTCTCTATAAGGCATTGTTGTTCTAAATGCTTCTGAGTTTCACATTAGGAACTTCATAGTGCAAATAATAAAGAATTTAGCTATAGAGTGGTCTTCTGTTTCCCCATCTTATCAAGCACAACCAGCTGAATGAGTTGCTTTCGAGTTTTGGTGGATAAACCAATGTATGTTAAAACCTCTGCTTATGTGGTCTTATGAATAACAGTACTAGAGAAAAACTTGATGAAACCTGGCTGTGTCAGCATACAAAACCAAAATAAGCAATTCTTTTTTGTCTTGTCATAATAGAAGGCATTTTCTGACAGGCACATGGAGTTATAGCATCCCAAGTCTACCCAGTTGATAATGTGTAAGAGTTTGCTTCCTGAAGAGATTAAAATTTCATGCAAAAAGATGAGTGTTTTATTATGTTAATAATTGTTCCACAATAAGTGTCTCTGTAGATTCCTGACCCTCTGTGAGTTTACAAAAGTTGGAGACAATCTGAACTAATTTTAAAGAGGAATATGGTTTCATCTCCCTGCAAGTACTACCCTTCCCAAATTATTCAAATGCTTTATGCAACCCACAGCAATAGGAGTCATAACTATTAGGTGCTCTGGTGCACCAGCATGACATCATCCAAACTTTCAACACCTATTTAAACTTAGCAACAATCCATACATTTTCAGCATGCAATACACATTGGTCAGGGGATTTTAAAACAGTCATTGTATTTGTGAAATTATGAGGCTCTGAGGGAACATTTGGTCCACCAATAGGGTGGGCTATTTTGGGGACTCCCCTTCTTGTCTTCCTTCAGGGGGGATCCCCCTCCTAAAACCCCTGACCCCTCCACTGTCTCTGCCACATATCAGGGAGCCAGAGTAGAGTTCAAAATTGGACCTGCTATGTTCATATTTTGAATAGCATTTATGTTTACCTCATTTCAGAGTTCATGTGTTTATTTTTACAAGAGAAGATGATCATGAAACAGAGGTGTGAAAATTTAGATAGCAGCTGATTAGTTTTAGTCAGACTGTTACAGAGCGTAATGGATTTTCAGCTTTCTCTATTCTTTATCCTCTGACTTCAGGCAATTATTTAGGAGTGCTGGAAGAATGAGTTCTTGGTCACAATTTCACAACATAGAATGCACACGTAGGACCACACCAATTAATTGAATTTATATAAAAATGTTTATTCAATTTTAATTAGATTGAGCTATATTGTGGCCATATTGAATTAACTTAAGCAGTGGCTTCTCAGTTTCATTGTTTTACTACAGTGTATGCATTGTTGTGTATTTGCCCCAGTTCTTACAAAAAATTAAAATATGCCTCATGCTCCAGATAGTTTATAATAAACTCAAAAGGCCAGGCTGGTTTAGTATGTGTGATGTCGAAGGGAAATGTGGAAGTAATTTTTGGTATCCTGCCCACTGGGTTAAGCTGGAGAAAGGAGGAATAGCCCCTAAATTTTCCATCCCACTGAAAAATGAGTCTTTCTGCAGCTCAGTGACTACAGCTGCAGCAACGCCCCTTTTCTATTTATGCTGAGCAGTGGAACTACATAAAAGCTTCCCCCCAGGTTTTCCCTGTGTCTCTCCTATCCTCCCAGCACAGGATTCCTCTGGCAATGCAACCTGAAGTGTATTTACAGCAACTGCCTAAATGTTATAGGTAAAGTTCCTAATCTGGGAAAACCTGGGCAGGAGCAGAGTTTCTGCAGATCTAACAAGCAGGTTTCTTGTCATGCAGGTGCCAGGGTGGATCATGGCATAGTGAAAAATAGGAGTCCAATTTGAAAGTGATTCTCTCCAAAGAATGACATACCCTAACACATTTGTGTGTTCTGTGAGACAGTTTTTTACTCTCCATTTAAAATTGGAATATTGCTGTATGCACTATTTGTCTTCAGCCAGTAGAAAATTAATGTCTACCTTTCTTAACTCTTACTCGGAGCTCCCATTTTAATGGGAAAAAGATCTATTGCAATCTGTTATGTTGATTAGATTTACTGTCAAGGCAACTAAAGTGCACAATTGTTTATTTGTTTGTTCTTTCAGTATAAACATTGACTGGGTTGTTAGCTCTGTTTCTTATTAAGGTTTCCCAGCAAGTCCCTTTCTAAAACTCTGCTTCTCAAGTGTTTGCCAAATTTGAACCATCTGAGGTGCATTTAGCTATGACAACATCTCAGAAGATTTGGATGTTTCAAGAATATTGTTAGGAGAAAAAAAAAAAAAAAAGAACAAAAATGCTGGTGAAATCTGGCAAGTTCCTTTCCTAGCAGATCCATCAACCTCATATTTCAGAATAGCAACTTGAAATTTGGCAGGGAGGCAGCCTTCCCTATCCCTGTGAAAAATCTGGCCGTGCTGTAAGCCTCGAAGAGCTACAGCTGCACATGGTGGGAGACTTCTTCCACTGTAGCCGCTAAGTCCTGGCGGGTCCTGTGGCATGGCAGGTGCCGCGGTGTCCCCGCGGGAGCGCGGGGCTGCGGGAAAGGCGGCTCCCGGCCCAGGGAAGGCAGCCAGGAGCCTGTCAGGGCCGCGTTCACACACCATGACATGCAGCACTGAGTGGCACCCGGGCAGCATGGAGGAAGCTGTCTAATTAAAATTCAAAGGTAACAAAGCCAAACCAGAGAAGGAAATAAAGTATGAGACTGGTATGAGGAAGCTGGTGAAACTGGAAGTGACTGGACAAGGAAATTATGTTCACTGCTGGTGATTTAGATTTAATTAGCTGATTCCCCCCCTCCAATTCTAATTCCCAGCACCTCCTGTCAGTTATAAAAACAAGTCCATTTGGTTCATTAAAAATGTGTGTTTCTGTACATTGAGGCATTTGGGAGTTCTTAGAATAAAAGATCATGGAAAATATATTTTGAATTCTTAATAATGAGATCCCTTTCAACATGTTCAGTGATGGACTGAAATCCTTCTAAAGTTGAAATTAAATGATGGGGGCTACAAATTGTATCCTACTTAGCTACCATTGCACTTCTGGTTAGGTATTACTTCATTCAAGAAACATCTTTCAGTACTGCAGTGTTTCAGAAATTAGGAATTCTACTTACCAGTTTAGTGCAAGGCATGAATTTTCTTTATTTCTGAGAGGGATTTCTGTTTCTTTGATGAACACAGACTTTCCTGCCTTTCAGATACATGAAAAATAGGCTTTAATTTTTCATGGGTTGCTCTGCAAAACACGTGGGGTTTGTTTCTCAAACAAAAAGAAAGCACCATAAATGCCACATATTTAGTTATTTAAAATCATGCTACAGCATGTAATTCAGATTCACTAACTTCAGCCTGATTTAACAGTGCTTGAATAACATGAATTTCACTTCAACTTAATTAAACAGAGGCATAAGCATTTCAGGAATGATTTTGATGCAGTCTGGACACTTGAAGCCTCATTGTAATCTTACACACAAATGAGCATGCAAAATGTCACTTGAAAGGCAGAGATTTAGATACCTAAGTTGTAGAGGCAATTATCCATTTGTGTACATCAGTGCTATGTTTAAGAATACAAAATATTTGTGTGTATTCACTGAAGATCCATTGGGAGAAAAGAGCTCTTCAAAGTAATTTTCAAGCCTTTATTTAAAATGCAGAACAATTAATTTAAAATTCAGGATTTTGAAATGCTGATAGCAGAAGATCAACATTTTCTGTTAGTTAAATAGGACAATAGGAATCAAAAAATCAGAGTGCAGCATTGTATGTATGTTTGCATGTTTAACTTATTCAGTTTGAAATAAAGAGGCGAAAATGGTGTCAGATAATATGCTGAATTTCATTGTAAAGAAGTTTGTACTGTATGATTTTCTAAGCTCATGGTGGCTCTTTGGATTCATTTTACTGCTGCCATTAATACAGCTAGAGGTGAAAAAAATGAAAAAGGTTCCTGTTATAAATAGAGTTATTTTTGCAAACACATTCCCCCCCAGCCACACTTTCAGCCACACCTGGGGAAGATGCAACACAATAGTGCTGGGACAGTGACAAACTCAGTTATGTCACAGACATTTGAAAATCACACTGGCTTTTTCCACTTATTACCATGTAGCTCTGTCTCTGTTACCTGGACGAGAAATATTTTGTTTCACTAGATCCCAATCTTGTAAGACAGCTCTGTCATTTTAATTTGTCACTCTTTGTGTGGTGCATCGCACAGGAGTCTCGTTGCCCCAGCCAAGTGCCATAGGCTACTGCTCAGAAGAGAAACCTGTCATGGGGGATAGCAAAGGTAAACACCACAAACCAGAAAGTTTATGGCTGAAATCACTACCCAGGGCTCCATGTCCACAGGCTTTGCAGGTGGTGTAATCACCTATGTCTGAGTTGGAAAGATCCATGATTTCTGCTGAGAGGGAGGCATGTGTTTTTCCCACCATCCCCTGCCTCCACCATGGTCCCTGTGCAGCCATGTCACTCATGGCAGGTAGCAGGAGGGGACTGAAGATGAAATTAAAGTATTGGTGGTAGGAAGAGAAGTTGTGATTGACATGATGCTGAAAATAGCTACAGGAACTCTGAGGTGGTAGAGTTGGCAGCAAAAGAAAAGGTCTGGGAGGAAAAAACCAAACAGACTAGGGATGATCACACATCTCTGAAACAACCAAGTGATCCCAGATCACTGGAGACAGAAGTTCCAAGCCTTTCTCCAAAGCAGGAGAAAACTAACGTGGCCATGGTTCTTTCAGGTTTCACCTGTTACTCTTAACAATAAATTGTGGAAGTTAAAGGGAGTCAAGAGAGCAACATTTCTTAGCATGTTTACTTTTTAAAAACTGAGAGGGTGAAACACAGATCTTCTTTCCCTGACGTGGATTTTTGGTTTACCCTTTGGTCTACCCCCACTGAAGCAATTAATCAAAATAAATGAGGCAGCAAACATCTGATATTAGCTGACTTCAGACTGCAGCATACTAACTGTCTTCAGGAATTCCATTTACCCCACTCTGCAAGGCACACTGTGGGTTGTACTCCCATATCTTCAAGAGTCTGAACAGTATTTTGAAGTATGTCTTATTGGTAAACTACTGATTAGAAAAAGAGAATAGCTTATCTTTGGTTTTATTGGTTAGAATTTGTGGAATCTCTATGTGGCTATGCAGATGTAATGAGATTCAGGGTGGTGTTATCAATTACCATCTGTACCAAGTCTTTCTTTACATTTTGTGAGAGGAGGGCCATCCTGTAAATCAAAGAATCAGAGTGAAAACACCTCAAACGTAGAGATTAGTAAATCCTTGATTGTAAAATTGTGAATTTACTGTGAACCTTAAGAAAACCTGACATATTCCAATAGACAAACCGAAGTACCTTATCAAAGGCAATGGTAAACCCAAATTTGGAATGATGAAACTTAGATGGAAAAGAGGTTCTATTTAGGAGACATTCAAATAAAACTGGAGACAGGATTTTCTGTGACAATATAGAGGAGCTATGCTGGTTAGGCATGGTCATGTAATTTTGGGATTATTTGGCTTAATTTGACTAAAACTCTTCATTGCTAAAGTGTGCAGGTGGGATTTCTGCCTGCCTGTCCTCAAATCATCTTTTCTATGTCAGAGGGTACTCTCAGAGCAATGCAAGCAGAAGATAGCTACAAAGTACCTACAATGGCTTCAGCTGTCAGAGAGCTGATCTTGGCCGTCTGAGAAAGGCCACAACACGAACACAGGCTACTTTCTCTTTCCTGTTCTCGGGTGGTTTGCCTTTATTAGATACTCATTCCAGAAAAGAAAGGGTGGGGGGAAAGGGGAATCAAATAAACAAGAGTCTTTATTTCTTCTCCAAAATTGATTCCTGGACTTTTGCTATAAACTGTCCTCCAGAAGATCCTTCAAATCCATAGAGCAGTTAATAAGACCCCCCTGCTAATATGACTTCAAAGTTGTTAAAGAGCATTTCTGTGCAAGGTTTAAGAGGCTGGTGTAAGAATGACTCAGCAGTGTTCTTATGTAGATTCCTAGGATCACTCTCCTTTTACAGCAACTAATTATGGAAAATTTCTGAGATTTACTGAGTGTTTAGGAGTTTTCAGTATCCATTCAAAGGGGTAATTTGGCCAAGCAAATTAAAGCATTAGAAAAGGCATGAAAATTAGTGAGAAACTGGTGAACACCAACTTTGGAAACGGACTAGGTTGAAATATGTTGAAATGAGAACTTTAACTCCTATTTTACAAATGGGGGAAAAGAAGCAAATAATTTTAGTGATTTTACTGAGGTGAAAAATGAAGTTACTAGCAGGATGAGGATTTGTAGCCAGGGGGAATTTGACATGAAATGATATTCATTTCAATAGGAATTAGCTAATCAATTAACACACCCCGTGGCCCTTGTGGCCCACCATGGCTGTGGACACCATGGCAGCTTGTCTGCTGCTGCCAGCCCATCATAGCATCTGCCAGCTTATCTCCCAGGGAAATGCTTTTTTTTTTTTTTTTTTGCAATTGAGAACTATATTATTTAAACATAATGAGCATGGCAAAATATTAAATGATTAACTGTTTGTTTGTACACCTATGAAACACTCTGTAATGGGATTAGGCTGAATCCCTAAAGAGTCATTAACTTGCATTATATTGAAGTATTTATTATTGTGGCATATGTAATGGATAATATTTGTTTACATTTTTAATTACTCACATTTTCAGCCAAGAAAATCTCCAAGGATAATGTCTCATTTACAAGTGTCCTGGCAAAAGACAGCATAATGTAGTCACACATTACCAACAAATCCATGACAACTATGCATTGGTTTAAATATGAATTTCAAGTAAAGATCAGAATCAGCCAAGGGATGAGCAATATAAGCCCTAAGACTTAGATCAGCCATGACATATTTTTGGTAAGATTCTCAGAAATATTCCTCATAGAGCTTAATATCTATTAAAAAATTGATCCAGCAGTAGTGAATGACCCATTGTCTCAATCCTTGTTCACTGTAATTCCAATTTGTATAATTTCAATATTCTTCAAGAACACTTTTTGCAATAATCTGTAGGAAAAAAATCCTTTGTGTTATTATATAGAAAAGAATTATTTCTGTTTTTTCATGGAGACCGATCAATAGTGAAACAGTGAATTTCTTCCTAAAAAACAGCAAAAACATATGCATTTTAGTAGAAACATCATGTGGATTAGAATTTTGGAATACATCCTGCAAATGAGCTGAGCAACAGCTTCACTTCTTCTTGGTAGCTCTTTCCAGACGTTGTAGAAGATTCAGTCCTATTTGTATTATTCTGCCTGAGGGGTGTTGCCATATGACAAGAAGACAATTTTTTATTCTTAGCACTGTGTTAAACACATGCCCAAAAACAAGAAGGTAAACTATATATTTGACCTTTGCAAAGCTCTATTTGGGCAGTAGAAGCCCTTAAATCCTTCTCATGGCATCATCAGAACTTAAAAAATTCAGCCTACCAAGCAAAAAATTGGTAGCTGTTTACAGTATTTTCAATTCTTCTTGCAATAGAGATTTTCTGACTCCTCACAATGGCTCTCTTTGCAGCTAAACCTCATAATATTTGATTGAAAATGCTGTTGCTGTCCTTTAAACCTTTCATAGATTGGCAGCCTTCTTTGAAAGTCCCATTTCAGTTATTGGAACAGACTTCCCAGGGAAGTGATTGAGTCACCATCCCATTTTTTCTTCCAGTGACAAAATGTACTTTGTTATTCATCTGGACTACCAAACCAGTCAGTTATTTAGCATTTTTATAATGTATTTTTGGTCTTTAAATAGAGAAGCGGACCTGTGTAACTGAAATATCTTTGTAGGAAAACCTTTCTTCATTAGCTGGTTACAGTTTTTGAAATAAAATAGCCCATCAGAACACAAAACATTCCTATCATTGAATAAAAAAATCCATGCATCAAGTTTGTATCATGGTGGCTGTAGTGGAAGGAGTATATGCCATGCTACTTAATATATTTTAAACCATACTCACATCTTTAAAAGAATGTGTAAATCTCTCTCTAATTAATTGTAACGGAGTTTAGTTTGCCCATTGAGAGGAGCATAAACCCTTTAATTGCTACATTCTAGAAGCCTCTGAGTCCCCAGCCAGCAGTAACCATTTGATGTGTATCATGTCAAATGTGATGCTTCAAAATTAGTTTGATTGAAAATACGTAAAGTTAATGAATTGTCAAAAACCCAATGTTCTTTAGAAGGCACAGTTTTAAAAAGATGTCTATTTTAATCTTCATAATATAACTGTCTCTGGTATTTCTGTAATTTGGTAATGCTTCCAGACACATTCACGGTGGTCATCTTTGATCATATAAATTCAAGAAATTCCAAGGCTTTTTCAATTTGCATAAAAAACAAAGAAAGTATTGTCAGAAATCCCCAAATATGCATTTTGAATCAAGTTGCACCTAAGTGCTATACAAAGACTCAGTGTCTTGATGCTAATTTATTGAAAATGCCTTGGCCTTTAGGAATTTCCCATTGGCACTTAGTAGAGCTGAGCTCAAAGTGGCAATGGCAAAAAACAGCCATCAAAACTGTGTTCATGCTGACATCTAAGCTCTAGTGCTCAAATTATGAGTGCCTTGAAACAAAATACTGTAGAAGGAAAAATAAAGCATAAATGCTCTAGGTGCCAAGATCTCGCTTGAAAAGGGGAGAGGGGAAAATAAGTTTTGGGTTTTTTAGTGAAACCAAATGTACTAAAGACGTAGCACCAAAAAAGGATTTAACGATAGATATAAAAGTTTTGATGTTTTATGCGCAGCTCTGAAGTCAGTGCTTTATATCTATAATTTTTGCATATACATAACCATATTTAGATTTCGACATATGGTCTGTAAATAACATATGTAAGCTGGATCGTTGAGTGAGATGATTTTTTTCCTGCTGAATGTACGTGTTTATTTTATGAGCAGAGACGTGAAAAGTTCATTCATGTCAAAATGTGTTGCTAAGTATAAACATGCTGCTTCACTTTAGGCAGGATCAGGAAAGACCCTGGGTGTGTAATCTCTGAATTGACTCTATGCTGATGTTGCCCAGGTTTTGTATTACTAAACTATGGCTCACAACAACAACAAAAATTTAACCTTTAAATAGAGGCACCAAAATAATTTAAAACAGATTGGAGGGTTTAAAGGGCTCCAAGAATAAGCAGCTCATATTTCAGTTCCTCCCCTCTAGGGCCTACCTATTTGGTGTTCAGAGTTCATCTCATATTGCAGCTGCTTATGTTCACATTTTCTGCAGTGTGTGGATGAAATTTCCAAGGAAAAGAAATAAAAGCAACAAAAACCTAAAATATACAACATTAAAAATATCTTCCCTAAAACAATGGTTTGGCTGTTATTGGGCAGGGAATAGGACAAATCACCCAGAGGCTTTTAAGTAAGAGCAGGGGAAAGAAAAAACCCAGAAAAGGGTGAGAAAATGTGGAGATTTTAAAGGGACTTTTGGTTTCAGGGGACATTTTTTATTCAAAGTTCTTCCAGGTTATGGAGCCCATTATTTTTTTTTCTTTTATTAAAAATTTCTTTGTAATTCATTTAGACTTTCTTGCCACTGGGCACAGACAGATAACAACAACAAGCAATGGCGCTCTGTATTTATCACTTTATTCTGTTTTACAGTGTATCTCTGATTATGGAAACAATACATTTTTTGCACCTTCCTTTGGTTACTATTTGTCAAGAGTACCCTTTATAAACAATATATTTTCCCATTTTAATAAAAGGGTAGAGCTGCACTAAATGCATAAGATGGGATGTGAAACAAAAACCCATCAGACTGCTAAAATAAGGTTAAAAGGCCTTCATTTCTACAACACCATCTTATGAGTTAAAAAGCCTTCCATCTACTACATTTTCTAGCCCTACTATTCAAATGTAAAAGCCATATATCTATTTAACTAATGAACAAATTTCACTCCTTTGACCAGAATGTCTTGCCATGTAGTTCTGCAACCAAAGTTATTGCTGTTCCAAATATCCCACTCACACCAAACAATTTGTACTCAATAACCAGGCTCTGAGGACATTTTCTTCCTTACATATAATCTATTCAATTTTTCTTTAGCTGGTACTTATGCATATGTAAAGGTATTATTACGAAGGACCCAACATCCTTTGATGACTGAGGAAAATCTGCCCCCTTTGAAGTCTATGTGAATTTTCTTTTTCAGCTGCAGCAGGGGGAACCTCACCCCATCTGTCTAAGTCTCCCTAAGTAATTCACATGGCTTGAGTCCAAAAAGAGGTGAGCACTGTTCTCAACAGTGAATGGCAACCTCACCGGTTACTATAACTGGATCCAGCTGTAAATCCCAAAAGGTCAATATGGTCGTAGCTTCTCATATGGTCCTTTCCTGAGCCTGCCTAGAGACCTCTGTATTTCTCTTCTGCTGTACCTCCCACACTCTTCTTGAAGTAGGGAAGAATTTTCATTATTTGAGGAAGCAATCTTTTTGACTCCTTTCAAGACTAGCCCAGCCAGGCATGGCTGTCAATACTGAGGTACCCAGAACCTGCCTGTGGATTTAACACTGACAACACCAAGGATTTGCTTTCCTTTTCAACTCTTCTACTAATTTCTTCTGAAATGTCTTCCTTCTGACTTGCTAATAGAGTGAAACATACAGACCAGGAAAACTAATCTACTGTAATAATGTTTTAATTAATAATTAGATACAGCTTGTTCTCTCAAGATGAAAATATATCCATTATGACTAAATCTTTATTCTAGAGAAGGACTAAAATATCATGATTTGTGTTCTGAACCATCAAGAGAGTACAAAAATCAGGTGTGTAACAGAGTAAGTCTTCCAACAAAGCAAAAGTGTAGTTCTGCAGTGTGTCAGTGGAAAGGGAGTACAAATTCTCATGAACCACAATAAGGCTGGCTCAGTTGTTCCAGCTTCTCTTCCAGGGCCAGATATCTCCAGATATCAAAACTGGCTTGCTTACATATTCCCCTGAAACTCGTATGTAGAGTGTCTAATATTTCCTAGATCATGTCTATGCTATGTCAGCTCTTAGCAACCGACTTCAAATACGATTTTCTACCACATGAAACTGGGATTTGCATCTGACTTTAAATTCAGCACTAGTTTCAGAGGAGTATCATATGAGAGTCAGCTAATCTCATTTCATTCTCACAATGTTTCTAGATGTCTGGCTGAAGATTAAAACACTCATGAAAGCAGCTGCAGAATTAAGCAATCACAATAGCACTAAACAAGTTTATTCTTGATCTGCAATATCATTAGAAAATTTGGGGGATTAGTGTTCATTACATATGGTATATATTTGTCTTTATTTTCCACATACTTATCTGAAAGGTTAATGAAAATGCAGATGCAATGGTTCCTTTATATGGGTTTACCTTCCACAAGTGCCAGTTTTCAGACTAATTGATTATGTCAGAAGCTCTATAAATATCAATAGCATATGGAAAGGTTAAGCCGAGGTCTCCACATAACTGGATTCATACTCTTTATTGATGGTACAACCATTATCCAACCATAATGGAAGTGCTTTGAGTGTGAAATAGAGTAGAACATTGGATAATTTTCACCAACGACTGACTGGAGGAATCAAACTGAATGACTTACTTTTGCAAACTAATGAACAAATGTATGATGTACAGTGTGTAATCTAAAACCAAATTAAAAAAAATCGGGAATAATGTAAAATTAAATGTATAATCCTTGTTTTGTCATTTGTAATTTAATATTATTTAGGATGTTCTTCAATCTCCTCTGAAATAAACAGTAGGAGGCTGTATTAGAATGACATCTTGCAAGTAAGAGAAGGTAGTTGACATCACGTTAGTTTTCCCTAACAGACCTAAAGAGCCTTTCTAGCTTGGAAGAATATTAGGAGTCTAAATTTAGTTGTAATTCAGAATTTCATTGTGCTATCTTTTTTTAGGATGTTAACAGCAATTTTTCTGAATGGCTTTATTGTTCTCTGTTAGTTTTTCTCCTTTATTACCTCCAGTGGGGTTTTTTTTTGTACAATACAGAGGAGTCAATCCAATCCCTAAGTGGCATTTCCCTGATAGCTCTGGATAGCAAAGAGAGCCTGAAAGCAGTGTGGCATTGTGGCGTTCCCATTGCCATCACTCCACGTAGGGGTAGTGCAGGAGAGGTATTGCAAGTTCATCAATTGTTACAAAGAAAACTGGATTAGTTTATTAAAAGTTTGAGTAGTTACTGATGTATGTTCTACATGCTGTGGAACAACTGGGGAGTCATATTCCATCTGCCACGTGGAGCCATAACCCCATTTTCACACTCAAGGCTAGGTTGCACTTGGACTGTTCACCCACCACTCTGTTGTTTCCTCTTCAGAAATGATCTCTATGTCCAACAGGTTTTCCAGGACATGCCAAGACTGTACTTCATTGCAGACAATATTTTAAAAACTACAGAGTAGTGCCTTGAAAATAAAATCACTGTAAACATGCCTAAGTGTAACCAGCTGAAAAATGCAGCTAAAAATCCTGTCTATTTCCACATCTGGACTGCTTACTTCAGTAAGAGGTATGGGACAGTAGTTCAGCTTTTTGCATTAGAAATGAAAAGAAATGTTCTTTTCTCAGTAGTCAGTACATTTTCTTTTCATAGAAAAAATATACGACAGCAATTGCAATTCATTTTACTGTGTTTTTCTCTGATAATGAGTGTGCTTAGACCTCAGACTGTATCACTTTGCCATATAAATTTCCCTTAAATTTAGTATATAGCAGCATTAGGAAATGCTGCCTTCTTTTAGTTTTGAAATATTGCTAGAGAGAATTTAGGGGAAAACTAGGTATAATCAATTCCATCTTTAACATCTGTTTCTAACTGCATGAAGCTTCGTGTGCGAGTAAAATTCCTATACTGGTGAAAGCAACAGCAAAATTCCTTTTGAGTTTATCCCAATTGATCAGGCTATTCCCGTAGGATCAGGCTTCTCCACCTTCACTTGATCATGATCCACACTCCACGTGATCTGACCCAAATCAACAGGCAGGAACATATACTTCACTCTGACCCCCGATTCTCAAAAATCTACTGTGTCATCCACTTGATACAGAGTTTATCTCTGTCTTGGAGAGATTGGTTTCTCCTACAGTTGAGAAGTCATGAGTGACTTTATGCCAGATTTACTTTTATCATTTGCTAAGCATTGTCTACATCAGCCTTTGAGCTTTATCAGCTAAGCACCAACGAGGTGACCCTGGTTAGACTATTTGTGTGAGCAGGACAAACTGCTGCAAGCTGTGCTGTGTGCAGCCCGTTGCCCTGTCTGGGTGGGAGGTGACCCACATCCACTGGGAGCAGCTTTGGGCACACTTGAGTAGAAGCAGTGACTGATGGGCTGGTTCCAGTAGGGAAAATGCAGGAAAATCTTGATGAAACACATGGCTACAGATGCTTTGACATTCCTTGTATCCAAATTTTCATTGTCTCTTTGCAACTGTTAAGGTGAGAATTTACAGTGGACACATAGGGGGAAAATAAAGAGAGCTGTCTTTCCTACTACTAAGAGTGAGGTGGGGGGAGTATCTTTTAGATTTTGACATGAATATAATATGATATTCTTGATGATTGTCATCCAGACCAGTCAAAAATGAAAGGTCAAATCCAATTCATTTTAGTCATGTAAAGAACTCTACAAAGTCAGTTTGACTAATGTTCTTCAGGGAGAGAAATTTAGCTTTGAGCATTATCTGGAGCAAAAGGAAGTGTAAAGCCATTGCTTTCTCAGAATTGCTGTTAAGGACACTAAAAAAAGCTTTAAAAATGACTTTGAATTGCTTCAGTTAAAAAACTGCTAGAGTTTGACTGAAGTAGATGAAGAGTACATTAAGACCCAGATTTTCCTGAGGTCCAGCAAAGACTTAATCCCAGTAGAACACCATGCACTCTCAAGGCAAATAGTGTGGTCTGGTGCTTCATCCACCCTCTAAATGGAAGAAAGCTGCTGAAAATTACCTCTGTCTAAGTCACCAAACTACACAAATTATCTCTAAAAAAAGCGGCATAAATAAAATGCTGTTTTATTAAATGCACTGCTGTTTTTTGAGAAACGTGACGGTTATGAGAATAGTAATTTCTTTTTCAAATTTTGAAAATAACAACATAAAGCTATTGGTATGACATGAGTCACTTGATTTCTGAAAGCACCTCCAAATCCTCATAAATAGATAATACAGTACCTATGTTGTTGTGAGAATGTCCCTGCTTATGAACTGTGCTTAAATTACCTTGTACTACCCCAATTAGATTCACAACATACCTATATTGCAAAAGGCTGTTTTCTCTCTCAATTAGTTGAAAAGGATTAGACACACTGATAGATAGTGCTAAATGCTAATGGGTCAGATCCTAAAGCCATTACACTGTTTTCATGTTGCATTCTGCTGGCATTGATTTCACTGGAGTGCTGAGGAAAACCCGAATATGAACATCAGTATGCAGCTCAATATTTTATGGGTTTTCTTGTCTTGGCTTTTAAAAATATTCTCCCTCTGCTATTCTTTAGCCAGAAGAGCAAAAAGAGCTAGTTCCAGCCCTGACTTCAAAAAAAAAGGCTGAGTGACAGTACAGAGGCTTGAGGAAATCACAAGTTTATATGTGGGCTTTTTTATCGTATCTAATGGCAAAATTAAAATTAGTTCCCAATTAAAAGAGAAAAGTACAAGTACAATCTGAGAACAGAAGATAAAGGGTGCCATGAAGAGAAGATTATTAAGCAGCATAGTATAACAGGACCCCAGGTGCAGAAGGGCCTCATTATACTCACATTCTTGTGCTGCAACATACGGATGTACAGTAAACCAAGAAAAAAAAAATATTCCAAAGGACAGTTTTACACAGTGGCTACATTTGAGATGAGTACATGTTTTTTGAAGACAGACCATAACAACTTGGTTTTTACTTCCAAAATACAGTGGCACATTAATTGCTTGATCAGCCAAATGAAACTAAATGTAATTAAGACTAGTGTGGGGTTAATTTGGTCCATAATTATGTTATATAAAGTAAATGAAAATTGTTTCCTTCCTAAATTGCAATTCATTACAATTACAGATATTAAAATAAGATACTATAAAATTACATGAAGCATGTACACATTAATAGCCATTAGTAATAGCTTGATATTTCTATCCAAGCAACAGTTTATTAGAATGCCAAAAGGTTATATTTGACAACTCACATGACTGATTTTTTTTACACATCTTTTCTCCTCCTCTAAGAAATTCAGTCTTCTTACACACAAAACATATGCCATGTCATATTTGTGCATGTTAGGCATATTAGTTTTAGTCTAAGGTTTGTTTTAGCAATATTGCTTACTGTTCATTAAAATACTTAGCTTTGACAGCTATATCTCTGGAACAAGCCTCACCAGTTTTGGTGGAGAGGAGCTGCCTCTCCCAGCACAATGCAGTGCTTTGTTTCGGGCACAAGAACTCCTTGGCAGTAGGCAAATGCAAACTTAGATCCTTTTGCCTCCTATTTAACTTAAGCATAAATTTAAAGCTAAGCCCATGCTTAATGGTTTTGCTATGCTTTAGTAGCTTTTTACAAGGGCTTGAGTATTTTGTAGAATTGGAGCCACTGGCTCTATACACTGAAATCAATGGCAATGGTCATGGTGTGCAGGGTCTGACCTGTACCTCTTATGAGACGAAATATCCCTAGGTATTTCTACAAAGAATTGTAAACTTCAGGGTATCACATTTTGACCACTCTTGTGAATTGATTTCCCACTGTTTCTTTTTCTGAAATTTTTCCTTTCAGGGACAGAAAATGTCTAGCAACAACATTTTAATATCAGACAAAAAGAGTGACAAAGCAGTGCTTTTGAAATCATAACATCCATGTGATTTTTGAGCTGGTGCTGAATGATGGACACTAGAAATATATGTGGTATTTTAAGTTCTTGTGTACATCAGATAAAAAGCTACAGGCACTATAATAATTTTTATGCACCCAGGATATTGACTGAAATGAGGGGACAAATAGGAAATGCAGGATGAATCTTGTTGTTAGGGTCCTTCAACTCCAACATGACCACATTTAGTGTCAAAGACATGAAATCTCTAACTGCATTGCACAGCTGGGTATCACATTTAACCACAAGGATTAGGATGTAATCCTGTGATTTCTGAACATCCTGAATTTCTGAAGTACTTCATACTTGCAGACTCAGGATTTTATGTTCCTTGAAAAGCAGTGAGCAGATAAGTTTTATTCAAATGATCTACAATTGTTTTCTTCCTTACATGAAATAGTGAGACATCCTTTGTTAAAGGAAGAGACCATGACTATTGAGGTGCCTTAATTCCTTTTACAATTGTTTAGTACATGCTGCTCCTAGATTTGCAAGCTTAAAGTAAAATGTATTTTAAAAATACATTACGCTGTCTCTCTTCTCTTTATAGCAACTCAGGACATTTAGTTGCTAGAATCAGGTTATTCCCACTGACAGTAAATATATTTGTCTCTTAACCATTAATTCTGCTAATTGAGCATTTCATAAAAGTGGTTTATAAACTGATGATAAGAGATCAGCACCCTACAGTGTTGGTTATACCTGTACCTAACATTAATACTCATTTAATAAGCTGACCAATAAAAACATTAGGTAGAATATCTTAATGATGATATCTTACTTTCAACAAACTGAGAGATATGTTTTGCAATATTTAATTGAGCAAAACTCCCAGTGGCTTCAGTGAAAGGTGTTCTTGATTAAGGACTACAGAATTTCACCTTAATAATATTTATCATTTATGCATGGAAATGTAGGGTGATAACAGTTATTAGCATCCCAGGTAAAGTAGCTCATGCAAATTATTCTGCTATTAAGTAGTCAGCCACATTGTATTTAATACCCCCAAATAGTTATGTATATTTAACAGGGAAATGACAATAGGAAAAAACAGATTTAGTTCAGATGTGGAGCTGCTATGTAAACCAATTATCTATCCTGAGGGAAACAGCTCTGTCTACAACTACTTAGGCTCTAGGGCCTATTACAAATCCTGGAGTGGGCTGTTGTTTCAGTTCTCAAGGGAATCTAACACGTCATACTGGAAATGGTTGACAATAATTAGAAAGCCTGCTTCTGCCAGTACTGAGCACATTTTTAATACCTTTCTAAGTGTTATGGGAGATAATATATAAGGCTTTTAGAATTCCAGTCAGGCTAAGGTGAACCATGGAAAGGACAACTACACAATAGCCCCAAACTGGACTGTGACAGGCTAATTATTGTGGCTTCATTATAAAACCTCTTTTTGCATAGGTCACCTGGGAAGTGTAATTAAAAATGCATTATTGGTGTATATTTTTATTGAAGCAATTAAATTAAAAAGCAAAAAAAAAAAGGAAATAATTATTTGACGAGCAAATAATAATGTTGGTCAACAGTATTTATCCAAGAAAGAAAGAACAAGTTAGTGGTTCATTAGCAGTAAATGTGTTAACTGGAATGCCGTTTGAAAAATGAGCCATAGAACAGCTTTTAAATACTCAGATTAAAGGATTTATAATGTCAAGTTTAACACAGAAATTATAGATAGTATTACATTGCCATGAGTAACAGCACCTTTAATCTGACTTAGCAAAAGGATTTACTGCGCATGGTATGATTTTCACAATTAGACAACTATAAATCTATCTATATCGAACGTCTCTATCAGCCACGTAGGGGAATCAACACAAATGTGTGCTATGTGAGCACAGCTAGTTGGACGTGCTCACACACATGTAGGGATATGTAGAAGTGGATTCTGTAAAACTGGACAGCATCTGCTGCAGAAAAGCCTTTAAGCAATTCCTGCCTTGAGCAAACAGATCTTAGTCCACTCCAGCCACTCTAAATTTTCCTGACATGGAGCCATAAGGATGTCCTGGAAGCATGAGGAGATTCAAGGGAATCCCCCTAGGAACTTGGTAGGATCACAATGCTGACAACATAATTTTCCTGGACAGCAGTGTGTAGTTACAGACTGCTCAACAAAGTATAGCTCTGCTTACACAAACCACCCATACAACACACACATGGTAAAGCAGCTCTTCCCAGAAAGGATTAGCTGATAGAGCACACACTTGATGGGTATTCCTCATGGGAACAGATACATCCTGAGCACATCATGTTGGCTGTGCTGCTCAGAATCTCTACAGGAAGAATAAGATGGGTGGCTTTACAATAGACTCAATTTGCAGCCTGTGGAGTTATCAACAGTTGCACAAAAGACACATTTGAGACTCTCAAAGATATGTTCAGTCTTTCTCTCTCAGAAACCACTTGGTGTTCCTTAATGCTGTTCATCCCAGCTGCACATGGAGCTCTGGTTATGCATGTACCAGAGACCTATATACAACCACAATTATATTTTCTTTCTTTTATTCTTCTTCTGGTAGGTCCTAACTCTCTTCCTGCCTTTTGTAGCCAATAACATTGTTCTGGCACTGCAAATAGTCTCACAGTCATCTAAAATCTCCTGAGATGAGAATGTCTCCTCCTGTATATATTAAGGCTGTTTACCTCGAAGTTTTTACCCTTTATTCCATTTGTTATTTTTATTGTTGAGTCATTTCCACAACACTTTGCATCATAGATTTAATTCTGAACCATTCTCATAAACTGTAAAGTGATAACTCTCTACTTAACATTTTCCAGATAATTTATGAATCCATTGAACAGCAGAATCCCAAGAGAGCTCTCCAGTGGAATTCTGTCAGTAACTGTCCTTCTCTGTGAAAACTGACCACTTACTGTTTCCCTTTGTTTCCCTTCTTTTCACCAGTTGCTAATCCTGAGGAATACCTTCCATTTAGCCCATGACTAATCTTCAAGTTTTTGTTTCTCTAAGAGCCTTTGGTGAGGGATTTTGTTGAAAGTCTGTTGAAAATCCAGTCACACTGTATCAACTGGCTGTGTTATCCATACACACATTGATGTGATCTAACAACTGTAAAAGATTTTGGGGCATGTCTGCTGCACGAAAGTTAATCTTGATCTTCTTCCCATATGATACTGATGTTTTGTTACAGTCTCTACTTTTTTACCTGACACAAAAATAAATTTTCAGGCCTGCAATAACTAGCACTGCAGGAACTTTAGTGAAGATCAATGTTGCATTAATCATACTTTGTTTCTCTCGCTCTGTGGATGCTTTAAACCAAAGTACCATTACTGTGCTTCATATATCAGTTCTCAGAAAACTTGGTTAAACATCATCTGGCCTTTGAAATTTCCTCTCATCCCTATCTGCTAAAAAGTCCCAACATTTTGTCTGTTGTACTGATGCTATAATTTGCAAAAAACTTCCCATTTCCTTGTTTTTCCAGACTGGCACTGGTGCAAGACTTCTGGTGTTTTTTCGAGTATAAATCAAAGTAGTGTTATTTTGGTTTTTGTTTTAAATTAATATTTGTCTCTGAGGACTCTTTTTACATTATCTCTGCCCTTTCTATCACTCTCCCTCAATTTTTCTTTCAGATTTTGTACAGTACCCACTTTCTCTTGGCCTGGCAAAAGTTTGATAATTTAGGGTTTACTGTAGCTTTGGGAATTAATTCAGCGTTCCAGGAGGAGGTTGATTATTACTGATCCATGCGCCGATTTAAGTAGGCCAAGTTCCTTACTGAAAATATCCTTCCTTATGACCACATTAATTTCCTTCTTCAGGTGTATTTTACCCCACCCTATATATTGTAATATTTTCACAATATAAAACTTACAGGAAAGCAAAACATCTACCAAAAGGGCCATTCTGTGCTCAGTACTGTAAATATGAATGTATTATGCAGTGACCTTCAAACCAGTAAGGCCTGATCCTGCTCCCAGTGCCGCTGAGGGAGTTTGCTGCAGGCTCTCTCCCTCAGAACAGGACCCTGGTACAGCTGGGCACAGGAACATCCTCATCAATAAACAACAAGTGAATGTTCTGTTACTGCAGTGATTTGAAGA
The DNA here is from genome assembly GCF_014805655.1 of Passer montanus. Taxonomy (NCBI): domain Eukaryota; kingdom Metazoa; phylum Chordata; class Aves; order Passeriformes; family Passeridae; genus Passer; species Passer montanus. Next base: position 11,393,354 of record NW_024356504.1, on the reverse strand, counting down.
TTTTTCAACAGCAAGGAAGGCTGTTCTAATGGTTATATACCTCTAAAAATAATATCTTCCAGATGTTCCTTCCTCTCTTTCTACATGTTATATATGGATGGATGCATGGATGCACGACTCTACTGAAACCAAATATAAGTTTCTGCCTTTTTTTTATTATTTTAATTCCTCACACGAGAGCAGAACTTATGCCCCAATTTGAAAAAATGCCTAAACCTAAAAATGAATTAAACACATATAAAGTTCTGTTAGTGGTCAGACCAAAACCGTAAGGGTTGCATTCTGTATTCAATTACACAAGTGTTACTCCCATTGGAGTCAGGACTGGAGGGCAGAATTCAGCCTGAAATTGTAAACAAGAAAAATTTGAACTGAATCTGGTCTTTCCTTAATATGCACCAGTATGTACCAAGACACTGTTGAATATAAGGTCTCTTATTTGGGAAAAAAGGGCAAGAAGGAAAAAAAAATCAGTGAGAAGTTGGAGAAAGATTTCTCCAGGATAAAATTTGTTGTCTAGGTGCTCTGGCATAAAAAGGTTTGTTAAAGTGAGGAAATGTATGTTTTTAAACTCCCAAATTATCTTGTTTTGACTTATTCTTTTCTGCTGTCTTAGCAATTCATCTCTGCAGCTACATCTCCGGTACTGGTCTGCAGTTTTCTCACTCTTCTCTGGTGAGGAACTCAGACCAGCTCCATCCTTGACACCCAAAATAAGTGGGACAGCAACTGACAGTGATATTCTTGCACTCTTTTCAAGTTTTAAGGGTTGTTTGTGCTTTCCTCGTGGAAGCTGTGGCTTTTTTTTCTTACTACTTTTTTCTCAGATGGCATCCTCTCTATGCCATAACCCAAGCTTGTAATCTCACAAACTGCTTTACTTTTTGGTGATGACCTTATCACATTGTTGGGTACAGCAGGAATTTGAGCAAAGGGCACATAAAAAATATAGATGTGCCAGGAAGATTTGCAGTGCACCAAGTTGTGACTGCTCTCTGCATGTCTCTATAGCTTGGGAAGCTTCCTTGGTTAAATTAACTCACAAGCTGGGCAAGTCTACATGAGGAATCAACTGCATGGCTCCAGAAAGAGGGTCCAAAACCAGAATTAGAGTGTGGTGTTTCAAAGAGTTATGTACATGTAGCTAAGGTACAATTAAAATAAAGCAGAAATTATATGAGAAGCAGAGCCCAAGACAAGGCTGACATTCATGGAGTTGCCCCAGAGGATGCTGTACAGACAGTTGCCATTTCAGTGTGTGAGTGGTCTTCCTGTGTCATAGAATGGAGCCATTGTTGGCAGTGGCTGAAAAAAGTGCAGTGTGTGGGCATGAGTCCCCAAAAGACAGAGCTGGGAAAAACAGGGACTTGCTAGAGAAGGCTCTTCAAAGCACCTACTCCAAACTGCTGATGAAGTCAGTGATTCAGAAAAAACATTCTTGTGAGTTGTGGCGTAATGTATTTTTCCATCTTTTGCCATTCCACATGTGAATACATGTAACTGATAGAGCATTTTCCAAACAGAACGTTATCTGAAGCTTAATAAGGATGTTAATAACACCTGGGGGGTCTTGATGAAATTTATTGTTTCAGCTTGTCTGTATGCACATTTGGAGCTGCAGTACAATTTAATATTTCTCTTTTTAAAAGCCAGCTCTGCTAGAACCAAGATTTCTGATGGTCACCTCTGTCTCTCATGAAAAACATTTGGCAGACTTTGCAGTGTTATATACTGCCTTGTTTGCTTGGGCTTAGGCTCCCTGACAGACAGTACCATCTTCTTTCCCAGTGAAACTTGACCTTCTGGCCCAAATACCTCATCTGATCTCAGCTGCTACAATATCTTAGAAATAAATAGGACTGTACTAGCCATGCAGTGATCCTAATCTGTGAAATCTTTATATACCCAGCTTCATTCCAACATTAGAGAGGGTCTAGCAACCATGCAAAAAAATCTTAGCTATCTCTAACATGTGATAAAAAATGTAATAAATGTAGAAATTGATGAAATGAGGAGCAAATGATTATGGGCATTGTTAGGCAATGCACAGGTTCAGGGAAGATGAACTTTTCTTTTTCAGAACTTCTAAAACTACCCCTAAAAGTTTAACTGGCAGCAAGTGAGAGCAGGCTCTAATTCTGAGCTTTTATTCCTGGAAAAACTGGAAGAAAAAATGCTTCAAATAAGAGGTGACTGTAGAACTGCAAGGCAAGGGTTAATTTTTCTTTTCTTAGGGAAGCAGTAAAAGCTGACTTTTTCCATTCTGTGTTATCTGTGGCATTATATGTGGCAGCTGCAACCTATTTCTATTCCTAAATTCTGATCGTTTATTGCCATTGTGGGAGATGAAGGATTTGGTCCTTGGTCAAGAGTTCCAGGTGTCTGAGAGATTTGCAAGAGCTGTGAAAAGGCGGAAAATGACGCAAAGAATATGACATTTCTGGAAATATCATTTAGATTTTGGTCAACAGGGAATAGGAATGGGTGGTTCAGGTCACCTGCTGAACTGGCATTTCAGTACTTGGGCAAGCAGAGAATAGAGCAGACAGACTTGTCAGAGTCATGGGTTAAATTATTGCTTTGAAGTGTGGAGCCATCCACAACTTCAGTTTATAGGTCTAAGTAGATGTTTAGTTCTCTCCCATCTACCTAAATGAATGTTTTCATTCTCAGTTATTTTGTGTTTTATTGCTAGTCCTGGAGAGTTTTTTCGTACTTGAAACTTTGTGCAGTCACTCAGGGAAGTGCAGTGGATCCACAGTGGAAGCTGAACTGAGGCATTATCTTCCAGCTTCCGAATAAATCTGGTCAGTACTAGTGCAAGACTGCTCAGATATACTGGGTGGAGTCTCAGCTGCACAAAAGAGAGAGAAGTGCATACAGAGATTAGAATTTCTCAGTACGTCTACTTAATTGAACTATCTTTTCCACAAATCTTTTGCATTTTCTCTTCTCTTTTCAAACTCACAATTATCCCCATTTTAAGGCAAAATGCCATGCTATGATTATCTATTCTATTCTCCTCCTTTTCCACATAACATAAGTCAAAGAACATCCTTGAATTAATTCCTTTTTCTAGTCTTACAGCAATGGTTGAGCTGAATATACCTTTTAGAGAAATACACAATCTCAGCATTTTCTCATGATGAAAAATACATTCCAGTCCTGACTTGCTAATTCACAATGCCTAATTACCCACAATGTTAAAAATACAGACCTTATTTCTAGTCAGAATTATTCTCACTTCTGTTTCCAGGTGTTGGATCTTATCATATCTTTCTGCTAGCCTGAACAACCGTGCATTCTTCCCCATGTAGATAACTACAGATTTAAGAAAATCTGCTCTTTTGACCTTCTTTCTGATGGGTTCAAAGGCTTACCTCTGCTCTTGGTAGCAATGCCCAGGTTCAGATTGGAGCAAGTAGCTCAAGCCAAGCTGGTAGTGCTGCACAAGACCTTTCTTTGCCTCTGTCCTTCATCTCTTACCTCCATACTTCATTGTGGCAGAGGCGAGCACAAGCCTGGAGCTGTCCAGCTGTCCCTTCCCACACCAGGGATGTAGGCACAGAGACAGACTTGTGTATGGACATGTTTCTCAAGGCAAGGGGGAAACAGCTGCAGTCTTGGCATTGATACTGAAGCATGTGTTTGACTGTTCTAGATCTCTGTGCAGTGCAGATCTTTTTATACAAGTGATCGGCTTTTATTCTTATTTGTCACTCTTCAGTCTTTTCTTTATATGAAAACTTCATCAGAAGTAATATGATTAGGTGATTTCTATGTGTTATAATTAAAATATGACAAAGTTGGAGAAAATTCCAGTGTCATCCTACTCAGTGATAATTTCCCACTTATAATTAGACTTCAAGAGCCATGAGCTGAGGGTTAACTTACATAATATGCAAAACATTTATTTTATACTGTTCTAGATCCCCAATTCAAACCTTCAAAAAGCACATTGAATGCTTCATAGATTTATTGCATCAACAGTACTGTTGCAAAGCATAATTTTATTTTCATCAGGTAGTTTGATAATAAATATCTTTCTGTCAATAACTGCAGTTGATCAATGGTCATTAAATTATCTTGTTTAATTCTTCAGAAAGAGAAGGTTCACCCCATTACTGCTTTATATAATCAGGACTGTCACTTTAGTATATTGTATATGATTTTCCATCATAGTAATGTCAAGGTTTACTAGCACTTATTTAAGTCTAAGCTAGGAATTATTGAGATTTTCTGCAACCAGGCTGAGAAGAAGCTTCTAAATACTTGGCTTATTAAACACTTTTTAATAATCTGACTTTAAGGTTTTTATGGCTCAGTTCAATATAGTGAAAGTAGTGTATCTTTTAAATAAAATTGCTTCATTCCTTATCCTTTGCTGAGATTTTCTTAGTGGCTTGAAGGTTGAGGTCTTAAGTGGAAGGGAGAGGGGTGCAAGGGAATATTAGCATTAGCTGTGTATTTGCATGTAGAGAATATTTATGAGCGCAATAATACTCAAAGGAATGCATATTACTGGAATTCATCCATGACTTACCATATGTATCCATAACATGGTGATACACATGGGGAGAGAGTGAGAGTGTGTGCCTGTGTATGAGCAAGACCCAGCATGAGAGCCGTGGGCATAAGCCAAAGAGGGAGGCAAAGCACAGTACTGTCCTCAGCCAGGACAGAGGGGCTGGGCCATTCTCTGTTAGTGAGGCTGAGTCTCTGGGAAGTGCTGGTCACTGGCATAGAAGAGTAGGGAATGTGGTGTCTTTGATTCAAACAGCTGGAGCTTATAAAACTTCATGGTCTTCCAGGAGAGAGCTGCCATGAACAGCATGCGCACTGTGCCCCTTTTTCACTAGGGAGCTGTAAGGGTGGGAGCTCCCACGTGAGGGTAGTGAGCCAGTCATGGAAAAGGCAAATGATGAGAAGGCATTTCTGACCATTCATCCTCGTCTTCTGAACTCTTTGCTGTGAATGCTTGACCTGAGCAGCTGAGAAACATTGAGGCAATAGCTCAGGAGTACCAGTCTGACCCTTTTCCACTCCACTCATAGTGCTAGATGTATGCTGTATGGTTTCGTTCTACTTTTTAGCAGTGGCCTCAGTCTACTGCTGACTAGTTTGTCCAGTCCTGGATTTCTTCAGCCACCTGTGGTGGTTTGGCCAGCACTCTAGGACAGGAACTGTACCATTCTTGGAAATTCAAATCCATCACTGGAGAGTGACCCACTTAAACGACCAGAATTCAAGATAAAGTAAATTGCTGGCAGTCACTTTTGTATCTCATTACACGTATCTTTCATATCTGAATCAAATCTCACACAGCCAATGTGAGCAGCCAATGTCATTCATATCTAGTGCATCTACATGTGCAAGGGTTCATGGAGCTCTGGCTAGAGGAGTGTGCTGAATATCATCAGTGCTGATCTTTTGCCATTGGTCAGTGTAATCCAACATACTTCAGGGACATCAGAAGCCACCAAATTCTACCCAGTTACCTCTGTAGTAAACCAAACAATTTCTGCTTGACTAGAGTGTAACTTCCTTGAAAGTATCAAGTTTTTATCTGAAGATACTAGGAGTTTGTATAACTTGGAGAAGAGCTATGGGTTTTGGTTTTATACATAGTTTCTTGCTTAGTTGAATTTGTCCACTTCCAGTTGAAATCACAGTTTCTTGTTCAGTCTGCCTACACTATATTAAAGAGCTCTTTAGTGTCTGGCTTTCTTCCTGTAGTAAAATTTGTCACCTCAAACTATTGCATGCAGAACAAAATCCATCAATAGAGGCAGGAAATGATCAACACCTTTGTCTCCACTCTCAACAGAGGACAAAAGACGAATTGAGAGATTCAAAGCATGGAGATTCAAACAATAAAATCTGTTGAGCATTTGGAGTTCTGCACTGAGATAAGGGCTGATGTGCTGCCCTTGGAAATATTGAAGGATCACTGTCATGGTGAAAGTTACTCTTACTGAAACAAAGTGCCTCACTTTCAAGTGCAGCCGGCCTCAGAAGTCTTACATGCACAGAAGCATCATATAAATATATATATGTGTGTATATATTATATATAGAGTGGAAGATAATTCGGCTCTATCTCATATGGCCGGTATAATTTTAATTGCATGGTAAAACATGAGAGTATTTCTAGAAGCAAAAGATTCTTGAGAACACCTGCCTCCTTATGTTCAGTGTATAAATTTGTTCACTTTCGATATGAACTGCTTATTGAGGAACCTCAGCTAGCAAGTCCAAGAACTGACTTCATAATCTGATGAATCTATAGACTTACTTGACTTTAATTTTTTTTTTTGTTGTTTTTCAGAATTCTGTCTTAAATTCTAGCAAAAATCATTAAAAATTGCTACCCCATATTTTGCAAGGGAAACTGGTTGCAAAGCCTTTCCCCAAAGTAGCAAACTCATTCCTGTAGTTTGCCTTATTTAAACCAGGTTGGACATGGCACTTCAGAATATCCTGTAAAAAATAATCTCATACATTCATGAGGAAGAGCAGAGAATATAGCTGAGTTCTTGCTTTTAAAGTTTTCCAATATCACCCTGAGGTCACACAGGTCTATGGAATGTCTTTCATATTGTAAATCAGAAAAGGAGGAAAAAAGCACCAAAAGTGTAATTTCTCAAATACCTCTTTATAATGAAACACTGGCTGTTGGAGCACTGGGAACTCCCAACAGCTTCCAATAGTCCCCACGATGGAGCTGCACCCACAGCACTGGTCACTTCGTAACCAGCAAGGCCTCCACATCACCTACAAACAGCCATAATTCCCACTTTTCAAGGATTCCTGTATCTTTCAAATGCCGAGACTGTACCTGAACTCATAATGACCTCTGCAGGAGACAGGAAACGGTCAGGGAATTTCAGTGCACTGCCAGGTGTGCTGGGAGATGAAGGGTTAATCTGATCAGAGACCAGGGACTTCAGTATTGCAGTTTATGTTTGTTCACAGCTTGGCCAGAGTGATTGGACTATCCATCACCACAAATACACAGTAAATACAGACACACACACACACACATATATATATATTTGTATATATATGTGTTTGTATATACAAGCACTAATACGTGTACATGTTCTTACACTATGCACACTACAGATTTTTAAATGTAGACTATCTAGAATACATAAACATCCACTTCTAACTTATAAAGGGCCAAAGCTGAGTCATAGGTGAGTCGTTTTTTCCCCACTGCTTTCAGAACTGATTTTCACAATCAGATCTGCAGCTCCACATAGTACAGACCTGCATTTTCTGTGTCTGACTGCTTTACATGGAAATAACACCCAGAAACTCCTAAGTCACTTTTGTCCCTGTTGAACAGTATAAGCTTGGCAAAAAAATGAAAGTCATTCTGCTGAGAAATGCGGCGCAAACGGAGCGCACAGCAGCTCACAGAGGGCTGGGCTGTGCGTGGCCAGCAGCTCTTACTCAGAAGGAGGAGAGCTCCTTCCCAGGGAAGCAGGTCCTGGCCCAGACACCTCCCTGTGCCCCAGAAAGAATTTCTTCTGGGGGAGAGTGCACGTGTTGATTACATTTCTTCCACTTCCCCAGCCACTGCGCCCCATCAGCTCCATCGGGAAGGGCTTCTTCCCTCGCTCCTCTCCCTGACTGGGCTTTGTACTTGGGCACAAGTGTAAAACTCCCCTGCAAGTTGGGCACATCCCGGCTGGATTTGGGAAATATTTCTCTCGAATGCCAAAATAGACATCACAAATAGGTAGAGAAATCAATGGAGGACAGCAAGCTGCAGAAAGGAACAACTCACATTGCCAGGAGAAATAAATTATTACATATTTCCATTCACCACTGGGTTAATTTCCCTTTTTCTTCTTATAAAAAACGCAACATCTTATTGCTGATAGCTTTCAAGTCCAGCTACATATAGGCAGAAAAGCAGTAGCGGGAAGTATCCAATTCTCCCTTTCCAGCAGTCCCTGGGTGGGTTCCTACTCGCTCTCGCAGGCTTTCTCTGTAGTACGGCTCCTCTGGCAGTAGAGGGCACTTAGAATATGGACAAAGCATAAGGAAATGCCTGCTGAAACTTCCCTCAGAAAGCTTTTGTTTAGCTGTGTGAAACCTTCAATGCTGTCAAATGCTCCCAGTTTAAAATAAGATTTTTAGTAGTGTTTGACTTTGGAGATTATTTAATATCTCTGCTTTAAATAAAACTAAAAAGTTAATTTTGCTTTCTGTTCGAGTCAATTTTTAGCATTGGAAAAAAGTCTATTTAGCTTTATGGGTTTTGTCTGCTGTGCTATCAGCAAAGCAACAATATTTTATTATTTGCTGACACGAGGAGTAAAGGAAATAATTTTTTTCCTTAGAAAATGGTGAAAATAATTTAGTAATATTTTAGGTTATTCTGGGGTGAAGTGAACCCATTCCAAAATAGGGAAACTCAATTATAGAAGTGGTACAGAAGAAAGATACTGCAATGAAAACCTAAGAAGTGGAAAAATATGCCCTGTTACTATACTTTAATTCTTCTAGGACAAATATGAAGCTTACATGAGAGCTCATAGTAGGACTATTTCTTCAGGCTGTTAATCTCTCTTATCTCCCCTGAAGCACTCAGAAAGATTTGGACCTTCAGGGGACATGTGACATCATCAATATTTGGATGTGAATGTTACAGCTCTGCTCATAGGCAAAAGATACATTTCAATTATTCCCATTAATAAATTGTACTGTTGAAGTGAAATAGACTGTATTGCACCACTGTACAAACTTCAGCAATAATCATATAAACTTAAACTCAAGAGAATTGTCCTTAAAAGTCAGTAACATTTACTGATTTTAGGTGCTTATGTTAGGATCAGGCTTGCAGGACATGTTTTCCGCCACTTATGGTAGTTGTAACAGTAATTGGTGGGAAAATTATGTCATATCTGTTATAGGAGAAAACATAGGGAGCAGATCCTGTAAAGCAGGACAAAATAGGCAGAAATCTTCTCCTCCTGTAGCTATTTGAAGGTGTTGGATCAGGTCCATAAGTGGAATAAACTGATGTAGCTCCAGTGACTGAAATGAAACTGCAGATTTAGAGCAATTGAGGAACTGGTAAATTGTCTGTCAAAACACAGGAATCAAACAGTGTGGGTGGGTTCTGGTTATATTAAATTACTGTCAGTGTTCACAGAGCTTTAAGAACAGGACAAGGAGTGGACCTTGTTTTCTAAATCTTCTTTCATATATAGTAACACAACATTTAAGTGGCTCATTATTTTTGTTTGGCCTAATTTGTGGTATCACTGGCAGTACTCCTACAACTTGTACAAAACCAACAGATTAATATTTTTGCAAGCATAAACTGGTGTAGATGCACTCATTTATTTGTAACAATAATATCAGCAGAAAAATTGATTTAGCAAGGCCAGATATAGAGCAACCAGCTTACTTTTAACAGTCAGTTAATTAAATTCTTCTAATGACACATTTTTAGGGAGTTTCAGCAGGGATGGGGTCTCTGCTTACCAAAATCCCATCTTTGTGGTCCTTTGGCTCAGCTACCATAGATAGTGCAGAGATAGTGGTTAGCAGATCTTCCTCAGTTCAGTCGCAGCACAGCTACATTTAATGTATCCATCCTACCAGAGGATATTTCCAACACCATCTAACTGGATGCAGGATTCCTGCACTCCTACCATGTAGCTAGCCGGAAAACAGACTAAGATGTGAAGTGGGGTTGCTCACCACCAGGGAAAGGATCTGCCAAGAGGGCAAAAGTTTATCCTATCTTATTTGTGTAAGAGGTAGTGGAAAATCTGCTACACCTGTCCTTGGAGCAGCTGCTGCTGTTGCCCCTTCACACAGAGTGTTTGCAGTTCCTGCCCACGGTGTTTTTGTATCTAAGGGGAGCCTCTTTCTTCTTGCATGTTGATTCTACCAAAAAGATAGTACCAGCACCTTTTGTGTATCTTGGGAATCAAAGGCACCCTGTGAAGCAGAAGTAATTGCCATGCATACAGCAGAAACCAAACACTTATTTTCCTCTCCATTTCCAAAGGCTGAAGGAACATGTTAATTACCTAAGAACACTCCATTTGACAACTACAACAAAAGGAGAAAGCAACCACAGGAAAGCAAGAACCCAGCTTTTTTCAGCCAGGTATCAAACTGCTACAGTGGTTCGTGAATGTTCTCCCTGATAAGTAAGATTCCTTACTCCATTTTGCTCAGCCTCTGAATGCTGCTTATCACATGGTTAAGATTCAACTCATAAAAACATGTCTTAGCAATTGGAATTTACCCTTTGACCTTCGTTCCCCTCCCCTTTGTCCCCCTGCTGTGATGAACAAGCTTTGTCTTCACTAAACACCCCTGTTACACTGGTGAAAACTGCTTTTCGCACAAGTTCAAAAACTCAGCAAACAGCAGGAACAAAAGGATATATAGATATAAATATATATATGTAGTTGTTGTCTTGTATCTTTACTACACCCAGAGAAACATCAGAATTTAATGCGTTTTGCCATATATTTGGCAAATGTTTCTGTGCAATGATGCATCCTGCAAAAGCAAGACACAGGAGCAGTGAAGTATTCAGTAGGGTGAAATATTTCTTTTCATTTAAAAACTTTCTTGAACTGTGCATAGGTATGTGCATGGCTGTGTGGGGCTAGGAATAGGTACCATCCTGCTCCTGGTCTCTAAACTTCTAGATGGGGTCACTGTGGAGGAACAACACAGCTGCTTATGCTGGTTATTTGATGACATATGGTAATAGCTGCAGTGTTTAGAGCTGAATGTGACACACCACAGCAACTTAAGCAAAATAAACCTGCTAGCCTTTCCCCCCAGCACTGCATTTAAAAAAAGTGTTTTTCTTTTTTGTGATGAAGAGCCATTATTAGCTGGGGAAAAAAAAAATTACAGCTGAGTGTTTCAAGTGCTTGGCTTCTCTATATTCATGTGCATGTGAATAAAAACTAACCAGCTAGGCAGATCTGTTTTAGTAAATAGGGTACTCCATACACATTAACCAACATATGACTACACATGTGTTCAATATTAAACCAGCTTTTAAGGAAAAATAATTCCCTCAGACTAGTAGCTGAGCCCAGTGTCAGTCTATCAGGCATACGAGAATGGTTTGTGGTGCAATCTGAGGATAACTCTGCTGCACAATTATGAGATTATATCCTCTTTAGAGGGTATAATTATGCTTTCTCTATATATCTTGTTTAGAAAGCATAATGCTTCTCCCCTAATAGCAGACAAGCTAGTACATAGAGATGCAGTGCTTTTTTGTTTCCAGCACACAAAATACTATAGACATAGAGAGCTTTTGAATGCAGGATCTTTGGGCTGCAAAACACAAGGCTGGACTCCTGATACATACCTGAAAAAATTCCTAAAAATAAAAAGCTACAGTCTCTGTGGCCTTTGGTGATATGAAGCTATGTCTTGCAAGAGTTTCTCCAAATATTTCACTGATGTCTTAGTAATGACTTCTGGACAACTTAAATTAAACTTGTCAGTCAGTGGCATCAGCTTTTTTCTTAACCATAATAAAATTGAAGGCATCTTTTTAAGCAAAATCTATTTTGTATTTCGGACAATTACCTACCAATATAATGGATACAGATTGACAGGCCATAGAAGAGGTGGTAATAAGGCAGTGGTATGTTTTATCCAGAAGGTGATCAATTACGTTTTTTCTTTCCGGTTTCATTGCACTATTTAATCTTTCCAAGCTTAGATCAAATGATTGCTCATTTTGGATGATAAAGTTTATTGCTATTGTCTGGTATGTGTAATGACTACTTAATAATATGCACCATGATAAGGCAGTAGCTCTTTTTAGTTTGTTTTCAAAGGTGGTAAGGAGCCTCACTGCTACATGCTTTTTCACGGAGCTGAGGTTGCTACAAACCTAAAGATAAATCTGCAAATCTATGTGACTATTCTTTATCATTGTCACTAGCTTGGTGGTGGTCTGCCATTTTTCTTGAAAGCTGGGCACCAACTGCTGGCCAGAAGTATTTTTCACTGAATTTTTTGTACTTTAAATAAACTACTGCTTCAAGAACTGCCAAGTGTTCCTCATTCATCTTCAGGACACAGAGCTTCATGTATATCTTCGCAAACCTTGACTCTGTGAAATGTTTGTCTCATCTCTCTGCCATTTATAGCAGTCTTTGAACTCACTTCTGGTTTATTGATGGCCTTGACTAAATTAATGCAGATGTAATTTTTTAAAAATGTTTACACTCTGACTAATTGTATGCAAAATAAATCCTCATTTAGAGAAGCTCCTCCTCTTGTTGTAAATGGTCTTTCTGGCTCCATAGAGTAAACGTTGCTGAAAGCAGAGAAGGGGGGTATTGTTGTTTCCTTTGGCATTTCTCTTCTTATAGTGATAGAAGAATATGCATCTGCTTTTCCCTGTGGAGGGGGAGATAATATGATAACCTTCTGATTATATACATAAGCGGGAACTGATCAGCTTCTCTCGTGGTTCGTTTTTAAGGGCGAGTTCCAGTTGGATTGTGCTAATGCACATATTCATGAATCTCTCCAAACAGGATTCACTGCTCTCCAGGGAACTGTTGAAGTATGCATCATTGTTTCAATGAAGTATCTTCATTATAAAACATAGGGACTATAAAAGGTGAATACCATTTGCCTGAGCCTAATATAATCTCTAGTTTGACTTTCTCCCACTATAGTGATTTTTTAACCGAATCAGAGAGAATAATATGAGACATTTTGAAGTGAAATATTATATGAAATTAGATACATGTGCCTTGATTAACAGAATATTTTATTTTCCATTGTTTTATTGAAATAAGGAGAAATTAATAGCAGTGGAATAAAAATGATCGTTAGGATCACACAGTCAACTCAAAGCACCTCATTGGGGATTGTTGGGTTATATAAGTACAGAGCTTCCTACTTTATTGCATTAAAAGAAGTAGGTATAATGGGTTGTAATGCTTAGTAAAATCAACGTGTTTTAATTTTGGGAAAGAAAGCAGATGCTGGAATCTACTGAAATCAATCACAAAAAGGATTTTTCTCATTGCAAAGAATGGGATGACATAAATGTCTCTATAGGCTTTAAATTAGTTGTTACTTTTTAAAATTATTATTCTATAATTATTTTAAAATGTCCTAGGCTTTCTCTTATTATAAAAAGTACAAGTTAGCATTACATTTAAATGTTGGGAAGAGAAAAAAGAATGTAGTATTATATGGAGAGTCTGACTAAGTCAGGAAGAATTACAATGAAGTAGCACAATCTCTTCATGTGAGCAAATATATATATTTATCAGTTTTTATATATATATACTACATATTGAGATAAAATAAATGAGGGTTTTTCAGAGTTCAACAAATGTCTTACAGTAGAAAAGTTTTTTTGTAGACTGCAACAGTTTAGGAAACACATAAACAAAGAGAAGAACACGATCCTTGCTCAGAGAGCTTGTGGTCTGAGAAGGCTACAGAGAGCGCTGTTCAGATATATCTAGTATAGTATGTAGGTTGAAAGTCTAATATTAAAATAATATTGGACAGTTTTATTATTTTAGGTTCATATTCCACAAAAATTAATATGGCATTCAAGGTGAAATACTGGCAAAGATATTGAGGTCTGAATGGCCTTGTGACTTCAGATAGCTTTGTGTTACATTAGAAAATGCATTGTATTTTAATGTATTTTCACATTGTAAAATTCATGCCTATGTACAGGAGCAAAAACATGGCCTATGGCCCACTTAAATTCCACTCAAGCTGTATTTGGAAAGCTTAAGTGGGGCTTATATTGTGAATAGGACTTTTCCTGGCACTTTGATCTGTGATGGATTTGTCTTGTTGTAGCAGTGGTGACACAAGTCATGTGTTCTATAATGACACCAGATTTATGAAAACCTGTCATGGTCAAAAGCAGTCACATGCACATGGAAAAAAATAAAAATCTGGTGCTACATCATCAGCAATATTTGAAGAATTACTCATATTTCACAGTTTGGTTCAACGTCACCATTTCTCTGACAGCAGATAGCTGACATTTGTAGTATGACTGGGAGTTTCCAGCCATCCCCTCCTCCTTCTCCTCCTCCTCCAAATTCTGCTTAATTGAGTATGTTGGCAACCAGACCTTGAATTATGCTTTGCTGTCATCCACTTCCTTTGGAAAGGCAAAACATCAATATGAGTTTCTATACCACTTTCTTCTGTGATTAGTATCTTCAGCGACAAACTGGTGCCTGCAGAATGTATCCATCCTAGAATCATGTGATATTATCCTAGAAATCCTGCCCAGGAGAGGGAATCATTCATCAGGGAGTGTGGGAATATATTACATAAATGAATATACCATATTCATATATATAACTATAGTTAATAACTTATTTCTAGTTTGTATAACATACTCTTTAAAATATATATAAATGGATATGAAATATTTTCTATATATTATTCTTATAGTATGGTATAGAAAAAACATGTAAATTAATATATTGTATATTGTATTAATACAATGCAATGTGTTATGATATGCAGTAGTGTATATGTTTATGTGCCTAGTATTGAAAATAATAAATTATAAAATAGCTTTTTTTTTTTAAGACCAATTGTAATTTTTCTACTATTTCAAACTGTCTATTTAAATTTTAAAACATTCTCTTTTTCCCAGCAAATGTTACATTGTACTTCTTTTTGTTTCTGGGTGGATAGGAAAAAATCATACATGAAGAAGCCTCTCTGGTTTTGCCTGTCACAAATAGGAACTGGCTTTGGAGGAAGTGCCTTGTCTGTGAATGTACACACTTAATGTCACACTTGGAGCACCATGATAGCATAAAATTCTGTAACAAAGTTATACATGGGACATGCCAGTGCTTTGGGGAAGGTGTTCTCAGAACTTTGTTTTCTATAATTTTATTGAGTTGGGTATTATTCTGTGACTTTTAGGAATTTATATACATACTTGTCCTAGTACTCTGCAGTAACCCATCCTCAATGTCTGGAGTAGGTATACAGGACACAGTGGTTAAAATTGTTTACAAACTGTCTCCTAAGCAAATTACATCATTAGAATCAAATCAGAATAAGCAAAATATATTTTAACACGGGCCTAGAAATCTGGTTACCTGATACTTGAAGTATACTGAGTTAACTGCATATCAGTGCTTCACCTACATGACAGAGAGGTCTAGTTTTTCAGCAGTTTTTGGAAAGAATCCAATCTGCTTGGATCAAGATATAGGTAGAAAACTATCCCTAGAGAAAAAACAGGGAGTTAAAAAGGCAGCTGATTCATCTGCCCCAGAAAGTGGCGGGTTGTGGAAATGACCTTTGAAGGAATTTTAAGGGAGGAAAATAAATTACTAAAGTTACTAAGTAGTTATAGAAATCCAAGGATATATGTTGGTCATTATCACAAATGTCTATGTTAATTGCTCCTAAGCCTGCATGATAACAAATGCCATTATCACAAATGTCTAATGTTGATTTTGCATTTTTCCCCCTATGTACTCCTCATGTTCAGTAAAAAAATAACATACAAATAAATGAAGACTTTCATTACCAAAGGAATGACAGAACAGTACAATTATCATATCAGGTGGCACAGTATTTTGTAGTAAAACAGTACATAATTTATCACTCTACTTTTTTTTTCAGTAAATTCTCCTATTTTTAAATACATCAGAGTAGCTTGTGAGATACCTTTTACATAATATGATGGGCACCATAGAAAGATTCACATGCCTTCAGACATAGATAGGACCCAAACACTGTTGGTATGATTTTTTGGGTGAAATTTCAGTTCCTCTGAAAGTAATCCTCCCTTTGACTTCAGTAAGGTGTGACTTTCATCCCCAGTTTTCATGCTGGGCCTTGGGACATTGCTAACATAAGGCATCAAATAATTACTTCTGGTCAATCAGGGTTTTAATACAGATCTGATGGTTTGAAGGATAAAGTAAATCAGTGTGGATCAAACCTGTTCTGAAGGGATCTCAAAGGTCAAGTTGATAGTTAAGTCATCCTGATTGCTTAACTCTTCTGCTCTGTGTAGAGACTTGCTGATTACAGTGCTGGGTGTGGAGAGGTGAGTGGCACTGGACTGGGCCCACCAGATCAGTCCACAGAGGTGACTCGCCCATACTCAGATATTAACTCCTCATGCAGAATCTGAATTCTGTGGAATAGTCTTCATACGTCAGTCTTAAACTCAGTCTTTAATCTGTTAGAAATTTCATTGGAAAATCACATATCATATGAATTGCATTGATATATTAAATCTATTTACAGCATCAAGTATGAAAACCTCCCGCTCATTACCATGAAATCCTACTACCATTCCACACTGTAAGGCAAAATTCAGATCTTGTTCAAAAGTTTTGTCTGGGAAATCAAAATTTAAAAAATTAAATGGAAAAATCCTTGTTTCTATCTCTAATAGAAATAGAAATCTCTAACTTCTTTATATTCAGAAGGGCAAAGGAAGTGGCTCCAATCTATGCCTGCAGCCTCATGCAAGTGGGGCAGAAAGTCTCCAAAGTTATAGGAGTGCAGAGATCTGACTGAAAGGGAGTTGTACAGGCACTGGGAAGGAAAGTGTAGGATTGTTTGTTCTCTATAAACATGAGAACATTTGGCATACAGAATTTTTATCTGTCTCAGTAACAAATATACATCCTAGGCCACAAACAGATATTTTTCTTCTCTTAGGAGAACACATGTGAATAAAGAGAAGAGGAAGTTACACGTGAGGCTGAACAGCTTTCAGAGAAACAACATAATTTTTCATACAATAGTGTTCATATATCCAAATGCTAAAAGAAACTTGGGGTAGTATTATTTTGGATGATCCATCTTTATTTAGCAGAAAAGACAGGGACTACCACTAAAAAAAAAAGAAGACAAAAAAAAGCATTAGGAAAAACATCAAAACAAAAGCAATTAAATGAGAGTTTATTTTTTCTTTATATATGTATTCCCTATGTCTCTCCATGTCTCTAGAAGGCCAAAGTGAGTCATAGCTATAGGGCTCATTTATGCCATGCCTCATACAAAAAAGTGACACGTATTGGTTACCTATCAAACTCCTTACTTTTGTCTCTTTCCTACTACAGGCAAAATGTAATACAGTATGTACAAAGACATATGTAAAAGCAATATTATATAGACACAAAAAATCTATATATTTAATAAAATTATATAATTTCTTGCAAAGAGACAAAAAAAAAAGAAATGTGCTATACTAATAGCAATGTAATCAACAATAATTAAGGAGTAATATGTGCACAGATAAATAAAATTGCTCTGAAATTTTTCATAGTATGGGTGGATGAAATAATCATTCATGCCATCAGCTGCTCCAGCAGAAAGCATCAAACAAATCCCTTCCACTTGGAGTTGGGTATTGTACTTTGACTTTTTCCCATCATCTATTTGTGCTGTCAGGTCAAATAATAAGGTGAGAGCTTCTAATAGCTCTCTTTTTTCTCAGGGAGCAGAGCTTTTTTCTTACCTTATCCTGTTAAAAGGTGCATGGATAACAAATAAGACACAGATATCAATAATAAATGCAGTTTGTTGATTGAAGGCTCCATCTGGTTTATTTGGCACCAGCTCCGTTTGATGATTATGACACAATCTTCAGTAACATCGAAGTCATGTGTCTTTAAACTCCCTGAAAAAGAAAGCATGATTTATGTATTATATAGAGAGCCATATAATGCCTGTTATTTTTCCATTTAAGTAAAGTTGTTACAGTAACAAATCAGACTGCAATAGTCAAAAAAGTATTGAGCAAGGAGCAAATTGGACTTTGTTTGCAGGTATCAATGCACAGTATTCTGAGGCCTTGCATCATGTTTTCAGAAGCATTTTTTAATCTGCAGGAGCATTATTTAATCTGCAGAAATGGATGATAATTGGTTAAAAAATCCAAGCACCTTTCCTAGAGGGTCCTTTTAAGTGCAGTGACTTACTAGACTACGGAAGCCCAGCCATTAAGAAAATAAGTGGGGGTAAATAACAAACTATATGTTTCAAAATCACAGGTAAAGTTAACTTCAAGTATTATTTTCCTTACAGAAAATTTACAAATGAAGAAGAAAATCTCCTTTTTCTTTTCTTTTTCTGTTTTTCCCAGCTGCTGTCTTCATCCTGTAAAAAGGAGATTTCATTAAGTGGTAGGTCAGATTGATTTACCTCCAAGTAAAAGAGAAAAGGAGTCTTTGGTTACCTTCTTTCACTGCTGTATACTTTTGGGAGGGGAGTGGAAGGGAGGGGAAGAAAGGGAAAGCATGTTAACGTGCAATTCTTTATCCAGATATGGGTGAGAAGCTCTGCTTATCCTTCCAGTCCTCACGCAGCAGAGTGTTCCCTGCAGCCTCAGCTGGAGAAGCTGCTTTCTGCTCTGCATTGCCACAGTTCAAAGAAATGCAGTTCTCAGGTCTGTAAAGCACACTGAGGATGAAAATGGTCAGGAAAAAAGTTTCCTGTGCCAATATAGGTCATTATTTCAGTGACTCCTAGAGCCACTTCAAAACACTCTGGACTCCTGTGTATTTCTGCCCCACCGTATCATCATGAATACCTGTAACCAAGAACTAAGCAGTGACATTATTAAGGCAAAAGGAAGAGAAGAATCCTGCGCTGCTGACTGACTGCACTTTTGAGAAATGGGCTGGATATGGATTTTGTTATTCAACCAAATCACAACTATTACTTCAGTGAGCTTAGTAAGTGTTTCAAAACAGGGAGTCCAAGGTAAACTGCATTGCTTGTCTCTACTTGCCCTTGCTCTCTGCCTTCGCTTTCTCCTGGAATCCTTGTGGGAAGGAGGAATTTTGTCTGCATTAGACAGAGGCTGCACAAAATAGGGAGAACTTAGCCCTCACCGCAGGGAGTGTGACACACACTGCAGAATAAGCACGGCCAGTGCAGAAATTCAGCTTTCGCAGAATCCCTTGTAGTCTGAAGCGGAATGTAAAGCTACTTCCCACAGGATAAAGCCAAAGAGAAGAGAAAGGGCTGACAGAAGGATCGTACGCTTAGCTCAGTGCAGTTCCCACTGCAAGTCCTCGTACGCAGACTACTCTCACACTCAGCCTTTGACAGAAGCTTGGCATCTCATCTGAGGGCTTCATAATTAAAAAGATCCTGTGTTGAAATTTGAAAGCTTTGCAGACTTTGTTTCGTGTTGTTAACAGGATGGTTATTAACAAGGATGTGGGAGCTCTTTGTTACAGATGGAAGGCTGGGAATGGTATGAAATTGTCTTTATATAGTTTTATACAATCAGATTTTCCAGACTGAAGGATTTTAGACTGGATTAATGTCCTGAATATTTTTCTAGATTCATGTTTCCTATTCTGAGCTAAATTATCAGAAGTAGAAGCTCATTAAATACTGTTGAGAAACCAAATGTACCTGTGCTAGATGTGTTTTAGCCTCACCATGGGCTCCACTTCAGTCTGGTTAGAGGAGTGGATGAAGGTTGAAACCAGCTCTCATCTCATTCATGCTAGTTGGCCCATCTCTAATCATAATGCAACAAACTACCGTGGCAGCTCCCACAACCAAGCTATCAACGTGACCTTGTCATTTCAATTTTTCGCACATATTCTTTGCTTTCCCCCCATGCCTGTGTACATATCACACTAAAATCTCATCTTTCTCCAGCCTACTGCCAAGGGCTACTAATCTGAAATACAGCTTACTCTGAGAAATGTCAAGCAGGATGAAAACAGCAACATTCACAGAGGAGAAACTTGAGTTGGACATCCCCTCTCCCATGAAACTCTCTCACTTGCTCTTTGCTTTGCACTGTGCTACAGTCCAGGGCATCAGGGTTTGTCTTTGCCTTACCTGAGTGACTCAAAGAGAATAATAGACCAAGACAGGGTTCTAAACACGACAGAAATAAATGTACCGCAATCAAAAAAAATCCATTTTTTCTGACGTGAAAACCAACAGCAATACACAGGTTTATTTTTCTAAAATCCCCTAATCTTCATTTTGTCTTCCTTGTCCCTAATCTGTTCCCATTGTCTGAAAATACAAAAGCCTCAGAGATTTCTCATCTTCTTATCTTTACAATGACAGCAAAGCTCATCGAAGCAGGGACAGATATTTAATGCAAATAACTCAACAAATAATTTCCAATCACTCCATTCTAAGTAATAGAAATATCACTTAGAATATGTGGAGTATGTTCAAACAATTAGTGAATTAATGGATCTCATTACTTGCTCACAGGTATTCTACATGCAAAAAATAAATTAGAAAATTAATTTATCTGAAAATTATTTTGAATTACTTGCTCAGTTTCAGGTATAGGTACTCTGAGTCAGTGGTTAGAGAAACTTATCAGGCTTTGAGCTCTGCCTGATCCAGCTTCTCCAAAAAAAATATGCCAGAAAAGTGATGACAAGAATAGTAAATATTTTTCTAAATCTTACACTGTATTCCAGTCAGAGAACTGAGGGTCTGGTTTATGCCCAGAGGCTCTGGTTTTCTGACCAATCTAATTTCAGTGGAGGGTAGAGTTTTAAGGTTTATAATTCTGCATACAGAGCAGGTTTTATACACAGAATAAACTTTAACAATCACTTTCTGCATTGCAGAAAGGGACTTCTGATTTACTTCTGTCCATTTTTTTGAAAAGCCAGAAATCTTCTCCTGTGGGTGTCAGAAAATAAAGCTTGCCAAAGTGTTAGATCAGACACGAGTTTTCATCTCTGTCCATTTTCTCTCACATGAAAGACTTCTGGAGCTAGCAAAGCATGCTTTTGTTGACCAGCAAAGATCAAAAAGGCAGCTTATTTTTGTCCTTCAGCCACTAGACTGATACTCTCAGTTCTGTTAACATTCTGCCCCCATTTGAACTGGACACTTTGGAAGTATCAATAATGCAAGTTGCAGGGCTGCACTAACACTCATCCTGTATTTGCCTCTCCTTCTACAAAATTAAATCAAGCTGAAATCAAAGAAGACACAATCTCAGTCATATAGGCAGAAAATCTCCTGTAGCTTTGCAGCAATTCTCAGTGAAATATTTGAAATTATTTATGTTGGCAGCAGTGACTAATCCACATTGAGAGTGCAGAGTTAACAAAATGCTTCCACCCCGTGGAGAAATAAACAAAGTGTTGGAAGCCACTCATCATGTCATCCACCTTCTCCCTTCTTCCTTGACAGGCACATCTCCTGAAACAGAATGTTGTTTTACAGGAACATCAGAAAGTGTAAAAGTAACTAATAAAACAGTGACAATCCCACTGTGACCACAAGGACTAGGACCAGTAAGCAGTGCACCCCTATTACTTATGAGTGAAGAGAATATATGCAGCTATCAGAGCCCTTTCTTAACATTGCAGATTGGGTCAAGAATATATTCTGTAGGAGAGCTCAGACTATTTGTCTGTTTCAGACTATTTCCATGATGAGTGTTCTTACAGGATTGAGGTGACCCAGTGGATCAAGAGCAGAGATGTCAGCTGTGACCGGCTGTGTCAAAAATTGTTGTTGTCTACTACTGGCTGCTCTATACTCAGAGTTCAACTACAGCACTCCTAGTAGCTTTGTAATTGGCAGAATTATCCTCAATGCATCTGTTGTTGAGTGTGTAGGAATGTTTGCAGGCGAGATGTACATACACATAAAAGGATTGTGTTGAAAACACAGCAAAAAGCAGTAAGTATTTAGCCACAGCTGAGTTCTCTCTAATTTGCACTAAAACAGAGAAAAGTAACAGCATCTTGCCATACTGAAATACATTTGATTACAGGATTTCTAAGCTCATAAGCAGCCACATTGCACAACAGATGCCACACTGAATGGTAGCTGCTGCCCTACCTTGATGCCCCAAGCAGCTGTCTCTAAAGAGGAAAGACTTCCTCCACGGCAAACCTGGGTGCTGTGCAAGATTCTGTCAACTAGTGGGTCAGTTTGGTTCTGGGGACCTGTTTCCAATGCAGACCTCGAAAAGAGCTAAGATCACAGTCCCTGAGGACAGTCTGCAACTGTCAAATTCAAAACATAGAAGGAGGAGGAGATTGTTTGTTCCACATTACTCTCTCCTTCAAAGGCTGGCAAAAGTAAAAATTTCAAAAGCTTCCTTGGCCCAGTTGTGCAGGTCTAACTGCCAGTCACTGTGGAGAAAGGAGATGGGATTTTCAAGATCCTTGAGCAAAACTTTTGTCTTATTTCAATCCAAAGAGTGGAATATGAGCCTGAAATTTAACTGAATTTCCAGCCTTTATGCACTCTTAAAAAAATTAGGTTTTGCTTCTTCCAGCACCCACCATCCCCTCAGTCTTTCTTTTTCTGCAATGGGAATGGATCTAAGAATGATGAGACATTTGGTGATATTTTTATACCAATAATAAAAACTTGCCCCACTCTTTCACAGTTCTCAGGGATGCTCACATGCATTTCACTTTCTTCTCACCACCTGCAGTTGGTTTCGGCTCTCCTTTGGCTAAATCATGTGTGGTCTTCCTTACCCAACATTTTTTCCAATACTCAATGGCACTGCAAGCCTCCATTTGTTTGCTTTCCCTTCTAAATCAGTGGATAGTTCTCCTTAGAGAAGGTTTTATAGACAAGCAAAGTGAATAGCTCAGATGTACATTAAGTATTTGAAAGAATAACATAATTTAACCAAGGTACACTGCTCAGTGACCTAAATCCCCTGCTTTCATAGACGGTTGACATTATTTACATTCAGGCTTTTTTGCAGAGAGACATTTGAATGACCCTTCAGAGTGGATGTGCTCAGTAGGAACACTCTACCCGCTGTCTTTGCACCTCCCGCTTACAGCGTGTCTGGTTACCCTGGGTTTTCAGTCAGGTGTCTACAGCTCTGAAGGAAAAAGATGTCTTTTGTTTTTTATCAGTGAAATCACTGACTTTAAGACCATGCTCTGTACACACACAGAACTTGATTCCTCTCACTGATGAAACATATCTAGTGTACCCTAAACCTGTCAGCTTCCGTATGGGGAGCCAGCCCTTGACAAGGGTGAAGCCAACACTGAGTAATTTCAAGACATAAGCCTTCTTTTTTCATGATATCTGATGTGGCTGTAGACATAAAACATTCAGAGACTTAGTCGCTATTTTTTCAGTGAAAAATATTTAAAAATGAAGCTGTAGTTCAGACAGCTGAGCTGACAACAGCTTACAGAAAGTGAACAAGTAAACAATTGCAGAAGTCTCCAGACACTGCAAGACAAGATGAGCAAATATTTTCTTCCTCTGAAATGCAACTTGTTTTACTAATTTTTATTTGACTGTATCCCAATGATATGAAATTATACAGGGAAAAAATACACTAAGGCTATGAAGGGGTATCAGTATAGATTTAAAATTGTAATATCATTGTAACATCATAACTTCCAAAATTATTATGATTTTAATGGTCTTCTTATTGAACCTTACAGATTTGGTTTGCTTGAGTATTGTTAGATTATTTTGTCTTGCCTATAGAGAGTTGTGAATATTCTTCTATGTAATGGCATACTATGATCCAAAATGTATATCATCTGAGCTCCACTTTTTACCAGTTAATTGCTTCTACAACTCTGTTGTCTCCATGTCTTGACTATGTGGCTTCCCAAACTGTTAAATATGAGGCACTCACCCAATAAAAATTCTTCAATTAATCAAACCAGAGCTAAGGTGATAAAAAAAACCAGAAATGAAAGGGGTTTGCAGGCATAGAGTGCCAAGGCTGTGACCCTGTTGGGGCACCTCCACCTCAGAATGCCAACTTCAAATCTGACAGATAAAGTACTACCCTTAACCACCTGCACCACAAAGTGCTCCCTCGCCATGGGCAGCTTTGGACTTTGTAGCTGATGGTGTTGAAGTATCCATAAGGATATGATAAAGGTTTACAACCAACTTTATACCTCCAGATTTTGTGTAATTAATCATCTTTGGTCTCTCCTACCTCCTTCTTTAAGTTATATTACCTGACTATAGCAGATATTGCATGACTTCTCTTTGGTACTCAAAGTATTAAGTGCAGAAATCATTTAGCATTTTATTTCATATCACTTCTTACATTCTGAGCAGGGATAACCATTGTCTTTGTGAATACACCCCAAAAATGTAACCACTGTCAAAATAAGGCATTCCAAGCCTGCAATTTTGGTAGTTTGCTTATGTTTCCTATCCAAATATAGGTAACATGGAAAATTTCAATTCTAATTGACTTGCCTTCAGAAACCTTGTACTGACTCCTGTGCGGGGGTGAAAATCTCCCAAGAGGGAGATTTAGAATTGAGGGGTGGGGAAAAAATCATTTTTGTCCTCAAATCTGCCTTAAGCAAAGATTTGCAAAACTCAACCTGATGCTGCGTGTCTTCTTAAGAGATACATCTCCCAAGAAACCTCAACATTAAGATCTCAGAAGAATGTGAAAATATGATAGTCTGTATCTCTGTGGGGACCAATTATTGCTAGATGTGGTTTTTGCACAAATAAAAATGGCTCAGTTTCAGCATGTGGAAAACCTAGGAAACTAATCTGTGTGGTGCACCAGTTCTGCTCTCAGGCACAAGAACACACACAGTTTCTGTATGTATTCTGTAATGACCTCCAGTATGATGCAGAAATGTAGGGGTGGCTTTTACAAGATATCCAGCAATGCAAGGCTGCTCCATGTCGGATAAGATCCAAGCCCTTGCTGTGTAACTTCCACAGCCTTAATGATGTTCTTAATGGCTATGTGGGCTGAAATTTATAGTTTCAATGTGAGAGCTGAAAGTTGTAGTGTTTCTTAATTTTTTGTTTCATTAGATAAAGAAAGAAACAATATGCTGGAGTGATTCCAGAGACAGCAGATACAGGTTTTTTTCTTTTTTACAGCAGTCAGGTTTTCTACCATGTTTTCTCTTACAGCCTCCCATTAAAGCTGTAAACCAGACTCTGAACCCCAGACAAACTCACCTTGTTTCAGATGTAAGGGGAAGGGAAGGCAGAGACTGCAGAAATTATATATACCTTGCCTGGAACTTGAGTATGTCAACTGAAAAATAGTTGGGATAATCTTTACTCTGCAAGTCTTAATGTACTACATGCAGGTACTTTTCAGGAAAAGCCTGAGTTGTATTGTCTTTATTAATAGCTCTATTTAAAAGTATATATTAACCTCCCTCATTTTACAATTGCTGGATACATATAAAAGTCTGTTGGATTTAATCTGAGAATGAGGCTAAAGGAGAAAAATAAAACAACATTTTAACATTAGTTTAATTTATAAATGGCCCTTGACTCTTCCTTCTTGCCATACACTCTGAAGAAATGTGATGTAAAGTGTATTTCCATCTCAATTTATCAAGTCTTTATTATTAAGGGTAAATATTGATTCAAAATTAAAATATTGTTCCAAATTTCTAAAAACAAATTAAAATTATTAATTAATTAAAATAACTCCCTGTATCCTTTTGGAAAAATATTGGTTCAGTTTTTTTAGAAGTACATAATGTCATCTCTTTGTAGCAGCTTTGGGAATTACATGTTTACTGTCAGAGCAGAGAATATGGCCACACAAAAGAAAACATTTTCACTGACAGCGCTGGAGCAATCTTGCCACCAAGAACTCCATCGGTATCAGGTTACAACTTCGTTCATAAGTTTCAGGTGTTTAAATTTTTAAACTTTAATTAGTTTCAGGTGTTTTAATTTTTTCACCTTCCCCTTCTTAAAGCATTTTACATAATTTTATTCTACCGATAGGGTTTTGTTTTAACTACTGGATACATCAATTTCACCACAGTTTTTCTTCTTTTTATTTTAACAACTTGAGGACTCGTATCACAACTCAAATTTCTCTTTGTTCTTTCAGCCTGATTTAAAGGAAATTGCCCTATGTACTACAGTAGTTTTGAATGTATTAAAAGTTTTAAAAATTGTTAATTATATGAAATATTCTAACAGTTTAAGTTTAAATGATGCAATTAGCCAGTTACAACTGGAACTACCAGGCCTTATTTAAAATAATGAGGTCTGACAGTTATGGAGCCTGAATTATTCATTGATAACTAGCTTTTCCTCTTTTGCAAACCATGGCTAACATTAATAACAGAGGTGTAAGTGTGAGAACAAAAGAGTTTGACATTAGGAATACAAATATAAAAGTTCTAAATTATTCCTTAATTAAAATTACTATATGAGCAATATTTTCCAAGAAAAATCATTAGGACTAATATTTTCTCATGCATTTAAACATTTGTTTCTGCAGGGAGTCACTGGTTAAAGCAACAGCACATGATGATTAATCATCCAAGAGAATATCTTTAAAATAGAGTTAATTTCTGCAACATTCTTTTAAAGATACTATTTTAAAAACAAAATGCAGCACTTTCTATTGTGATTCCTGCAGTTACCACACTCACAAAAAACCATACTAATGGCACAGAGCCCTTCCTAGTGTCAGAAGTGTTCTATTTCCCACTGCTCTTCATCTTGCCATGGCTCATGTGGCTTTCTCCATGATTACTCCAGCAGCATCAAAGATCGTTACTTTATTTAGCACACAAATTAAATATTATAATTTTAACATGAATACTGAGGTTTACATCTAGGTTTTTTTTCACAAAAACCTGAATTTCCATGAGCTAATTGCTTGCTTTAAGCCTGGATGTTTTTCATTGCAATTGCTAAAACCAAAACAGAATCTCTACATAAGCTAATACAACAATAGTGAACATATCTGTCTCCTAATTGCTCAAATGTTCATATGCATCTGGATGTTTTTTATGATTGAAAACTAGAGCTTATGCAATTGAACTGGAAACTGTTATACATCCTCATTCTCCCTCAAACCAAAGCAAAGCAAAGTGAAAAAAAAAAAGAAAAAAAAAATAGAAATTATGGAAGTAGGACATG
Organism: Passer montanus; assembly: GCF_014805655.1. Taxonomy (NCBI): domain Eukaryota; kingdom Metazoa; phylum Chordata; class Aves; order Passeriformes; family Passeridae; genus Passer; species Passer montanus. Next base: position 11,366,460 of record NW_024356504.1, on the reverse strand, counting down.
CTGAAAGAGTGACTCATCTGCAAGTAGGAGTGACTGATCTTTGTCTATGACTCTTGACACCACAACAGATAGAATTAAATCACCTATGATATCAAAAATAAGGATCTTAAACAAGCAGAAGCGTAGCCTCAGTTTGGGGTGAATTGTTGAGTTACTGCAATCACACAACACATCAGTGGTGCTGCTTGGAAGATAATTATGCAGCAGACTTTCAGAGTGACAATTATGCTCAACATTCCTGTGAGGCTTAAAGAGGCTGAACCTCCAAATGGATGCAATGGTTCCTGTACACCTAACTTTGGAGCTTCTGAAGACTGCAGTCTAAATGTGTATTTTAATAAAGTATGCTTCTTTTTTATTGCATTGCTGTACAGTTCTCCAGTGCAGGAAGATCAGAGAGGTGAAGGTCAGAATAAATACTATATAGATATCGAAGTCTGTTCAGTGAGACTTTGAAAAGGAGGATTTGAAAGATGACTATTTTTATTAGTGCAGATGCATACAATATAACCTGATTTTTTTTGCGCAAATGTCAATTGCAGTATACATATTGTTCACTGAAGATTATGTCATTGGTCAAGAGGGAGGAGAGTCCCCAGATGAATGATTAATAATCAATGTGTCTGGGTTCTTATTTTATTCCTCAGAAAGAAAGAATGAATTAATAGTGTCTCTCCCCAAAATGGGAAAAAAGGTCCCAGAAGTAGGTCACACCAACTCTGTCTGTACACAGAGGGGTCCTCTCTGTAAGTGGATTTCCCTACTTTGGGCAGGGAGCCTCAGCCTCCCTTCTTATATCATTGCTTCACCTTCCTACATTCTGATGCAATTAGGGAGAAAAGGCAATATGGATCAGAGTCCTATTAATTTTTTATACAATCATGAAAAACTGAGAGGAAGGGTGGAGAAATACCAAGGGAGAAGGGTTTGAAGGGGGCCCAAGGTAATGCCTAGGTGTGTGCTCTCTCTACAGGTGATCCAAATTCTTCCACCAAGTCTGAGCAAATGGCAGCCTTACGTCCCAGGATGAAGGCAAATCAGACTGTGATCCCAGAGGAGTAAGGGGGACAGTGAGCAGCCTCTGAAGAAATCTGTGTTCTCTGACATTCTGTGGTAAGGTCTCTCCAAGCAGGTGCAAGATGCATTAAATATCTGCATGTGTCATTATATATTTATGTATGTTATCCTGGGGCATTGTTCTTTTTTTTTTTTTTTTTTTTTGAAAAATAACATTACTTTGCATTGATAAGCATTAGGTAGAACCAGTAGAAATATTTGTCAGGACCATATGGTAGTCCAGGATTTTTGTCACCCAAAGGAAGAAGTCATTTTAGAGAAAGAATGGGTTTGTAATTATTCAATCTCTGTTAGTAGCAGAGTAGGGAATTACTTTAGATTACTCCCATGTTATGTTCCAGGTGCCAATTAGATCTGCCTCCTGGCAAGCTTGTGGACTTTCCTTTTTTGTCAAATTCCATGTTTCTTTTCTTAAGGAAACCTGCTAATTTTAACAGCTGCTTCCTTCCTTCCTTCCTTCCTTCCTTCCTTCCTTCCTTCCTTCCTTCCTTCCCTCCCTCCCTCCCTCTTTCTCTGTAATTCTTTCTCTCTCTCTCTTCTTTATCCCTTTACTGATGCTGCTGCTTCTTAGATGCAATCACAAAAAACCAAACCTGAGACATAGAAGTGCAGATATTCAAAAGCCCTGATTATTTTATGCTAATGAATGAATCATCTAGTGATACAGTATTTCATTTTTGTGCCCTCCTGGTGGTAGCACAAGATAAATCCAATGGTGTGTTTAATTAACTAAAGGAAGCAGAAACAAATCTCTGTGGGTCAATAATATTTACGGCCTAAAAATGAACAAACTAAAGAAAGTGAGTAAATTATGTGGTACAATTCAGAGAAAAATGTAATTGAGATAAAATTTTCATGTATTCCAGAAAGTGCATCTATAAAGATATGTACAAGCAAGGCACATACCTGTGTGAAACAAAGCACACAAATTGAGGTCATCACTGAAGAGTTAGGAAAAATATTTTTCTAATTATAAAAAGAATTAAGTCAAACTTCTCAGGAAGAAATATTAGATCTTTTTGTCTACATGGGAATAAGGTCTCTTTTTAATCCATAAAATGCATGGTATCATATGGTGACTGAACCTTAATTCAAGTAGATCAACAACATGAATAAGAAAATGCCAGGTCCATTTAACTGTGTCCTTTGTCAAATGCCAATAGAGATGGTGACTTTTTACAAATATCCAGCAGTTAAAAATACAAAATACTGTAAATAAGGCTACATGGGTTGTATTAATGTGTGGTCCTTTCACTCATTTACGATTCCTATTCTTTAGCTGAAGACTCACATTTTGTCCTATCCCTTAAAATAGTCTGTGGGTCTGGAAATTTCTTAGAAAGAAATTGGCACAAGCTTCATCAAAGGAGATTCCAGAAAAAGCATCAGAGCTTCATATCACTGTGCTAGATCCAAGGGTGCCTCAGGAATTTAACTCTATGGGATATAGAGGTGCACTCTCAATAGCGTAGCCAAGCTGTGGCCTATTTCATAGTTCTCCCACTAAAACATGTGCATTTTGGAGTGTTTCTGAGTCCAAAGTCCTGTACAGCTCTAAGCCTGAGCCACACACCCTTCAGTGGAAAAGATTTCTCCAACAATGAATAGCTGAGGCTGTTGTTACTGAAACCTTTACTTTCACCTGTGAGACTTGTTCTTGGATCAAATTACTTCAATTTAATTGAGAAATCTGTATTTACACTGGGGGCATTAGCATGCTGGGATTAAAATGATGAGTGTTTCCACAGGCCTATCTGTATTATGCACCAAAGACTGAATTTTCACTCAGTTGTAGAAGTAAACATAGATGGATGACAGTGCATCATATTTGAAACTTGCCTTGACCATACATGCACATTCTGTGAAGTACTAAACAGTTCTGGCTCTTAGTAGCTCTTGAATCTTTCCTGCTCTTGAATTCTGGGTCTTGATATTACTGCAGTGTTGTCTGATTTAGGATTTACAACATTTATTGACAGCAGGAAAACATACTCCCCCTCATATCTCAATAACTCTTCAGATCCTAATGGTGACCATGATCTCATTAGCCATTGCTCAATGTCTAAACCTTGCTGTTTAAGTTGAATAGACATTTCAGGAGGATATGTAAAAAGATTTGTTAACATTATGAGATCGATTAACTGCAATGAATTTAAAACAGAGAATACTTACTGGTGTGTGTCACTACATCACATACACGCTGTTATTTATAAAACTTGCAAGGTTTGGCAAGGTCTATCATAAGATAACCTCTTGAACAGAGAAGCAATGATTTGTGCCTATTCAGTAAAAAAAAACAATTCCCATGAAAACACAAAGAATTATGAGAAATACTTTAACAGTCATGAGTCCAGTTTAAATATTTCTGACCAATTTCACTACTGTACCTTATATTGTGATCACCAGCCTGAGGGGTGAGAGGCCTGGCGTTGTATGGAGGCACATCTCTGCTGAGGGCTGGGAGCCGGGGTTCCCTTTTCAGGTTGCATACCTGGCCAAGCAGAGGGTGAGCAGGACCTGTCTGGAGGGGCAGAAATGTGCAGAGATGTCTCCATAAGAAAAATTACTTAGGCAGCTACTTGGCAGCTCCCCCGTCCCTTCTGCAATGGGCTCAGCAGAGCTGCCCCAGAACGGCACATCACCATCATTTCTTCCTGATTATAGAACATACCATCTCCAGCTTGACAACCAAGTGCTTGGAGGATGCTTTCCTTGCCTGCCTTTAATTTTTAAATGCCCTTGCTGTGAGTTGCAGCTAGGTCCCCAGCCATTTCCATGATCCTCTTTTGCCTCTCTTTTCTCACTGATCAAGAGAGACAGAGCTGTATAAAGAAGGGAGCAGAAAAATGGGTGAAGTATTTACAGAAACGAGCAGACTACTCTATGTACACTGGTAGTCTAACAATCCCCATTCCTTTCACCCATAAAGATAAAAAAGGCCCAGAACCATCAGATTCCCTCTAGTTTTGTAATGCAAATCATGGGGTTTTTTTAATTAAAAAAAAATAAATTAACTGCAGGTAAGTCATCATTTATCTACATGCAAGGCATGGATGAGACAGCACACTAATTTTGCTTAAATTACCATTTATATACCTGGAAAACACAGACAAATGCATGTATATAGAAACAATAAATGTAGAAGCTCCTCTGCTTTAAATGCCTCTTTGAATTTTCCACTGCTCATGCAAAATTATTTATGTCGATATTTTAATTTCAGTCAGGAGGGGTGGAATCAGAGAAAGAGTGACATCCAGGAAAATGGTTGTCAGCAAACTGATGACTACATACCGTAATTAAGAAATACTGTAAGGAAAGAAGCAGCTTGATCTAAATGCTGTTGTGTTTTGTGAGTTTAGTATACTAAAGAATAAAGGATGAGAAAATATATTAAGAAATATATATTACAATATTCATAATTGTATACTATTGTAAGATGCATTATATACATAAATGATCATTTCTGTAATCATAAGAATATTAATGCAGCAGCTAATAAATAAAATAAGCACCAAAGGACAAGAATATGACCTTAAAATCCTTACTCAGCTGCCCTATTAACTTTCTGAACACCACTGAAAGTGTGTGTCAGCTGCTTAAATTAAAGAGAGAGTAATTAAAATTACACAAATAATAGGTGACTGGGGTCAGTCTCCATCACCCTATCTCCTATATTTTAGAGTATTTTACATTTTTTCCATCAATATGCAATCTTAATTTTCCTTACACATCTCTCAGGTACTGTTGGTTTAAAAACAACTTACCATAAGAAGCAGAGCTTTTGACTGATGATCAGAGCACAGGTTTTGGGGCCATACCCTTAAATTCCTTCCCATAGCATACAAGATGAGTCAATTTCTCAGGATCTTTGAGTATGAATGTACTTAATCATTCTTGTTTTTTGAAAAGCACTTTTAGGAGGAAAATAAAAAGAAAAAAAAAGAAAAAAATCAGATCTATATTTCAGATCTATACCTAAAATCCCCTTTCCCATGAAGATGACTTACATTCAGCAAATGAGGAAAAGTTATGCTCTTATACTCTGGAACCTTGAAAATAGTGGGCAGAAGAGTGTCTCAAAAATAGTCCAGACTTTTTGCTGTGTTTTTACTGTGATAAAAAGTAATAATTATAACAATAAAATACAAAAAAGTGTGACAGGGAATTGAAGCAAGACAACAGAAACCCAAAAGGCAGCAATATCTCCCCATAGGGTCCTAACCAGAAATAATTCTTTCTTCTGCAAACATTGAGTGTTCTCTTAACACCAAAGTGTTTTACTGTCTTAGCTGGAAGTCAAAAAGTCAAAAAAGGTACAAATAATTTAATAATAACTGTGGTGAGAATTTATAGCATTTTAGCATTGCCCAGAAAGGAATTTGAGGGCATGATGTAAGCACAGTATCCAATGCATGTCTTCAGCATTTCTTAGAATGAAAGAAAAAAGCAGAGCTATTTTGTGCTGTTAACACTAGGTATTGATAAGGTAGAGAGAGGAAGGTGAACACAGGTGTCTCTCTCCTTGACAGGGGCATTCTGCAGCCTGCAGAGCCAAGAGGACAGGAGAAGGGGCTCGTAGCTTTAGGGACCCCAGTGCACAAGGGGTTTGTCAAACCAGTTCTGTGCTTTTTGCACAGCAAGGTCAGTACTACCCAAAGCTCTGGGTGTGGGTCCAATCCATGCAGCAACTGCATGGGCTCATAGAAAACAAAAGTAGGGGAGGAAAAAACCCCAAGCTATGAAGCTATTATTATTGGTTTAGATGTAAATAAATGTTTCAAGCCTTTGCAGTGTTATATACTGACTTGTTCAAGCTAACAATGAATAACCCTAACCCTGATCAATCACTTTATTATACTAAACTTATTAAGAAACCCATTGCTTTTATAGACAACAAAGGCGGACCTAACTGGTCCTCCAGTCAAACACAATCACAACTGGCTAATTAAGAAACCACCCTTTGGTAAACAAATCTCTATAACACATTCCACATGTTCAAAATAACAGGTGCAGCAAGTGAAGATAAGAATTTTTTCTCATTCTTTTCTCTGATCTTCTCAGAGCCTTTCCCATGATGATGCCTGGGAAAGTTATGTGCTGCTCTCTGTAGCCAGAGAGCTGCTGCCACACCTAACCCTAACCCAAAAGGGCCTAACCCTTACCCTAACCCTAAACCCTAACCTTAACCCTTCTTACAGTTAGGTAGAGAATAATAGAAATTATATGAATAGTGTAACTCTCATTGGGATCTCTAATTAGGGTCATATAAATAAAAATAAGAAAAATAATTGACTCTTGGGTGGTGTTAGGATTATGTATGTGCCAGAGTTGCTCCTATACAAGATATTTGGTACCAGGGCATGGGTAGAAGCACCCTGAAATGCAGATTTAAACCCTTAAAATGCTGGAAAAGGGAGAGCTTACTTCAAGTGAACCCCTTAAAATGATGAAATGGGGAAGTTACCTCCACTTAAACTGATACCATTGCAAATAAATGGCTTCTGCCCTTTAATTTAGTCCCCCAAAATATTGGAAAAAGAGGGGCCAAAGAAGGTCTTTCATTAGTTCTTTGCTCTTCAGGTAAACATTGAGACTTCTCTGGGTTTTTAGTTTCTTTCTTCAGGTGGTTAAGGAGATCGAGTCAATATATTCTTCAAATATTATGTTAAATGAGCTAATCTGAAAAAAATCTATCTATCTATCTATCTATCTGTCTGTCTGTCTCTCCTGACTTATCCTGTTCTCCTTTTATTTTTGTCACTTCTCAGTAAAACTGAAGACAGGTGGGAAATGTAGTTTCTTGCAAAGTCATTGCAGGTTAGAATGTCACTGAACTTGAAAAGACTTTATTGCAGTCCTCCTAGAAATTGTCTCTCTTCAATGTTTTCCTACCCACCACCTTTTTGTGATGACTGAATTTAGGAGGAAATTCTCATTTTAAGCAGTCTATTTTTACAGTAACTTATCAAACAGTGGCCTTTAGCTGTTGTTCTGTGACAGCCACTCTATTAAAATCCTGATGTAAACAAGTGGAGAAGGTGAACTAGAAGTGCAGGTATTTGCACAGCATTACTGTCAGGTAAAATTTTAAAGATAGGTTTTATGAACCCATTATTTGCAGTCAAGGCTTTTGACTACAGCTTCTGAAATCATTTAAGTAGACAAAGTGTTTTGTCAAAACATACTGCTGGGAGTCAGTATGTAGCTTCTTTTTATGTAATTCAATTTGGTTCTGTTGTTTGCAGGAAAGTGGGATATCTAGCTGGGCAGCAATAGTGGTGCTGTGTGTGATCACAATATGGTGACTTTCTAGAGTAATTAACGTTAAATGCCTTTTGTTTTCATTTAGGGCTTAATGTATGCATGCATAATTGCAGTGTACATACAGACCTATCAAGGAAGATGCTTGAGGGCTTTTAAACACAAATAACAATATCCAAAGATTTTCCAGAGTGGGATATGCATAAGAATGTGTGCCCGTTTTAAAATCACAGACTGCTGTGTCCTGTAAGGCTGTGCTTGACATGGCTCTGAAAGAGATGGGCACTTTGAAGAGGCAAACTTGTTTCTGGCCTTTCAGCTCTGAGCCTCATGCCCGAGGTGATGCTGGATCAGACTGCCCTGAGACAAGCTGGCTTCCTCTGCTCCTCCAAGGAGATGTGGAAGGGCAGCATTGTTAGAGCACGGTGTGTGTAAGACAGGCTTCCTAAACCCCAGAACATGCTGTGTGTGCTCAGATTGGCACCTTTTGAAGAACACAGTATAAATGTCCCACTCACTTAAGAAACTTTCTGGACTGTACATTTCTAGCTCCCCAACTTCACCCGGAGGAACAACACACAGAGAATGTGACCCAATCCTGCTGGCTTGGTACCCCAGAGGTACCAAGCAGTACCATTGGGGTTGGTGTGTCTGCCCTAATTTTGTGCAAGCATTTCAATATCAGCATTTTGGCCAAGCCATACCTTACAGCATTTTGAATTGAACCAGCAATTCCCAAACATATTTTGAGAAAGCTGGGAAAAGTTGGAACTGTAACAGTTCCAAATGTAATTTCCAAATATATTTAAATTAGCTGCTACTGTCAATAGAAATGGTGATGACAGGAGGAGAAGACATCTCCTCACACAGTTTTAACATATCACTTTGATGTATCTTTTGTACAAATTTATGTATATTATATTTTGGGAAGGTCTAGCCAAATAAAACACATAGTGAACAGAGAGCTGTAATAGAAAAGTTGCAGGACATGGGGACCAGATCTTCTGCATTAGCATATTGTCCAAAAATAAATAGATAGATGGAGAAATATGGAGAGATACAAGAAAAAGATAACATTTTTCAGGCAGTAGCAATTATGAGCATAAAGAGAGTAGTAAAAAAGTTGTCAGATGAAAAAAAACAATCACTTGGTGCAGTAAGATTATGTCTTTAAGTAGGTACATTCCATACAGCTGTTCCTTTCATAACTCAGCTTTGATCTGCTATACATCAAAATCAGATCAATTGTGAAAAATACTCAGGCATCCTTTGCCCAGACATAATCCTACATCTGTGGACATAATCCAGATCATTAAATTAGTTATTACGTAGAAGAGGGATTGAGAAAGCTAGCAAACAAAATAAAGGCACAATCACTAGTGTAGATTACTATGAGCTTGCCTACACAACTATGTAATATTACAGCAGCTACACCAGTTAAGAAAGTGATTAGAAGAGTCTTCTACTGTGTATACCATTTATTTGAATAATGAGTAACTCTAACCTTGGAGCAGCATATCCCTGCAAAACTGATACATTTATAACAATATCCCAAACTAATATTGCAACAGGACTCCAAAAACTCCTTCTATGCAGCACTTGAGCCACACACATGTAATTTTTATGTATTAAGAGTTCCACGTGTACTCCAGTATTGCCTTCTTTTCAAAATTATTCCAGGTTGCAGCATTTAATCTGCACCATTTTGTAAGCCAATTACTTGGAGCAGCGTGACCGCTGGTACCACACCAGCCTCAGGTCCTGTTCAGCCACAGCTGCAAAAGGGGCACAGAAATGGCACAAAACCAGCTCTGTTTGGCCCTGATCCAGCAAAGCACTTAAACACCTGTTCAACTCAAGGTATATGAGTAATCCCATAGAAGACAAGATGATAAATTCTCTGAGCTAGTACCTGCTTAGATTCATAGACTGTGAAAACAGAAGGGAACATCTAAACATCTTGTCTGACCTCCTGTATACCACAGGAGTTCTTCAAATACAGTTTTGCTCAGTCTTTCCTTTCTCTCAGAGGAAAACAGCCAGCTCTAATGTCTAAATTTTCAGTGATGGAAAAATTATGTTTTGCATAAATTGTTCCAATGATTAAAGATCCTCAACAGGACAAATATATACATTTTTTCAATCACGACTTTATGAGGTCCTTTGGATTCACTAAATATTGTTGGTTTTAATTAACTGGAATGAAGAGGCACATATTATCACATCTCTCTTTTTGTGTAAGTGCTTATAGACTGCAAATAAATCAGCCCTTAAATTTTAGGTTGACAAATTGACAGGCAGTTCTTTCCAGGTTTCTAGACAGATTGTTTGGCCTTTAAGAAGATTCCTGTCTCTTCTCAGACTCCTCTGTTATTATTCTACATCTCTGCAAGCATGGTTTCTGGAATAACACACAGAATTTCAGGAGACATCACTACTGACCGTAGAAGCAAAGGAGTTTCCTACTTATATTCCTTTCTTTTCCTCGCCAGGTTAAGGCCTTCATGGTCACACTGAAATTTTACACAAAACATTCTTTGCTGCCAGTCCTTTCAGTGTAATTATTTTCTATGATAAATTCAATCACCTTTAAGTGCCCCCCACTTCCTTTTGTCTCAGTATATGGTCTTACATTCATTGAAATGCATGGTTTGATTGTGCCCAACTTAATTGCGACCAAAGTAGCCCATAACAGTTTTCATTATTCCTTCATCTCTTATTTATATGCTCTATTCACAGCCCCAGTGTTTTCTGCAACTTATTGTGATTCTTTTCTCCCACGTCATGAATTAAGAGATCAAATACAGTAACATAACACACTAGAAATGTTCATATTCAGTGGATGATCCAGCATTTCCAACTACATTTTGAAGCCAGCATCAGGTTTAACCAACTTAATAAGTACTATACATTGATTTTGTAATATTCACATTTTGTAATAAACTGCTGGGTGAAATCAAATCAGAACACTGCACATAAAAAATATAATTTCTCCCTATATATGTGTAACATCCTAAGGTTGTCATCAAAAGATATCAAGTTATTCTGATGAGATCTAGCTTTCATTAACCCTTATTGATTGGCTTGAATTATGCATATATATATTGCATAATGTTGCAATCTCAATATCACTATTATTTGCCTGTAATTTCTGCATGAAATCATCCACATGGAGTTCCAAACACAACTAAATATTTTTTAAAATATATTGAAATAGTTTTTGGTAGAAATTTAAGAGCAAAGAAGAGGATCCAATGTGGTGAAGAGAAAGCCCATAACCTAAAGATCTATTAGCTTACCCAGAGATAAGCAAAAGTTTAAAAGGGAAAAGTCCAGAAGGGAAAACTACAAAACAAAAAAACCACTGTTTGTAAGGCAGAAAATAAAGAATTAAAAAGACTGTTTTAATAAAGAATTAAAAAGTGAGAAAAGAGGAAAAATGTCAATTATCAGAGACACTTGAAAAGAAAGGCAATAGTGCAAAGCAGAGAGGAATTGCTAGGGATGACAGAGTTATATTCCAGATGCTCCTAAGTGAAGTAAAAGATTCCACATTGAGGCACGACTGACAGAAAGCAGCATGCCAGAGCAGAGCACTGGCCTTGGGTAAGCACTGTTTCTGTGTAACTGTATTGCCATGATAGCTAATCATGGGTTTACACAGGAAGAGAAGACGCCTTAGCACATACAGAGTCTGATCTCACAAAATCTGTCCATGTACATAGGTCATTTCAGCAGCCTTTCATGCACCCTACCAGAGACAAACAGGAGGCAATGCCACGACTGACTGGTGCCATTGCCCAACACAGAAAAATACTGGAAGCTGGCATGGTGAGGACATATTCAGCTAAACTTAATTTCACTTTCCCCACAGAAGAGTACTTAAAAAGAAGTAAAAAAAAAAAGCCAAAAAAGGTAGTCTTTGGAGAAGGACAGTTTTAACAAGATCTTTTCTGTTTGCTCCATCCCCCTGTGAGGGTTCAGAGCACTGGAATTTCTGCAGGCCTCTGTTTGAAAATAAGGGGCTAATGAAAAGGTACATGCATGGCTTGCTAGCCTAAACTAGTCCTCCTAGAATATCCTGGGATTTGCCAAAGCACTAAATGACGTTGACATAGAACACTTTAAGGGAAAAGTCACCTTTTATTCTTTGCTTTTCAGTATTTAGAAATGTAGCTTCAGTTTCCTTTGTGGTTTTTGTATAAAGGAAATTCATTTTGAATAGAGATGGGTCCATTTCTTTAGGTTTGATCTCAATGGATACTGAAGCTGGACCGCTGCGCCTTCCAATTCTTGCAATTTCTGGGGAAAGAGAGGGCAGACAGGTTTAGATGAAGAGGACAGAGGAATAGTAAAAAAGAAATATTTTACATGGAGAAGAATCTCAATCACTGAGAGGAACAGATTTAATGTAAGGCCTAACTACTTCTCTGGGAACTATGTACAATTAGAACTTTTCCTAACATGCCACACTGACTAATTTATTTTCAAGTCCCCCAGATTCCATGGTGCAGTGAAGTTTCCTCACGGCCATTTTAATCCATCAATCTATTGTGTGCTCCATGAAGGTCAGCCTGTTTAGATGCCCTGATGTAGACAGGACTTTGCAGACATAGGGTTCAAGGGAATGATGCTGCTTAGCAGAGAGCTGGGTCCTCGGAGGTCACAGGTAAGACTCATTTTGCTTATATCAGCTCTGCCTTTAGATGATTTTTTTAGTCATAATAGTTTTTCTAATACATGGTAGAAGCACAAAAAACCACTGCTGTTCAGGGAAGTTCTGCATGTGCTCAGACAGCTTTTCTTTCTCTGCTTTGGATCTCTTCCTTCCCCAGTGGTAAAGCATAGTGGGAAGTCCTATGATGATAGAAGCAGTCGATACCTTTGTAAGAACAGAGAGCTGTCTTTACACATGTATGCCTTAAGTTCAATAAACAACCTAGGTTTGCACCTAATTTTCCACTGAATGATCTAATACCAGCAGAGAACATTTGCAGTATGGGACAATGCTAGTCTTTTTAGCTAGACTGTTCCTTGACTACAGTGAGGTTTTTTCTTCCTTCTAGTGTGGAAGGCAGGGGGATTCTATCATCTGTGATTTAAATTAAGTGATGGCTCTTTTAATGTAAATAATTTTCTACCAGGCTCAATTATTTGATATCTAAATAAAGAAAATAATTTACCCCCATTAAAGAGGAAAGGAAAGGAAAGGAAAGGAAAGGAAAGGAAAGGAAAGGAAAGGAAAGGAAAGGAAAGGAAAGGAAAGGAAAGGAAAGGAAAGGAGAGGAGACTGGGGATCAGATTTCTGGCATTACATCAGTATAACCATTTTGCCACCACAGTTAGCAGGAATATGTTGATTTTTTTTTTTTTTCTGGATACCCTCAGTCTAGTAGATACCTTGCTGAGAAATTGCAACTCAAATTCTGATTTTGTCAGAATGTTCTGAAGTTATGCCCAGTATTCTTTAAATTGAGAGTTTATTTCTGGCTTGGTTTATGCAGTTGTACAAGTTTAGGAGAGAGCTGTTCTTTTGTACTTAATGCTGAAATTTATTCTAAATAATTTGTATCATTATTACTTATTGACTGTGGTAAAGGAGAAAACATTTTAAGAAAACATGTTTCAATGACAGAAGCAAAATAAACACTGGTACATATAACTGGTAACTCATTAAAAAAGAAGTCCATGCTTTTATCTGGCTCTTCAAACACATTTTAGGCACTTCAACAAGATTAGAAAAACACTTTTATGCCAAAAAACCCTCCTTTAATCACTTCTCTTCTAAGCAGATACCTTCATGAAAAGATGAGAATTAACCTCTTTGCTGCCACTACTCCTTTTACTGCAAAAAAAAAAAAAAAAGGAGCATTTGTAACATTTCTAATCCATTTGGTTCTGTCAAAAGGAAACAGCTATTTTTCAGAAGCATTAATCATATGGGAAGATATTTTCAAGCACGTATCTTGCTGGGAAATTATTAGTATACACTAGACCGTCATTAGTCTACTCTAATGGAACAGCAAGAGCCCCACATTTCCCAAGTGCCAGAGACAACACTAGTCCATCATGTTCTTTACAGTCCAAGATGACTTTTTTTTGTAGTTTTATTTGCCATAATGTATTTAAGACATGGAAAAAAAAAAACCTACTCAAAAACTTCTAGTTGTAACAATTTAGAAGGTAAATGAAAACCAACAAGGAGAGAAGGGGTGAATAAAAGAGTCACCAACCAATGCATGAATCTCACTGAACCGGGTACAATATAGCTGCTGAAGTGTAAAATGACAAAATAATGAAATCATGTGGTCAAAAAAAGAGAAGAAAAACATATATATATATATATATATATATACACACACACAAACATATAGTGTGACTGAATATAAATCTTAAAATAAAACTTTCTCCTGCAAACAAATCCTATAATATAGAAAAGTAAAGAGATTGTACAGCTTTTGGGTAGTTTTGGTGGGACTCTTCAGGACCAGTGCAAAGTCTGAAAGTCAAACAGAGGGAAAACACTTTCACAGTCTGGATCCCACTGCCTCGTTCTCCAGCCTTAAGCCTGGCCAATGCCAACCTCCTGCAGATGGAAAATTCAGCTGTTGTTGGAAAATTCAGCCTCTTCACATTTCTCAGTGGGAAAAGGGGTGGTAGTGAGGGGAAAGATGACTTCCTACTTCAGCATAGGGAATCTTGCTGAATACAAACTCTACTGCTTCCACCAGGCAGTCTTAATCTGTTTTTAGAAGATAAAGTACTTGTGTCTCTTATATCTTATTTTTTGACGTCTTGTTTGTGGAAACTGGTATAAGTAAAATAAATAGTGACCTCAGGACTATATCACATCTTTTTTAAAAGGCAAAAGCTATTGCTATTTCAAATTTTTCTCATCTTTTCCAAACTACTCTTGCTTTTCTTGCTCCCAAAATGCAGTGAAGTGAAACTCTGTTTTAGTCTATTCAGCCCTATCAGCACTGTCTTCACATCCCAGCAGGTATCCTGCTCATTTTTTGGGTTTCTCCAGACAGTAGGTAAACTTCTGGATACCTGTCTGACTTAACAAAGGTGTTCTTTTGATGTTTGCCTTTAGGAACCTTAAACTTTGGGTCCTTCTATTATTTTGTCCAACAAGTCAAGGCATTGCTGTCAAGGGAGATGTTATTGTGGAAATGACAGAATATGTTCAAGGGCAGTGAATAATATTCCCTTTCAATAAAAGCACACATTATGTCCAAGAACAGTCAAAAGGGTTAAAATACAATCTTTCCAGATAAGTTTTTTAGCCATATGAGGCTCAAAAAGTCAAAAGATTTGAAAGCTATTAGTACTTCTGTAGATCATCCTCTTCCAGACACTCTTTTTTCTCTCTCTTTTTTTTTTTCTCCTTTAACTGACAGGTTGCAGTTAAAAATTAAAGTAAAAAGAGACCCTCACTTTCCTACATACTTTTAATGGAACTCAAGCCAAAATAAGTCAGACTAAATTATGGGAGTAAATGACCTCCTGGGAAGTATAATACCAAATTCTGAAGAACTGTAAAGAGTTTCCTTTGATCTTTTTAGCTTCGCAGCCTGAAATTCAAAATCTGTATTTAATTTTAGATTGCATATGCCAGCTTTTAAGTTTCCTCTCTAACATGATATATCATTTTAAATGATAGGACACCTTTAACTTGTATTTCTTGAAAATGCTGACTATCCTTTCTTTATTCTTTTGCACTATAAAAACAGATATAAATATTACTAATTGCAAAAATAATTTGAGGTTGGGTGCTATAATGGAGAAACCATTGACCTTCACTTAAGAGACTGTGCCTTCAAGCTCAACCTGAATTTCTAAGTGAAATGACTTTGATCTGAGACACAAGTAACTTCAGTTCAATGCCCTACAGGATATAGATCTAGAAAAAAGGACAAGCTGAGCACTTAACTATATATTCATGTTACAATTTAGGAGCTAGACAAAGGATGCACAGTTTCAAATGTGGTAGAATAGGCCTATTTCTTTCTATAGTCACACAGTCACATTGCAAGAAGTATTCTTAAACCAGAAATCTCAGAAGGCACAACAAGCTGTATTAGCTCTTGGCTGGAGAATTTTCTGACCTCTGCACTTGAGCACAGACTTTAGATATAGGCAGCTGGAATAATCTCCCTCTTGAGTCCAGAAGAGAGCCACAAAAGTCTTTATGCCTTATGCATTATGAAAGAAGCCACCTTTTTGAGGAAAAGTAAGTTGTATCAGGTTGGCTGGAAACAACATGAAAGAACAGCTGCTAAGCATTGGACTTACACGGGCCAAGCTCTAGGAACGTGCTTACACACAGTGCTTTGTTATGTGTCTGTCTCATGATCAGCCAAACAAAGATATAAATGC
Source organism: Passer montanus (assembly GCF_014805655.1). Classification (NCBI taxonomy): domain Eukaryota; kingdom Metazoa; phylum Chordata; class Aves; order Passeriformes; family Passeridae; genus Passer; species Passer montanus. The sequence continues at coordinate 11,350,740 of NW_024356504.1, read as the reverse complement.
TGTTCAGAATTTTGAAATATAATAGCATTCTGAATTGAATCCTGGGGGAATAATTTGTAATGCATAATTTATCTGCTGAATTTAGTTTCTCCTACTAACAAAATATCCATAAACTAGTCATGGTTGCCTTACGTGTTATTTTTAAGTGAAGCGACTGATAAAAGTTCTCTCTGAATATTTGGAGCTATTTGAGCTATATGAAGATAATTCTGACTGGATAATCTAAATGGTTTTATTTCACTATCCTGATTATGAAAATCAACCACTCAACCAAGACTCCTGTGCCCCAAAGCATTTCCTATATGGAAATACCTGGCACGAGTAAACAAACACAACTACAAGCTCTGCATTTTTCTGCTGTTTTGAAAGGGTGGTGTCTTTCTGACTGTGTGAAAGAAATGGTCTTGAAGCAAGAGGCTGAACTTTCTGGGGTCAATCACTGCAGAATTTAATCCAACCCTTGCTTCTTATCACAGCCCACCCCAGAGAGCAGTTACTGTTACCTTCCTTCTTCCTAGTGAATTGCTGACAAATCACCTGGCTGGTCTATGGAAAATAGAAGAGATCAAATATATACAAAATAATTTTGAAATTGTATAACCTCAGAGAAAAATAGAAATGGCAACGTTGGAACAGAACAATGGACTTAGTCAATGTAAAATTGGGTTGTGCATAAGCCCTTTCGCTCACTGACAAGGTAAAACAGATTGACATGCTTTGAGGCTGTAGTTGCTGATAAGAAATGCCATTTGTAAGCCTTTTACTCCCAGCCAAAGTGAAGCAATTAAAATATTTAGAAGTAGCCTTCTTCTGCCCATCCAACATGAGGCTCATCTGGGCTTTCTTAGCAGTAATCCTACCTGCCACATTTCTGGAGAAACAGACAGACCAGAACCAGCACAATCCTGCAAAACCTCAAGTTGGAGGAGTACAGCTAATAGGTGTGGTATCCTCTGTGCTATTGCCGGCTGCCCAACAGGTTCAGAAAGGAGTATTGTTGCTTTTGGTTTACCTGTTTTCATAGATTTGATAGCGGTTTTGTTCATTTCCGCTTCCTACAACACCTTATTTTTCTCAGAGTTATAACAATAGAAAAAAAGTTTATGGAAGGATTAAGTTAGGAATACATCTGAAAACAATATTTCCAATTCAAAACTAACTATTCTCAAAAGGCCAGTCTTGTCTAATGTCAATAATCACTTGAATCCTTCTAGACTATCAACAAAGTTTAAACTTTCTCAATGTTTGTGGTATTCAGGTCTCAGTTTTACCTTATCTTGCCTCTGAAATGAATACCAAAATGTGTAATTTAAGATTCCTTATTTCTGCTGTTGCAATATTAGTCATCATTTACATAAAACTTAATATTTACTCCAGCAGAAGCCAATTTATGATTGTTAATATTCTATCCATGACTATAGATGTTCTTCCTAAAAAGCAAGAAAACTGTCTGATTTTTACAGGAGAAATTCAAAAAAGGAGCCCCAGAACCAAGGCTGTTGAAGTGGCTGGTTAATTAGTAAAGTTGCACATTTTTGTCTATTAATCCTGTATATGAAATTTTCACCCCCATGCAAAACAGGGTGCAAATTCATTTTAATTGCAAAAGCACATCAGTCCAACATTCCTGCACATAACCATTTGCATGAGCTTGAAGGGTCATTTTTATGACCAAGTGAGCTGGAGATCGGAAAAGATTCCCAATGAAAACATTGGAAGTCATTTATAACTCCAGAAACCAAAGCATTCCAGAACATGCAGCAGCTCTTAAATGAAAGTAGAGGAGATGATACATAGAGAAAATCACCTTTACATTGTCTGAACAAGCCTGTGGCTGAAAGAAAGGTAAAGAGATATTACATATATATAAACATGTATATAAATATTAGCAAATCAACAGATTTGACAGTGTCACATATCACTTCCCTACTATACATACAATTGTCATATACCTGGTACTCAGGTGGGGCCTTTTCTCCCAGAGCCATCAAGCTCCAAAACTGACAGAGAGATCATGATTTTTCATAATTTGTATCTACATTCCTAAATAAATAGCCATTGTGTTTTTAACAACAAGAGGAAAACAAGAGCAATAATGTCCTGTCCTACAGGTGAATGAATGTGTTATCAAAAATATTTGCTTCATTATTTTTACACAGAGCTACCACAATCTTGGGATCTTAGTGGCAACAAAGGACCACTATTTAACCACTATTCTCACTCTCAACTATTTCTTCTACATTCCTCCAGCATTTTAAATTAAAGATTAGTAAATTCTTTCACCAAGAAGCATGTAGAATTTTACAGTTACATAAGCTGATGCAGTGTCAGTCCATGACATTTTCATTATTCTATTTGTTTCTGACCTTGTTCTTGGCTACATGCATGTAAATGAGGAGAAAGTTTTCAAGTTGTCTAGATTCTCCTCAGAGTGTGACTGCATGTGTTTGTACACACACTGGAATGATGGGGCTCCTGCCTTGGTTGTGAGAACTTTCAGGTGCTGAGGCAACACAAATACTAGAAAAAATCAGACTTGGTTTATGTCCTTGTATATGTGAGTGTCTAATTAGTATTCAAGAGGCACTACTCACAGCTGGATGCAGGAATATATATTGTATGCCAAATTTGTGATTCATACTGACTAATACAATATAAGTGATCGACTCATTTATTTATTTGCATGTAATTTAAAAGAAAGAATCGTGATCATACTTCTTCAAGATTACATCAGACCAGTGTCCCAGAAAAAACTCAAACAGGAGTTTGTTGAAATGAATTGAAAGATAGGATTTGATAGGTTGGAGGGCCATTCTCTCCTTGTGCAGTGAATGTATCTCCCATTACCACTAAATGGTGTTATATGTGCATATTCAGGGAAGAATATCAGTGATTAATAAAGACCCATGTTTTCCAGCAGGCTGAAGTCATAAGTTAGGAAGACCAGTGAGATCTGCCTAGTTTAGCTCAACTGTACCTTAAATGAATATATGTTTTGTAGCAGATCTTTAAACAAACCAAATGGATTTGGTGATCATGTCAAAGCCAGTCTGGTGTTAACTTTTGACACACAGGAAGGAGGCTAAGTATGCTCAAGAGTAAGAAAGGGTATTTATTTCAATGCTGGCAAATAGTGGTGGTTGGTCTGTCTGCAGCTCCAAATTAGGCCATTTTAGCACTCAAAAGCACTGTGGATTTTTCCCCTCTGCTGGTTAATGATCTTAACTAGTGATTTCTTCCTAAGAAAAGAAGGAAAAGGATGTGTCTTAGGCTCATAGTAGCTTCAATTAGTTGTTAGCAAAAGATTTTATCCTGGTAGCAAAACCAGGAAAAAAATCTTTTAAATTAATTTGAAGATGCCTACATTTAGAGAATGGCATTGCTTTAACAGGGCTATGCAAATGAGTCCAATTTAGCATCTTGTATTCAGCTGGAAACCATTGCTAAATGATCGGGATAGCCAGTCACAGATATTAAAATGAATTATATCTAATCTGAATTTTAGTCACGCTACATTAACTAATAGAAAGTTATTAACATTTCAAGAGAAAAAAAGCTTTTGCCTGCAAAATTAACAGTGGCTGAGATGTGACCTGTGAGCCATGCAGCCTGATCACTGTAATGACAGTGTAATGGCATATTTACATTAAAATCTCTGCAGCTAATATGTGATTCAGAATTGGACGTTAAGTCGAGGATTATTTAGTCTGGCCTGTTGGCCTTTCTCTAAGTAGTTTTTTTTTACTTCAATACAAATCTGAAACTTTTCATTTCATGACTATTTATGTGACTAGTTTCTATGGCTATGTCTCTCCATCTTTACATCAGCTGCTTCGTGTGGCCAGCTTACTCTTTCATTTTTTCCCTTCCTTTTTCCAATATATTTATTGTTTGCTGTGGGCATGTACAACTTCAAGAAACCCACATTAGTTGCAAGCTAGTCAGGAAAAGAGAAATGTTTTTCTACTTCATTTTTACTGCTAATTTGCTTCAAAAGGCAGAATGTTTTCATGTTTTAATTCCTATACTTTTTAAATATACAGCACCCTGGAAAAAAATGGATAATTCAAGCCCCTCTTTATCTGGATAGAAGAAAATGTGTAATTATAAAGCTATTCTTATCCTTAGCAGGCATTGACAACCTGCTGCAATTTCTCCTGCTACCAGTTAATTTCTACCAAAGCAAAGGCTTGAAATTTATGTGGCAATATCTATATAATTTGTGAAATTTGTGGAACACTTCCATATATGAAATTGTTTGGTTCATTATTTAAAAGACACAGCAACATTTTAAAAATTGAGAAAATTCAATGAAATTAAGAATCTGAGTGGATAAAAATATCACTTTCATTTTATAATTACTGTATTATTCATAGAAGTCCAGTTTAAAAATGGGCTTGAGTGGGCTTGTTTTGGTTAGCTGTATAAAAACAGGACATTTTCAAAAAGGCTCAGATTCCAGACAGATATTCAATGCTGAGAAAAAAACCTGGATACAATTTATTAATGCACTTCCTTTTTGTAAGTTCAACATTTGATTTAGTTTTTGCATTAAATATGTGTTTCTTTGCCATTTTCTATGAATCTATATACAGATATTAATTTACTGCGGAAGATACTTTCTTGATGTAAGGAAATTTTAAATAAAATGTTAAAGCTAAAAGCAGAGAATAATGACTGAAATCATATACCCTATATATTCCAGACCCATATAAGTATTTACATACAACAACAGGCCAGTGTAGAAGTGCACAAATTTTATCCAAAATAAGGAAAAGAGTTTTCCCATAATTAGGTCTTCAACACAACTGGTTGTGTTGCACAAATTTTGCACTTGATGTTCTTTAAAAGAATAAGCAGAGGCTCATGTGACAGCTTTTTTACTGGTTTGTTTTCTCTTTACAAAAGGTGTGTGTTATGCTTCCTCTTCAATCTAGACATATGTCAGCCATATAACAATCATGATATAAATACCATCTCACCTCCATTCCCCAGTTAGAAAAAGAGAACTAATATAGAGACTTCAACCTTTACAAGGACATTAATATGCAGACAGAACTCACTAAACTTGCACAAACCTGTGCAAGATTTTTGATAAACACAGGTGCTTAGTTTCCTCCAAATGTACAGCTTCATCATATTTCTGAAATTTTTACTATGGTGTACTCATACAATAAATGCTGATTGAAGAAAAAACTAGAAATTTGATGTAACACTGCAGTAATCTTAACTTCATTTCATATTTCTGAATCATCTCCTAATATCTGACTTTTCTGTTTAGAATGCACAGATAATACTGAGCTCAGAGCCAAGACTCCCTCCTTTGTGGTGCCAAGTGTACCACAAGTGCTGTGTTCCCCACAGCTGGGAGATTCTGATGGCAGTGGACCAAAGCTGTTTCCTTGACATTATGGGGCAGCCACTGAGACCCTTCAAAGGCATCTGTAATTTTCCTCTTCTCATATTTTGGATGTAGCAAAGTACATGAGAAAGCTGTACCTATCTGCAAGAGATTCTTCTCCCTTTTATAAGCAGATCCCAATGCTAAAAATTAGACAAGCCCTCTAAAAATGACACTAGGGAATTAAACTTTGCTACAGGATTCAGTTGTCCCTTTTGCTCAAAACCCAGCATGAAAGCCACCAGCCCTATGCCCCTCTACCCACTAGGGACCTGAAATTCTCTCTTACTATTGCATTTGACTTTGAAAATTGTATTCTCTAGTCTAGTTTGGGCTCTTCTTAATTTGTAGATTTCCTGTAACAATTGCTGTAATTAATATTACAAATCTGAACATTTGCTGTGCAAGAGCCAAGACTTTTTACACCACCTCTTGTCACATCAGTCATATATAATTAAATGGTAAATAATGTGTCCAGGTGTTTTCCTTATCCTACACAAATCCTACAAATTGGTCTTCTCTTGGTCGCCCTCTAATTTTAGTGCTGGCAGTCAAGGGCTAGGCAGGGATATCATAGATTGCTTGAGACATATAATAGGGAGAATTTTCTCCTAAATCATCTAGCTCAGTAGATGCAAGTATCATAAGCATATAGAAAAATAATTAACAATTTAAACAGTAAAAAATGCCTTATGACCACTGTGGACTAGCCTTATGGAAAAGAGAGGGAAACACTGGTTAAAGAACTTGAAACTAAATGTCAGCAAGCTACCCACTTAACAAATAGCATCCTAATTCCTTCTTTGCTTTCTATGCTGTCACTGTAGCCATATAAGGCACAGCTTCTGCCCCCAAGGTTTTTATTTTCTGTAGAAAACAGGAGAATTCAAGTAAGTAAAGAGAACGCTGAAAATATTTGGGGGAAAAAGCAGACTCTTATGCACATTCTGCTCATCCCAGAATTATTGCTGGGTTCTCCTCTTTCCTCGTCAGACATGGAAGCATCAGAGAACTTGCAGGCCAAGTAGGGACCATCATCTTTTGTTCCTGGACCTCAGTGAGGAAATATCCATTAAAGCCAAGAGCTCGACCTCATAGAGGCAGAGGAGGTAAGGAAGACAAATGAGCCATAAAGTCATCACTGCCACCTCAGCAGTGAAGGGTCCACAGAAACTGCCCAAGCCATCAGGAGCCATGTCCAACAAGACGAAGGCTTAAAAGGTAAAATCTCAACAGACAGGTTAAAATGTATACCAGAAGATGGAAAAGACAGTAAAAACAATGCAAAAAATTATTTGACACTTTATTAAAGTGTCCTGCTATGTTTCCGAGGAGGAAAGCCTTATGCTGAAGCCTGAGTATGAGTTCAGAAAAAAACCCAGCCCAAACAATTGCTTATAAAAACAGAGAACTTCCATGGTTATCTCCCTGCAGTACTCACTCTCTAAAATCATTACGTCAATGCTCATTACCTCTAAAAACTCTTTTTTCAAGCCAAACGTCTGAGGACAAATTCTCACAACAGTCTCTGATTCAGCATGTGGGTCATGCATCGTTTCCCCTCTGCCATACAAAGCATCTGTAAACCATAGCTATATCAAGGCCTTGGTTATTCAATAAACACAGACAGTTCTTTTAATTAGTTTTTCCTTGTGAACAGGCACATGGAAGTGACCAAAATTCACTTAGGACATGCTGTGTGCTTGAATGTTAAAATCAGCATGATTGCTGCTACTGGTAAATAACACAGAGATTCCAGTGGTCTGTTGGCATAATCATCATACACCTGGCTCAAAATACCTGTGACTTAGAAGCACAAAATAAAAATTAGATTAGAATTCTTCCCTTAATTCTGGAATAAATTCTGGAAGTACTACATAGTACAATTTAGATAGGGACTTGCAAATTGTATTGATCAACTATGTATCTCATACAACACTTATTTTTTCTAGTATTAAATTTAGGCCATTTCTAGTGTTACTGGACAGACAATGTCAGCAAATACAAACTTTTGAGCTTAAAGTTTCTTTTAAAATACAGTTTGACTTCAACCTTTACAAGGACACTTTATGTAAAACTAACTCACAAACATTTCAGTTCTAAAATGTTAATGCACTACAAGGTTAACTGCTCCTATTAATCCATTAAATAAGAACTGTGTGCCCTTTCTTATATTAACCATTATTTACTTATTTCATTCTTATGTCCAAAGTCCAAAAGCTCTTACCTTTGTTACAAAAACTAACAAAGCGTTACCTAGATCTTACAAAACTTCAACTGGTTTCTATTTGTATGCCTTCATTTATACTAAAAGTCTGGGCATAAAAAAACCCAATGTGGCAAGCAGGGTGGTCAGCAATTTTTTGAGATCACTAGCTGGAGCAGTACAAGTCAAAGAAGCGAACATATCTCTTTTTTTTAGGTAAAAAAAATATTTCTTTTTTTCCCTTGCCTGTGATTTGAGAAGAAGAGAGGAGATTTTTATGTGCATATGTAGCAATGGCAAGCAGCTGTAAAAACCTCCCACCCTAAAGATTGATGAATATGTTTCATTAACACCAGCACATCTGAAAGACATTTGACACTTTGGAAAACCAACTATGGTTCTTTAAAATGCCCCAGATGAAATACCTCATAATATGATTATTAATGGCCATCCTAGGAGCCTCTGGTGCCTTCTCTATTTAAAAAGTTATAAAACCTTAACTTCTGATTATACTTGACCCCAGTCTAAATGTTTATTTTGCTAAGAAATCTGGAACTATACTTGCATGAGGAGTTGTGAGATCTGCACCAGCAAGATTTAAAAAGCCTTTCTGAAATCCACCGTTTATGTTCTTTTTTCTATTTATGACATTAATGACCACCACATCCTTTGCATATCAAACAATAGAAAACCACAAAGCAAATACTTTGTGGCCATCCCATGCCATATTCATTGAATGGCTGTTAAGAATGAACACATCTATGAGGTTCAAAATCTGGTTTTGAGTGTAGAATGAAGAAATCCAGAATCTGAACCAAGTGGGGATCTGTTTTCTACATTTTCTGAGTGCTTCTAAATCTAAGGCAGCCCTGGATGGAGGCAATGCACCCAGTGCTTGTAGAGGAAGAGTCCTGCTACATGTGCCAGTGGTCTGGGTGGAGGGCCCTACAGGATGCCTGTCTCACACCCCTGGAGAAAAGACTGGCCTCCAGTGATACACGTGGTAGCAACTGAGGACAGCCAGGCAGACTCAGGTAAGCTCAAAGGCTTTTGTCCATTCAGAATGAAAAGTACATTGTACTTGACAATAAACCTGCCATTTGAAACCTCGGGGGCTTCAATCTTATAAATAATAGAGTTCAGAGAAGAAGGGTTTGCAAGTCTGCATTGTGCTGCCCAGAATTCAGATTTATGTAATGCACTCATAGGGACCTGGTGCTGAAATGCATGCAAGTGTTGGGGCATTTGAGATTCAAAGCCAATATTGCCCAAAAATATGCAATGCAACACTAATATTTCTCTCTGTTATGCTGTTTTCCCCAGCTGCTGTGAGAGCATCCATCACTCAATGGCAGGTCAGAGCTATCCAGTCCACTGCATGCACTAGTATGGCTTTTGTTTTCTGTTGAAGATGCTGTTAACTAGCATGATGTCCACACCAGAGGAAACTATGTAAAATGAGCCAAAGAAGGTGCACATTACTAAGCACACTGAAACAGTTTTCATTCATTAGAGCTGATAGCAATTTCTTCTTTGTATATACCAGCCTACATATCTTGAGAAAATTAGAAAAGTAGGGTTACTAACTCTCCTGTATTGAACAAGCATTTGAAAAGATTGGTTTATAAAATATATAGAAAGAGCTATGGCTTAGAAATGTAATAACAAAGGGTATGAAACTTCTATTATTTTTCTTTGATCATCAAGAGAAAAGTTGCAGCAGTTCTACTGCAAAATGAATTAGTCCCTCAAATGCTTTCAGGCATCAAAATAATTCCTACTGTTTTAGGATGTGAAAAATTGTTTTGAAAAATTCAGCAGTATAAAAAAAGAATATGTTAAGCACATTAAAGGCTGTCTGTTCCTGCAAGTGCATTCAGAAAATAGGGAGCATTTCTTTAGCTCCCTATTGCACTTTAAAAATGCAGAATACTGAAATGGCAAGCATGAAGCTAACTGTCAGGCCATGCAGTTTCCCTGTGGAGAGGTTATCACATGCAGCTTTGCTGCCTTATTCATTGCTTGCAGCTCTTCCAATCAGATAACCTTAACAAACATGGTGCTATCAATTGCCAGATGTGGTACATGCTATGCAGCATCTAGTTTTTGACAGACTAAAATGGAACAGACAATTCTTCTCTTTATGTAATCAACCATCAGTCACACTATGAGATTCACAAGGAGTATCTGGAAGTGCTGTCAAGTGCCAATTAGTGATGTTGCTAACCCAAAAGGTAAAGAAGATTGTAGAAGAAGCAGCCCAGTATAATTCTCCACTCCAGTGTCCTTAAAGTGGGCTATCATTTATGAATGTACTCCTACAGATGAAAGAGAAATGGGAGGTCAGTGGTTCCTGTCTTCAACAATCTTCTGCAATCTTGTCATAATGAATTGTAAATAGTATCACTATCAACCTCCTCTTCCTGCGCTGGAAACCAGCGCAAAAGTCTCCGCAGAGCAAGCACTGATAATGCTGCTCCTCAGGACAAAGCTAAGGCTGCCCTCTGTCCTCTGCCTGTCATGCTGTGTGTGGGTCTGCATGGCTGGGGCTCACCCTTTCTGCCTTGCCACATCCCCCCGCTCTCCCGTGGTTTTGGGGTATGTTCACACCACGGATATGCAGGGCTGAAATCCTGAGCTGTTTATCATTTGAAGACAATCTGAAGATTGATGAACAATCAATGGAAACGTCTTCCTCCCTCTCAGAGCAATTCTCAGCACAATCTGGCAAAATGTCATTATCACCTAATATGGTTTTATCATGAGGTGTTCCTGCTTTCAGAACAGCAAATGATTTTTACAAGGTCAGAAGCAGAATATCAGGCCTGGGTGTTGGCCATCTTGAAGTGCATAATGAAGACATGTTCTTCAAAAGGCAGCATTACTCTGGTGCACAGAGAACACCTGACAAGCTTGGATTTGAAGTGACCAGCCTATGTGCATCCTTTCCTTTTAAGGGTTACAGTATCCAGTAGTCAATGTAGATACAATGCATTATTAATTAGCATATACAAACCCTATTTATATTAAAAAAGCTTGCTTAGTGAAGGAGACATAATTCCTGTTATTACCATTCCAAATAGCAAAAACCAAATATTTTCTACAGAGTAATAAGAACACAAGATGAGAGCAGCAAGCTTGGAATATATTTGTACTCTACACACTTTTTTTTTTATGTGGGACCACTATTTTTCATCGTAAATTATATATGCTAACAGAATTTTTCTGAGTGTACCTATGTTCCTGAATGACAATTTTCTGAAAGGGCAGTGCTGAAGAGACTTATCATATTGATGTATAATATTTAGACTACACAGCTATTATATATGCAATAGGCTTGAGACTTCTTAAAATATACCTGCATGGAAGGGGTGCCAAATTGCTTCAGAGCTGCCTGGGAAAGCATAAGTCGGTGCAGAAAACTCTACACCACGAATCCCTGAAACAGTTTGTATCAAGCCAGCAACGTATATGTAGAGTCATGCTGCAGAGTTCAGTGAACCTGGGGCATCTCTCTACTACCACTGGTGCAAATACCACTGAAAACAGATGTTGTATAAACATAAAAAAAAAGTTGAGCAAACTTTGAGCTTTTTCTTGTATTGGATTCTATTGGAATGCAATGAAAAAGTCTTGGTAATGAGAAAAGACCAGATCAAGCTGGCAAATCATCTCCCCGTGTCATAATTTAGCAAATGAGGAAAACTATTCCCTGGAAGGTGCCAGACAATTAGAGGACAAGTCACAGCAACAAAGGTGTTCCTACCCAGAGCGAACACTTTGTCAAGGAATGGAAACAATTTACAGTGTTTTCAGAACTGTAGTTCAGGTCAGTTCATTTTTATACTCTCCCATATGGTTCTGCTCCTTCTATTTCCAGAGTGAACCCTATTTACCTGGACGGGTACGACAGAAAATATATTGTTTGCAGAGAAAGTGAGAGTCATCAATAAAGAAAACTTCTCAAGATAGGTATATTGAGTATGTGTATTAGCTTGATCTGACAAGGGAAGAAAATGGCAAACAACTTGTTTTCTCCTTGAGAGGCATCTGAGAGCAGAGAAGCGGTCAGGTGCTGTATTGTGCCTTCTGGAGGCTCAGCAATAAAAGTACAGTTTGGGTGGAGAGAGCAAATAAAAGTGGCTTCCAGGCACATTTTTGTCTTTATGAATCTGAGCCTGGCAAAAGACCAGACATCATTTGCACCAGGTTTTAACTTTCCCCGGGCATGTAAAGAGAAAAAATCTGTTCAACCCTTCCATGCCTAACTGCCAGTATGGACCACATCGAGTGGTCATAGCTGTGCTGTCATGAGAGCAGAAAGGACATGTGGGGTTAACAGCAAAATCTCTATGCCTCCACTCCTTATGGATCTGGGCTTTCCTCACCACAAATAAGGTGGTGAGCCACCTTTTACAGGGGCTTTCATCCACTGAATTACAGCAAAGCAATGCTTCCCTTGTTCCTGAGCACAGACCTCCAACCCAAAATACTATGGTTCTTACAGACACCCTTGGAAAAATTCTTTCCATAGTAAAGTTTAGGCTTCCTGAACACAGTATAATGATTGCTCCAGGTCTACACTAGATTAATACAAAGCATCCAAAATGATCAGGAAATGGGATGTTTTTTCCCCTAACAAATTGTTCGGTATGTTGTCCATACTGAAGTGACACATTAGGTTGGAGTTTCAAGCTTTTGGAAGGCAGCCATGGAAGACAGAAACCATATGATGCCAGAGCGGATTTATACTTGTTAACTTACATGAGACTGGCACAAGCCTCCAAATATTAGCCTGTGATTTTTGCAAAAAAAAAGAAGCAAGACTTTGGGATGTTAGCAGAGCTTTCATTACTAGCAGCTGCAATGGATTAATCTTAGACAGGGAACTACAGTATTTAGTTAAGGATGGAAAATAATAATAATTTAGCACCTCTTTCAGAATAGGTGAAGTTAAATGCAAAAGCAGAATGTCTCCTCCATGAAGCAGCACTGAAAAATACTTTTACATTCATGTGACATTGAGAAACAAATGACAAAGAATTTTCCATTAATAATTTAATTTGGGGGCCAAAGGGCCCTCAATAACATCATAAGCATATAACATGGAGACAAGTTTATCCCTGAGATAAGCAATCACTGTAGAGTTTCTTACAGCATGTTTGAATTTGACTCTGTGGAATTCAAAATTTAAAAAACACCCCATAAATAACCGATAGGGACAACTGCCAACCTACCTCAAACCATCACGATTTTATGCTGAACAGTAGAAGTGCAGAAAAATGAAGCTGTGGAACTGGAAAGTAGCATACTACCAGGAGGTTCTGAGCATCTCCATCTCCCATCTATGACACAGAAATGACACAGAAAGATGACACAGAAACAACACAGTCATCATCTGGCAGGATCATTAGAGCATTAAAATTTAGCCCTGGTGTCTAAAACAACACATTCAAAGATGTGATTTCTGAGGAAAATTTAGGCATCCAAGTTGACAATACATACTCCTGGTACATTCTTACTACTGGAAACAAGGATTTTTATCAGAAAGTATGAGGAGTTGAGGTGATGTACAAATCTTCTAGGGAGTTATGAAGAGAGGCTAAAAATCCAAAATAATATTTCCTATAGAACTAACCTGTGCACACCAAGCCTCCACGTAAGTATTAAGATGTAACCCTCATTCACATTCAGCAAAATGCTTTGACTCATAGGAGCTTTGTTCCTTGAGGGCTGGACAACTGGATTACTCTTTATTTTTAAAGATGGATGGTGGTGATGCTGCTGCTCATCTTTTATAGCAGTGGTTAAAGCACTCACCCAGAAACTGGTGAGCTGACTACGGTTCAGTGACCACCTCAGTGTGAGGGGGTTCAAATCTACAGTTCCAGCCTAGGCTCTGACAACCATGTTAAGCCTCAGTTGCTGGAGATTTGGGGAATGAGGGCAAAGAAGGGAAAAGAGGGGGGCAGTCTGCTTCCTGCTGAAGCTGCATGGCTGTTCAGCAAAGAATGCAAGATTTATTGGGTCAGAAAGAAAGAGAAATGGAAAAAAAAAAAGAGCTTTACTCTAGACTAAACATGAAGGCTTCCTTTGGGAAGAAAAAAAGTCATCCTCTTCAATGTTTTTAATGTTGTTAATTAATTTAATTTTAAACAAGATTTTACAGTGATGTTTCCAAATTTGTGAGATGGAAACAATTTTATTTATTTTTATTTTATTTAATTTTATACAATTATAAAATTTAATGAAAATTTCCATTTGCAGTAAACACCTGATGAAAGGCAGTGGTGGGATGCAGAGCCACATGCCACTCTGAGTGTCACACTGCCCAGCACAGTCACCCCAAGAGCTGGCCCATGTGCCTGGGGAGTGAGTATGAGAAATGGGAGGTGGCCTTGGGCTGCAGTCCCCAACAGGCTCTCTGCTCTCTTCCTGCCAGCTGAAGGACACCTGGGATAGAGGAAGCCCCAAAACTGGGGGCATTCAGCTACACCAGTACCAGGTGCTGGTCCTGATTACTGAGATTCATCACTAAAGGGGGTATGGTACAATAGAAATCCAGCATTGGAGCATGGACAAAGGGAATGAAATTGTAGGTGGAGCACTAAAATCAGCAGCTTGCTGCAGGCAGTCTTTGCTGGGAAGAGGAGCTGGGCTCCTTGATGGTTTCCTCACACACTGCTGCCTCCACAAGCTCGACAGCGGACAGCAAGGGGGGAAGAAATGGAAACCAGAATAAATCTGAAACAGACCAATTAAAGGATTGTCTAGTTTCTTAAAGCAGCCTAAAGCCTTGTGAGACTGGTATTTAGTACGCTTTTTAGTGTATTAAAATACTGTTTTGCTTTCCAGATTCATTCACAAGCCAGGTTACAACCATCACTGCCTTCCTAATTTCTCACTATTATTCAACCAGGCACTTCAGTTAGTCACTATGTGGGACAAAACATTTAGTGATGTCACAGGTTTACTGATTTTCTTTTTAATTCCATCTCTGTTTTATTTAATCCTCAAAAGTTTGGAGATCAGGAGCTATGCAAAGAATTGTCTCTTTGTGAAAAGCTTACTTTGGTTGGCTGTCAGTGAATTTGTAGCCACAGCAAAGGCTCTGATACACCAGGGAGAAAATCATGCTTTTACCTAATCTAACCAAACCAACCTTGGTCAGATTGATTCAGTTTCCAGCCTTGGCTCTGACCTCACCCTTACCCTCAATCCTGCCTCACTTTCACACTGAGTATTTTATACAGCTTCTATTTTCTCCCTGCATTGCTTCTACCAGCCCCCCGCTGCCCCCACCCCCCCCAATTTCTATGTTCTACTCATCAACCATTGCTTTAGAATCTTCAGGCTGGATGGGCAGGCATGCGGTGCTGGCAGGTGGTGTAGCTGTTAGGCAGCCTTGTGTATCACAAGAGATCTAATGCTATCAAATTTCTTTTCCCCCAAAGACCAAAGAGAGCAAGCCTTTGTAAGCATGCAGGAGGGGGATGAAAACACTTTGTCTCCTGAGCAGCCAGCCTTTGTCATTTTACAAATGAAATCACTTTGGAAATTTAGAGAATTAATATCATAATGAAGACGGGAGTACCCATTAGGGTGGTCTAATGTTGCTCTGGAGATATATGATGGATGTCCAGTTGCTGTAAGCCCTTATTTGCAGAGAGTCACCTCTGTAGTTGCCATTATTAGGAAGATGTCTGAAGCAGAGGATCAGACACAACCATTGCAAGATGAGATAGTGTTTGACTGGTTTCCAGGGAACCGAAGGATACAGCCTTAGTTGTACCTGTCACTATGGCTCCCAGCTTTTTTCCCCCTTAATGTCTTTTTTAGCTGTAGGAAGTTTCTCTTTAAAGATTCACTGCTTCTCTAATAGCACGAAAAAGCAGGAATAGGAACATAAAAAAATGTTACCTGGATTGCAAAGAAGATTCCACTTATTGCAAAACAATTGGTATAGTTCATCATCAAAGGACTGCAATATGCTGCACTAGCCAGCTTTTGCAAATAAAGATAACCACGAGATCTAACCTGTAGTGTATTACTTGTAGTAACTGGAAATATTCACCTGCTGTGTCCACTTCTGGAGATACCTAAAGCACTGTCAGAGCAGTGATGCCATGATTGCCATTCCTGGAAATACAGCCTCAAGAAAGTAGTACTTCCTGGAATTATCTTAATGGGCAATTGAATCATCATTTCTAGCACTCCAGCATCTTTCCCAGAAGGACAGTTTTCCACAGGCAATGATTCCAGTTAGAAACAAATGTGAATATCCAAACTTCAATTCTTTTCTCTTTCTGATTGGTTTGCAGAGAACAGAAGCTTTAAGCAGATGTTAAAATTAGGGAGAAAGGCACCCAGGACATGAGGCTGGAAGATGTCCAGTATAGTGATTTACCTGCACTTCATTTTATAGTAGCTCTTCTACCCAGGTCATTTATTTTCTTCCAATTATCTGTGTTCCTTTAATAATTCTCTACTGGTCACTAACATTGCTGCTTTGTTGTGTTATTTCCAGGGAAGCTTAGGTGTTGGTGTAAACTGTCATAGCTGCAATATCTTCCATGAGGATTTACACCAATGAAGTGCCTGTGTTTTAAGAAAATCAGGTTAAATTCAGTAATGACTAGATTTTTTTTCAGCTATAGAAGTATGCAAGGCAGCATGTTGTTACTAACCTTTTCAAATAAATGTGACATGACGAGTCCACACTTTGCTCTATATATAATCAGTACTGATTTTGGGGAATAATCAGTGGTAAATAAATTGAGTGCTGTTGAAATACCCTTTGTGTGTGTTCTCATGAATTACTCATGAAACAGGGGTTACAAATTTCTGCCTCTGATACCCAGTATTGGAGATGTACTGCTTTTTTTTTTTTTTTTTTGCAATATATGGAGATAGAAGGTGTGAGGATTTTTTTTTTTATCTGTTGTTTTGTTTTGGGATTTAGAGATTTTCTACAAAATTCTAATTGTTTCCCCTAAATCTTCAGTTTAGTGGCCAAATTCACCTTGGTGGGAGCAAATGCAACTCTATTGATAGCACTGGAATTCTCTCTGCATATGTCAGCGATGAATTTGTCCCCATATTTATTGGAAATACCTGAGCTGCTGTGATGTGATGTGGTAAATCATGCTGAGAGCAAATCAAACAGACAGGCTGTGGCTGCATCACTATTTCATACAACTCAGGTCATAATGGACAGGACAATGCTGTAGTGTGAAATTCACTGCTAAGGAAAACACATTCTTTCTAACCTTTTATGAAAATACTCCTCATCCTTTAAAGGACAATTTAGGCAATGTGACCACTGCTGGAACCAGTGCAGGAGCATTTAGAAGGCAAAGAGAAAAACAACATTGCTCAAGAAGAGAACAAGTTGCATGTAGATATTCCCATGCTTTTGCTATTCCAAAATTCCCATCAACTGTTGCATACAGCTTCGAGAAATAAAGCTATTCAGTTTACTACAGTAAATGAGAGCAATGCAACATGCCAGTCTTCAAGCCCAACAAACTATAAATGTAATATCAGATGGAGAAGAGCTAATGAAAACAATCACATTAAACATAGCTCTTCAGTGCTTGGTGCTCAATAAGTGAGCAGCAGGCTTTCTCTGTCTAGCTTACAGAAAACAGGAGGTAGCAGTTTGCAAGGAGCAGCGTTTTAATGTGATTGGACTATAACAGACAATCTATTTACAGCATGCTCTGGGGAGCTTATAAACAAATGTTGAGTAATTTCAGCCAGCAGTAATTACCCTTGCAGCTGACAAGGATAGCATGATACTTTCTCCTTCACCTTCAGCCCAGTCCAGAAGGCACTGTACACAATGGCACTTCTAATTATTTCTGCATTTCTATGGCTAAAGACCAAAGTGTGTTATTAGAGAACATTTTAGAAGCTTTTTAAAAGCTTGTTTATTGGGACAATTAAAAGTCATCACTATGACAGCAAATAAAAGGTTCCATTCCCAGGCACGCAGTTGCAGCTGGGGGTCTGCCTGCTTACCTTGTAAGCCATGTCCACACGAGGCAAAATTTACAGCCGCCCCTCACTGCTGCTAACACCAGTTCAATGGCATCGGTGCTACCAAGGTGGGCAACCTTCGCAGGTACAGAGAATGGGGCTTTGTAAATATCATGTTGTCTAACTCTGATTAGAGAACATTAAATAAAAATAGTACTTAAAATGCTGTCCACTCACCTGTGCTTGAGCTCCAAACACAGTCAAACATAGTGGGGGTGAAACCCTTGTAGCTGTAAGATATTTTTGCAGAGTGCCTGTGGTGCAATCAAAGCTTCAGACAACATGGCATTTTGTCTTCTGTTGAAAGAAAATTAAAAGCATGTTCTAAGACATCCATTAGCACTTAATTACTGATGAAATACAATGGCTTGGATTTTTTTCCCAGGCACTGGACACAAAAATAGGTGATATCTGGGCTGGAGTCAGCTGCAACAGTGAGTCAGAAGGAAGGCAGGGGCAGAGGCAAAGAGAGACCCTGGCTATGCTGGGAGAAGGTCAGGGTGCTCCCCTCTGCATTTCTCCCACTGCTGGTGATAAGCCCTTTTCCCTACCCATGGCTATGTGAAGGCAAATCTAGATCTTTTAATTTCCCCAAATCATCAGTAACCTATGCAATACTTCAAAAGCCATCTCCGCACTGTTACAGAACACCCCAGAGCATCCAGGCCACATTCACCGACATTTCAAATGCTCACTCTCCATGGCACAGTCCTCTGGCTCCACAGGCAACCACAGGCACAGTCTGCCCACAGCCCTGCTCTGTGCCCAAGCCTGCTCCTCCAGAAGTGGTAGAAAGCACTGGTGAGCTGCCACTGTGATAAAAGGGTGCAGAGCCTGTCCAATCCTAAAATGTAGGTGCTTTTTGATCAGTAACTTACAGAGAGATACAGCTGTGCCAACAAAGGAAGGAAGGTCTCCAGCCTCAGGGAGACCTCTGGAGGTTACACTGTCCTGAGCAGTCTCTTATTTGGCCCAAAGCACTGGTTTTCCTCCCCAGTTATGTCCTATTTACTACATGATTTTCTGTTCACACTGTGTGTTTTGCTGTGAAAAAACACTACAGTTATTTCCAACAAGTATATTTTAAAATGTACAAAAAGCTACTCATGGCAAGTCATCATTGGAGTGATTGCTGTAGGCAGCGATAATTAACGAAATTATTGAGTCACAAGACTGTTCACCACAAGAACTTCTATTTAACATTGTAATACAGTCATATAAGAGCCAAACTACCCAAAAGCAATTGGGAGAGGCAGTGAACTGTGATGTGTGCTGGTTTGCAAACACCACTGCACAGTTTGGTGTTTGCTGAACTCCCATCCGCCTCAATAAATTCAGTTCAGGTTCCTGCTATAGGAATTGACAGCAGATATCTAATCCCCAAAAGTGGATTATTTACATTTTTTTATATGTTACATTGCATTACATCCTGTCATGTTGCATCTCATCACAAGAAGATATAATATCGCATAACATGATGTGACATGATGACAGACATCAGAAATGTTTTTTCTTGTTTTGGGTTTTTTTGAGATTTTATACCTACTATCCAAAATATTTCAGAGTGATTTCTAGGAAGATGGAGTGGATAAGGTTTAAGCCTGGCTTACATGTTTGTCTGGCAGCTGCTGCTCTGTCTCTCCCAAGCATTGTTTAAAAGGAGCCACCTTGTTTTGCAGTTTCATGAAACCTCAGCATTGCAATTTTACACGTATTTTGCAAATATTTTTAAAAGATTCATTAGGAGGGAAATCAGCAGAACACATGTTCAATAACAGCACAAACCGACAACAGCTGCTGCAAATTACCTTGTCTGAAAGGAACCCCCAGCAATGCATTGCAAACTTTAACAATGTACTCGAGCTGTTGATTGCTTGCGCTGCCGCTCGCCACTCGTCTCTGAGACACAGTTGGTGGAGGAACATTAATTTGTCCTTGTTCTTGAGACTGGCAGGTGTCACTTTGCCCAGTGTGGGACATGAGTGACAGATATTTTGCAGCTGATGAAATGAGAATGCAGAAATTCAAGAGTGCCTCTGGGATTTCAGTGGTCATTTGTGGCCAGCACAAGGGCAGGGCCCGCTGCCTCGCTGGCGCAGCACTGGCTGAAGCTGCTGTTGCTGCAGGCTGCCGCAGATCCACACCATTTTAAATAATATTGGTATTATGAAGCCCTTCCCACACACACACACACTTGAGGGTATTGTGTGTGCTTTGCTTTTTTTCTAGGCTGATACTGGCTGGGAGATTGTTCTAATTGTTTTGTGTTTTGGTTTGTTTTTTTTTTCTTCTGTCCTATGCTCAAGCCTTCTTGAAAAGGATTTTACCTGCATCTGCTATCTTTAATTCTTTGGATAACATAAATAGAATTTAGTAAAAGTGATACATAAGCTAACCTAGAGGAAACTGATTAAAAACAAGAGCAGCATTTAAAAATGCAATTAATAAAATCCTCTTGTGATACAGCGGTATAGGAAGAGAGTGGGTAGAATTATATCAATTGAAACGTTTCTTTCATCTAATTTAAAAAAACAGAAAAATGTTCAAATTCCAAGCACAGATGCACAAAGCTTGGTGAAAATAAAAAAGATATAAGGAAATGAACATCACTGCAATGTTAAGGAATTAAGAATGAGAATTTTTGTATTTTAACACTATCCTGCAGTCACATTTATCTTTCTTTTAAGTCTTAGAGCATTTTCTTTGCAAGCAATATAGTGGCTGGGATTACTAACACCATCCTCCTCCTCCTTCCCCCAAGCCCCCCCTGTCGTAAAAAAAAAAAGAGATTTAATTATAACTACAAGGAAAAGAAATTGTCCACTGTTGAAGCCTCTAGATATTTTCAACCTCAGTTTAAATAATGTTGGGGTTTTTTTTCAATTCAGCAATGTGGAAAAAAAAAAGGGGGAAGGGATTAAAATATTCAGTATTTTCTAAAATACTTATAGTACAAACAGGAGCGCATACCAAAAAGAAAACAATTCTTTAAATTATTTAGCTTTTAATTTAAACTACATATGATGTTAAAGGGGGTGATTTTTGAGTTTCAGGACTCATTTTGCTAACTGTGTTAAATGTAGTGTATATAGAACAGTGTAATCCATAGAACCACTAACAGCATTTTCAATTGTGATAAAACCGTATTAACATATTTGCCTCTTTAATGATTAACTGTCTTTGAATATTAAGAGATTTTTAAAACATCTTATTCACACTGAGGAGGCTGCAAAAGCCTGGGCTTTTTCGCTGTTTTATAAGTGAGGCTTCGTTTGATATGCATTCTGATTTTAAAAGAACCATAATATTTTAATCGATCTCTCTGTAAAGATCATGATTATTATAAATGAGATACAGTCATGCACATCAAGCCTGACTGGTAGATAGGAGGTCATGAGTCAGGAATTATATGAAGAGGGGAAGTAAAAACTAGAAAATTTTCCAACATGATTGTTTAAAGGAACAATTATGTACATTGGTACATGAATTCAAGACTTCAGTTACATGCAGAGTTATTAGCCTTCATTTTCTATTAATTTCCTTTAAATTAACCTTGAAAAAGTATCATTTCCAAAAAAATAAAATTAAATCCATACATTTATTATGACAAACATGTAATTTCATACTGAACTCTTCACATTCATGAAACAGCTGGCATTAAAAATCATGGCAGAGAAATATATCTGATGAGAACATTGATACAAACCTAGGCTGTGAAAACATTAGTTAATGTCATTTGACAAATGTCATCTTATTGTAGATAATTACTTATGTTAAATAATTTGAAACACACATAAAGATATCATCTGATATGATGCAATACAGCTCTTTAAATATAATTTCATTATCAGAACTGGAAAAATTCTTTTGAATGCATTTATTTTTTCCACCAAACATGTAGTCTCCCCAAAACAATACTGTTTTGTTTATACCTACGTGCAAACACACACAGACACACAAACAAATACATCTGCACATTTTTCACTTGATATTTCCACCCCCTACTTGCAAGTGCAAAGATATACTGCTATCCTTCAGAAAACAAATATTTTTTCTAGGTGACATGGTTCT
This sequence comes from Passer montanus, assembly GCF_014805655.1. Classification (NCBI taxonomy): domain Eukaryota; kingdom Metazoa; phylum Chordata; class Aves; order Passeriformes; family Passeridae; genus Passer; species Passer montanus. Next base: position 11,329,021 of record NW_024356504.1, on the reverse strand, counting down.
TTAATTAAACTATATTATTTATAATGATCAAATATAATTAGCAGTAACAAGTATTTAATTAAAACAAACTGCTTTCCTTTCAAATTTTTCCAATCCATTGTACTTTAAGGCCATAGCTTCCCCCAGTAGATCACTGTATCACAACAACTAAAAACAAGTATATGATTAAAAGATAGTCAGCTGCTGCTTCATTTCAGACAGATGAAAATAGGGAAGGTAAACACTGGAGATCCCAATTCATATCCTGAATTCATGTCATGTACAAATCCTATCATTTAAGGTATCACTTCCAATGAAACAATACTGTTAGTGGTTCAATGTGCTTTAGAGGTGCCTTTAAGTACCCCATTTGATATTGTTATGCGCTGAGACATTACCTGAGTATCTTTGATTATTACTGAGCGAGATGAGAGGAACGCGCGCTTTCACCGGACTCATTGACAGCGAGGTGCTATAACAACTCTCCTGTAATTAATTGTGAGTGAAAGGGGGTTTGGTTTTTGCAGCCTCGTAAAACTTTTCCCACATGGCTGAACCCACGGTCAGGAGACGTTAGGCAACATTAACTGCCTGCACATTTCTGCAAGGCTCTGGAGGAAGCGGCTCGGCACTGGGGCTCCAATTCTGAAAACCCCGGGACACAAGACATCAGCGTCTACCTTTCATCTTAGCTGAGATTTGGAGAGGGTTCAGACCACAGAGGCTCCTTAATTCTCACTAATTCATTTGCTTTCCTGATTCACTTGGCTTGGGATAACCTGCGAATGATAATGAACCTGTAAGGGGAGCGCTTAGTCCCTTGCCTTTGAATGTGCTCGGCATGGATTGAGGGCTTTCTGTGAATCTTGCAAGAGGAAAAGAATCTTATTAGCACTGATTGCCAGTCATGAGGTTGCCTCTAAAAATTGCTCTTGTATTTTTAACTCTTGCTTGCTTACAACAACCCCAGCTAAGGAGAGAGATGAGTTGTTTACACATTGAACACGACATTGTTCTCAACATTTACTCATTTCTCTTTGCAATTTGATCTAATCATAACACATTTGCTTTATGTATGTCATTACAATACCACTATGAACACTTCATCATTTTTCCCATGATTATTCTACAAGTTCATAACTGGCCAAGTCCTCATCTCTTCACCCCCAGCTAAACATCCTCTTTGCATAAATGCATGCTCTCTAATATAAAGGGTCTAATTTCCTTTTTTTCCTTTTCTTATTAACCATTTCAGCAGGGCACAGCTGTACTGCTTTTTGTGTTACTAGGGAATTTCAAGTAGAGTTGTTGTTGTTGTCTCATGTTCATTTTTTTTTAAATAAACATACTGTGGATCTAGATACAAAAATAATTCAATCTGGTGAGATTATCTGAAAATAAAACTGGAAGTAATGGCTTATTTTTGCTACTCTTTGATAAATAAATATTGATACTATGATTTTTTAATTTATTTTTTTCCATTAATTTATGTGAATTTAGGTGACTCTACAGAAGAAATGAATGAAACCCAATCTGTGTCAGAGTGATTCAGTTTAGACAATCAAATTCATTCTCAGGTCAGCAACTGCTAATGGCTGGAAGGTCCAGTTTCACATAGGTCCTTGTTATTACTAGAACCAAATTCTAACTCTTTCTCCAATCCTGTGAGTTCCCAGTACTAAGCAGCATGTTCTACTCTCTTCACATCCTTAAAGGTATAGATTGCTTTAAACCTACCTAGGAAGATTTACAAACGGGCAACCCATCCTTTCTGCAAAAATGTGGTGCTTTTCCGTTGTTTATAGCTGTTTAAAATGACCTATGTGCAGTTCTAGAAAACCAGTGCTTCAGCTTTGGCATTTAGTAACAAGAGAGCCTTATACATCTTCCATATCTGGGACACCTACCCACTAGCCAGAACTGAATGCTGCTTTGCTGAGACAAAGATAAAATCCTTTTGTGATGATTTATTTACCTTGTGTCTAGGTGGGGGCAGTACAGTGTTTGACTAAATAAAGACAATTACTTCCAGTTTCAGCTAATGAAATAATTCCCTCAAATCCTCTTGAAATATGATTTTTATGCTTTTCTGCTCTGATTTGCTGTTACCTCAAAAAAATTTCAAAGTGACAAAATATTGCACCCACTCTTTCTCAACAGAATTTGCCAAAAAGGATAATTATGTGAGAATGCAAGAATTCAAATTTGAACTGAAACTTCTTGTGTGGAAATACAGATTTCTATTATGTTGATAGGCTCAGCTCTTCCTCAAAGGGCATGAACAAGAGCTGATCAGCCAATGAAATTCATGTTACATGGGAATTCTGAAAATTTGACATTTGCTTGTTGAATCATAAAACATTTCTGCAGGACAGTTACCAGAAAAATCCCAACTTGCTTTGGAAATGTCACACAAAAATATCTACTTTTTGCATCAAAATGTCAAAACAAAACAATGATTTAGGCTTCTGTGTTTCAAAATGTCAACTTGGTGCTTTTATCAGTATTTTGGCTGTCTATGATGTGTAAATTTTGCTTAGAATTTATTTTAGAAAATTTTATTGAATTTTACTTTTCTATAGTAGATCACATTTTTTTGTTGGAATAATAACAGAATTTTTTGTAAAAAGTTCCTCACAGGCTTTTTTGTGTATGTATATATATACTTTTTAAATATATAAATATATAAAATAAAGCATTTTTCACTAAAATTATAAAAAACCTGAACACTATGAATTCACTAGAAATGTAGTCAACACCACAAAAAAACCCCAAAAACAAAACAACAAAAAACAAACAAACAAAAAAACAACAACAACAAAAACACCCAATCCTATACTCTCAGCAAAATATCCAACCCCCTTTTTTATTAGTAGTTAAACCTAGCTAAATAATGATATTTCCTGTCTGGACAACATGTCTCAAAACTCTCATACTCATCTTAAGAAGAGGAGGTCCTTAGGAAGAGTCCTACCATGAGCTGGAAGAGACCCAACAAGGATTCTCAAAGTCCTGCTCCTGGTCCTGCCCAGGACAACTCTGGGAATCCCACCAGGAGCCTGAGGGTGCTGTTAAAGCCTGGCTGCACCCTCGCAGAGCACCTCTGCAGGCTGGGGAAACACAGCAGCATTCCTTCTCCCACCAGTGTCCAGCATTTTGTTTATTTATCTGGCTGGTTTATTTATCTGGCTGGGTATTTTTTTTCCCGACTAGAGCTCTCTGCTTATTAAACCTTCTCTGCAAGGATAATCTTCATTTATAGCCCTCCAGTTTAATTTTGAGCCCATGCAAAGCCCTGGAAATTTTGGAACAGGATTTGGCTGGGTCCTGCTCCTCTATTAATCAGCAATTTCCACATTTTCCTCACCACTAACTTTCACTCATAGCACTTTCAAAAATTTTGCAGAATGCTGAGCAGTTTTACAGCAATAAAACACAACTCTTAACTAATCTATTACCCTTCTATGTCAGAAAATGTGAGTGAAATTGGAAAGTGGAACTCACAGGCATTTTTTAGCTCGACTTGCAAATGTGCTGGAGAAGAAATTATTTTCTCCTCTTACACTCGAGTCAAAAAGCATCATTTGGCAAGTTACACTCATTTACATACATTTTCTATTAAACTTTTCTATCATGAAATATTGCCTTTATGATCCAGACACATAATTTATTATGCAATGCACCACCACCATCATCACAGTGAATTGCATTTTACGTGTTTATACTAACAGGGAAGGTGATCGGCTTCAGCCTCCTTTTCATTATATGCATCATTCATCCTCCACCACCAAGATCTCTGGGTTCTGTAGCATATCCATCATTATCTAACTGCCAACTGTTTTCAGAGGTTCCACTGCTTTAAGCTCATTATTTCTTTAGATTGGTGAATCTACAGAGGATCTTTCCAAAACATACAGCAGTCAGCATGGCACATGTGTACAGATGAATGGTGGGGGTTTGTCCTTCACAGACTCTTTGTACCTCTTTTTTGCTCCAGAACTGCAGCATGTAATGAGCAGAAAATGCATACTTACATATCTAAAAATAATACAAATTTAAATGGCCTTAAAAATAATAGCCAAATAGTGGGATCTTTGTGTGGAAAGGCTGCTGTGAAAAAATCTAGTATACGCATTGCCCAGTAGTTTGGGGTTACCATCTCCTTATAATGCAGACCAAAGCACATAGACAAAGAGCTCTGCTAAGATAAGGAATTTCTTTCCTGTCCCCATTTACCTTGCTGTATTTAATTTAATCAATAGCTGAATGGGGAAGAGGAGGAGAATTTGATGGTTCAAGAGACTGATAATAGGATATCGAACCTTTCATCTCTGTATCATTGATTCAACATAGGAATTGACACACTGGATCAGAGCAGTGGTCCATCTCCTCTGATATGCTCTCTGACAGTGGCTGTACCAGGTGTGTTTCAGGGAGAGGTGTCAGAAACCCTGCAGTAAGCATTTATGCAATAACCTGCCCACAGCAAAGGTTTCTTAACTCTCTTTACAATTTCGCTAATGTTCACCCTTAGGGTAGTCTGTAACTCAAAAAAACTTTTACATCTTGTGGGCTGCAGCATGGGTGATATATTTATTTAAATACATATCCAACTGAAGCCTGCATTCAGCTGAAGTCTTGGCCACCACGTTGCACTGAGTTCCAGAAAAAAAATAATAATAACTTATTAATTTCAATAATTAATAACTTCATTGCACTTCTTCTTAACTTGTTATCTTATTAAATAAATAACCTCTTCTATACACTGTGTACCTGTTATTATTAGTGACCCATATAGCTCATCTTCCCTCTCATTTAAAAAAAAAATGAAACTTTTAAATTTGTCTTGAAATGAAGGGCTTTTCATGCCTCTAATCAATTACACTGCTCATCTCTATATTTCATCTATTTATGATACATTCTCTTCAAGGCACGATAACCACAACTGAATACAGTACTCCAGGTCAGGGCATACCACTGATTTATTTAATGACATTATAAGATTTTGGGCATTATTTCTCTCCCAACCCTTTTGTATCCTAACAGTTTGCTTGCTTCTTTGACCCTTACTCTATACAGAGCAGAGACTTTCATTGAACCATCCAGTAGAAGGCACAGGTCTCCTCTTGAGTGACAATAATGATGTATTTGGATGGCTTAAATTATTCCTTCTTATGTTACATTTGTCAACACTGAACCATTATCTTCACCATTCAGCTAAATTTGTTAAATTTTACCAGTTTCCTTGCTCTATATTTTGATCTTGAATTTTCTGAAATATTTGAGTTTTCTTTACAGTCTTTTTTTTTTGGTGCTTACAAGTATCACATGCATTTTCATGTATTTTCCTTAACTAAAGTACAGGAAAAGTAAACCAATTTCTGCTATGAAGTTTGAAAATCCACCCACATGTATATACATGCATACATTAACCCTCTATAGGTTCACAATGCATTTCTTTTTTATTATTCTCCTTTACTTAAACAGCTTCTAGTCCCTTCTTATGTTTTTCTCTCAAGGCTATATCCTGGAATATTTTCCAAGGAGATTTTTTCCTCAGAAATTTAGTTAAAATACATTTGTTTTGGTTGACATAACACATTCTGGTAGATTAGGAAAAAAAAATGGGCTTTCTTTATGTGTCTATGTCACTTTCTGTCACACTGTTATGTCACTATTACATAACAGAAAATCACGATACTATCATCCTGGTCCTAATTTTAGATCAGAAAGAGACATACTGAATTGGCTTTTCTAGAAACATTCCTGAATCCAACAAAATCAAATTCCACATTTGCAATTTTATCAATAATGGCTGTGTTTAATGGGATATAATCTCAAACAATTTTTTCCTAAATACTGCTCCAAGTCTCATTTATCAACCAGTACAATTATGAAGGCAGTTGTCCTTGCTGATCTGAGTAAAGTAAGTCAGTGGTCTTGATTCAGGTCTTAATGAAATGCAAGCAAAAACTCAAAGAGAATACCTCATTGGTATCCTGAGCAAATATAGTCTGCACAAGCAGTACAACAAAATGAACAACTCTTTCACTGAAGGGGTATCTGGTCCTTTGATATTAGAATTAAGGAGTTTTTATCTCATGCTAAACAAAATATTTTGCCTTTTTTCTTCTGAGTGCTTTCCTCTGCGAGGAAGAAGAAGTGCTGAGTCTTCCAGGCTTTTAAATATTCTTAACAAGAAGCATAATGGTGTGACACTAAGTATGTTAACTGGACTGCAGGTGGAAAGCTTTTTAATGCCACTCTGTGTCTAACATTATCTAAAATGCTTTGTGTTTGTTTCTTTTGTAAAACAAAACTCTGTAATCCAGGACCTACCAGGAGTGTGCTGTTCTGTCTGTGTAGACCCAAAGGTCCCTTGGAGACAGCAGCTTCAGACGAGCACAAGTCACTGCCTTCATTCTCCTCTGCAGATTGCTCTGGACTGGTGCATTTAGAGCAAACCCATCAGCTGGAAGAAAAAAAGACAGCTTAGATACACTCCAGATTTGCATCACTTCAAAGATGTTGAGGATAAAGAAGTGTCTGTGTCTCCACCCTTCACCCAGCTGAGGGGAGATGAAGAGACAGAAACCTGGGATGCTCCACGAGCTCGAGCACGTGCCCCCTCTCCTGGCACCAAGGCTTTGCAGTGCACACCAGGCTGGGAGCTGTGGGTGCCAGGCATTTCTGCCTTACCTCTGTACACACAGCCCTCACAGGCACAGATGGCAGGATGGAAGATTTAGCCCCTAGCAAGGAAAATATACATCATTCTCAACATTACTCATGCCAGAAGTATATTCAGATTAATTTGTAAAAAAATATGACCTGAAAACCTGAGACTGAGTTTCAAATGAGACATTTATTTTAAGGCTTGGTTTACTAAACCTAATTTATTATGTGACATAACAGACTTTTGCAATCCACTGCATGGCTTGATGGCTGAAGTTAGTAATTCATGTGAATAATGCTGCTAAAAAAGAGATGCTATGTGATCAATCCATGGCAGTCAGTCATGGTGCCTAGACAGCAGCTATCTTGACTGTTTTTCCTACAGCACAGAATAGCTGAGAGGACTAGTTATCTCAGCTGCAAATATCTGAGTTACAGGAGCACAGCTGGAGCATCACAGCTCCCTACTCCTGCACAGCCTATCCTATAGCTAGAGCAGCATGCCACTATTGAGGGCTAAAGATGAAAAAGTTTTTTAACTTGCTACTGTCATGCTTACAATAAAACGTACTCTCATCTTTAGCATTTCAAAGTCTTTTGGTGTTTAAAGCATAAATGTAGCATTCCTGGATGCCACCCTTGGTAGATAAAAGCAAACAACATTTTCATAAACAAGGTAAAGTGCTGCAATTGCACAGAATGCACTGAAAGTGCCATATCCAAGGCCAGGTAAAAGTGCACCCTTGAATTGCTGGGCACTCCAGAAAATACTTAATTCCAATTGAGTAAAGTAGAAGATTGGAAGGAAAAAGTTATTTCTTTAAGCAAAGAGCAGTAGAGTTTTCCCATGCATTAGGGCAGAAAATGATACTCTGTGGGAGTCAGAAGGTAATTTTTCTCCTTCAGATAAGATGTTGCACAACTGGCCAAGCACAACTCTGAATGATTTACCTACAGTGCATAAGGTATAAAATATTGCATTTAAGTCACAGCTCTTCCTGTAGGGCAGCTTCTCTGTGTCCTGCCTCGACATCTTACATTAATGTGGGTAAAAGGTAGTTACCTTTTTTGGACATACACTGAAAAATCAGCATTAAAAACACTTTCAAACATGGTCTGATATCCTAGTCCAACTAAGTGCTAGGATACTAGGATGAATGCATGAAGACTTCAGGAAGGGGTATGAATACTGTGTTTGCATTTCAGCTTCAGTAAACACCAGGCACAGCTACAAAGGGAAAGAATGAACTGCTTCAATAGTAATTATTTACAGAAGAAAATAGTTCACAAATGGAGTAAAAAAAGTAAGCAACTTACTTTTGTACTCTGTCCCTCGAGGGAATGCATTGTATCTCTATCTCACAACATGCAACTCCTGCAATTGGTAGCCTAGGGTAAGAAATACACAATTAGATAAGGAAATGTAAACAGAGAAAGATAGATTTGGCAGTGTATGGGGTCCAGTAAATATCTAGTTTTCTAGTACTTTATCAAGGATATTTATAAGTGCAGAGAGAAGAGTCAGAGGCTAAAAATATTTCAAGAACCTTTCGCAAAGCTGAATATTGGCAATGGCTGCATTGTGGCATCATTTTAAAAAAATGCTGAAAAAACTGAGAAGGCTTTCTTGCAAAATCTTGTAAATCTCTGACTAAAGAAATCACCTTACCCAACCTGTGGAGGGTCTGCCAATAGCATCTTCATTATAAACATAGGCAAGTGCACGCCTGTCAAACTCACAGTCAGGGCTGTCTGCAGCACTTGGAGGAAAGAGTCCCTGCAGCACAGGGTGTTTGATGAGAAACTCAGCAGCATCCTGGACCTCGTGGACAGACCCTGCTGGCACTGCTGCCCCACGGAACACCGGGCAGATGGAGGCACCAAGCTGGAGGTGGCAGCAGGAGCAGGGATGCTACAGGGAAGGTGGCTTCTCAATAACATTTCTGCTTCAAGCAACTTTGTTGTCAGCAGTCAAAGTTTCAGGTTCAGGGAGCTGTGGCCTCCTGAAAACAGCTGCAGGACTGATGTAACTGTTAGTTTATTTGGCAAGTTCTAATATATGGATGAGGTATTATGAGGCTTGATAAGGAATTCTGGCTTTCTGCATGCACAGCAGAATGGCTGGTTTAGTGGATTTTCACTAATTTCCCATTGCTTCAGCACAATATAAGGACCCTGGAAAAATGTATCAGACAATAAGCAGCTTCCTGTTCTCCATTTTAAAAGCCTCTCATTTCTGATGTGTTAATAGTTTTCATTCCAAGCATTTGTTAATATTCAAACATCTGAAGAAATCACAGTAATTTCTCCCTATTTCATTTGTAGCTGGACATGAAAAATGAATTGAACATTGTCAAGACTGAGTGGCACAGAAGACAAGGACTTTTTGGCGTATTCAGTGACAGTAAATCTTTGTCTTTTATCCTTCCAGGTGGAGAAGTATTTGCACCTTTTTCCGTGCTTTTAATCAAATTGCAGATGTCTCAGCTGACAGAAACTCCTCCTTTCATGAGCCTCTTTCTACAGAGGTACGGCTTAAAGATGATATAACCTCTTAATAACCTTAATCAGGCTATTTTTCATTATGTTTTAATTCATTATAATCCTAATAAGTCTGTGGAAATCTAGAATTAAAATTTGTTTCTTTAATGACTTATCTTTAAAACATTAGCCACACATGGAATTAAAATATTATTTACCAAGAAAGAAACAGATGCATTGGTAAGACAAAACATTACCCTGTTGGATCTAGAGGTTTTATTTAGGGAGAACAAAACAAAATCCATAAGGAGCTGCCCTTTCTCCTCAGCCTAAGCCCAGAAGGTAATACTGATTTGTTACTAACCCTTCAAGACACTATTTCATAGCTACTCCAACATCTTTTGGCAGCACATAAGATGTCCTGCTGCGTACAATTAACCAGTGTGCTGCTCGGGCAAGTGGTACTACAGCTCCCAGTGTGTGCACCATGGTGTCTTTGTTCTTTGTTAAACTACTGATCAATGAGGTCTCAATGCAAACACAGGGGCAGTTCTTCCATATGCTTTGGGTCAAATGCTTGCTATAGGAGCCTACAATAAAAAAAAACAACTTTCTGCACCCAGCCCATAAAACCTAAAATACCCAAAAGAAAAGGGTATCAAAGAGTTTCCAAAAGCGAGAACATTTTTGTGCATCTTAAGCCACAATCTGTTTCACTTGGGTTTCCCACTGTAGAAAAATAATTATGGTAAAAACCACAAATATTACCTTTAGTTCCCTGGGGAGGAGGTATGCCTGGAGCTGTGGGAACAATGGGAGTTTTGGGTTCCAGCATAACTTGTGGTCCAAAGTTGAGTCAAGCAGATCTTTGCATTGCAAACAATATCTGTAGCAGATTTCTGACCTCCTCACTGGCACCTCACACTGATTAGTTTACAACCATCAGTCACTACCAAACAACAGGGCTCAGATATAAAAAGGACTTTGAGGGAAGTTTTGAGATATGGGTTATCAGGCAGCACTAGATGCTGTGTTCAGGAAATGTGTTCAGCATTACTTATCTGTCCTGGATTTGGTTCAATGTAAGATTATTGACTCTTTAAATGTAGTGGAATTTTTACTGGGATTTTATGAGTTACTAGTCTACAGATCCAAAATAGTAATATTACATTGCATTGGTATTGTAGCCACAACAGCACACCAAGTGAGTAGACAAAGCTCAAGCATCAAAAAATGCACTCTGTCAAGTTTTTGTACTCCAGACAGCATTTAACCAATGTCATATGACTTAGAGATAGTTCAAATATTCAATAATTTTCCCAGTAAAGCCCAAAATGTAGAAAGAATCACACTTCAGGAGACAAAGGGCCAAAGACATATAAGAGGAAAGTGAAAGGACGAAGCATAGAGCAAGAGAAAGGATGATTTTACAGTCAGATTATATACATTTAGACTGAAAAATTATGTATATTTAATACTGTATTTGTGCCACCCTGCTCTGAAGTACTGGCTATTGTCAGAGACAGGAAATTGAGCCAGATGAACCCTAATCTAATATGGTTTCTCCTGTAATCCTATTTCCATGGAGATCTGATATTTTACTGAAGGCAGCAGAACTAACAGATTCTGTTATTTGATAATTGTGAATCTGTTTTTGAGGATCTAGCTGCAATAAATTGTCTACTTTCACTTCCTCAGATAACAAATTCTGCCTAGGGATCTTTTGAGTCAATGTGAGACACACATACAGGGCAGGCCTTCAGGCTCATGGCCTGTTTGTTACTCCCTACAAGTTAGTCTGGTTTGTGCATTTCTGCTTATCCAGCTGGAAATGAGTTAATAGAATTTTGAAGACTTATAACTTCTAAAGTCATTACTCTCTGTGTTTAAAATAATGCATTTTAATACCACATCAGTAGTTTAGTTGTTTTTCTAAATTCCTACTGTTTAAAAAACATGATACAGACCAACTGAAAGGAGAGACTTTGGAACAAAAAATTTTAAAGAAAATCCCAAGGAAGAAAAAAACCCAACAGAATTGTTCATGGTCATATACTTGCAACATAATTATCTATTTTTTTTTCTTTACAGTCTATTAAAAAAAAAAAAAAAAAAAAAAAAAAAGAAAAAAAAAAGGAAAAAAAAAGAGTTTGTATGCTCAGCACTGTTTTAAATCTACACTACTACTCATGTTTCAGAAAACCAGGCTTCTACTGCATCTGCCTGGGCACACGCACTCGAGAGGGCTCCTGTAACAAAGCCCAGGCTCTGAGCAGGGCAGCAGCGTGGCTGCTCCGGGGAAAATGGAGCTCTGCTCTGCTCCTCTCCTCTGCCTCTCAGAGCTTGGGGGATGCAGTTTCCATTTGCTCATACTCGCTCACTGAGGCTGCTATGAGGCAGCTAAAAAAATAATGAATGCTGTTAAATATGTATTAGTAACTTGTTGTTAACAATAAGAGCTAATGGGAGGACATTTCCAAGCAGTTAATGATTGGCCAGAGGAGACGACATGGGTCCTTAACGCAGTCAGTCATTAAATGTGAAGCAATACCCATGCTTTCACCCACTATTGCTATTTGCATCTTCCCTTCTCTCTTTACATCTCCAGCTTTCTGCGTGCCATTGAGGGGAATTTTATTTTCTTTTCTTATGTGCCTGCCCTATTCCCAGCCCTTAGTAACTACCACATAAAATCTCCACTCACGAGAGTCTATGAGGTTTCCAATAAATTATGCTTGTATTGCTGATTAAATGAAGATTATTACTGTTAAATATTAAAATGAAGACTTTATCCACATTTTAGCAATCATAGATGAAAAAACTACAGAGATCAGTGTAATCCATTTATTGGTTTATAGTGAAAAAGTCCTATAGGGAGTGTCACAATTCCCTGTGCTGTCCCTGAGTGCATTTTGCATTAAGACCTGTGATTCAGCTGAAAGATATAAAAAAATCACACGCAGTCAGACAGATCCCTCCTGGCTACACATCTGAGAAGGCTCAGGAGCATAAGGTCGACACACAGCAACTTCTGCTCACAAAATGAGCCCAGGACCACCTGTTTCAGATGTTAGTATGCAAAGATTTTCAAGGTCTGGAGGTTTTGACCAAACCACACCACTCTTGGGGGATCTGTTCTCTCTCTCCCTTCCCCTCCCTCCTTTTTTCCTCCTACAAACCATGCCCACAAAAGTAGTGAAAGTTAAAGGACAGCAAACTACTTCATGGAAGTATGTTTTAAGTAAGGCTGTTTATCTTGTTCCAGGTGTTTGATCCTGAAGTTGTTCAGCCATGAAAAGCAGTTCTTTGACACCAGAGTAATCTCTGGTGTTGCTATAGACTGACTTGTCACTAATAGTTACCTTTTTTGAGTAATACCTTTTTCGGTTTCTTTATCCATTGTTTCTGAGCTCTGCAGCTTAGTTCTAACTTGAAGAAAGTCACAGTGCATTTTCTTAATTACATTAACTATATTTGCATAACAAAAATGTTTTATCACATTTCATGCAAACTCTGCTGCTTACTGTTGGACTTCTTTTTATACTTATAAAAACGATCATTTTAAATAATGAGAACACTGCACTTATTTTCTTTTTTAGGTTCTTTGCTATGCATTTTTAACTATGACCTAGAACTGTCCTATAATGTCTACAAACAGATAAATCAGTTTATTAGTTATGGATGTATTTATACTCTTCCATAACACAAGCCATTCTTATTATTAAAGTTGATTTCTTTGGAAATCTCAAAAGAAAGTTTGGATGGTAGACTGCAATTTGTCAAAACTGTATAATGAAACCAAAGGAAGCAAGCAATGGTATTCCAGGTAAACATAATTTCTTAAGAATGTAGATGAGACATGAACACAAAAAGTTAGGGAAAGAGCAATCTAGTGTTTCATTTAGTAATTTTAAAATAATTTTTCTTTAGATAATAAAGCACTGGAAGGGTACAGAGTTCTCAACCACTGATGCCTTTCACTTTTTCTTTAATTCAGAGCAATAATAATTACTAATGCAGTAATTACTGAATTTTGCAGCTTTCTGTGTTTTGCAAGATTTCCATAAAAATTAATTTTATAAATTTGTATTATTCAAAAATATTTAATGAAGTTTTTTACTAAAAACTGCTTTTTCACAGCCTGTATTCCTGTCATTAACTATTGCCATTACTGATGTAAGAGGCTCCTCACTTTTCCCCTAATTGGACAAAACTAAAGGTAATAAAAAAGGAGAAAATGAAGTTGTTGAAGTCTTGTAAGGGAATCTTTAAGTCCTTTTTGGAGGGGAACAATTCATAGACCAGGAAAAGCAAGGACAAAGGAGAGTGGCCAGAACATTTTAGGACTTCTAAATACTCCTGCAGTTACTTGGCTCAGAGATTGCCCATGTCTGCTTTAGGTCACTGCAATACTTTTTGGCTAGCATAGCTTAAAAAGTAAATTTTCTTGATGACACAAAAGAACTATTTGGGGTGATTGCATACGCAGTTTGGAAAGCCTGATGGTGCGCCTGTCACTCATGGGGACAGCCAGCACTCCACTGCTCAGGAGCCCTCACTGTCAAGTGTCCGACACATCAGTAACTTCACTCTGCCTGCTTTCATTTTGAGACTGAGTATCTCTGTTTGAGTCATATCTGTAAGGCACAGCAGAGTCAGGACTTCCTTGCGGTAGGTGCTTTTCAGAGCGATCGCTCCCCGCTGCCTCAGAGAAAGGAGCTTACGTGTGGGATGAGTGGGTACACCTCCATCTCACGGCCTCTGTCCTTCCGCTGACCCCTGGCTCTGCTGCTCCTTCTTCCCTATTCTGTTCTCGACCTCTTTTCACAATTGCCCATCTTCCTCTGCAGATGGTCTCTCTGCTGTTCTCTCACCTAATATGGATTTTGATTTGTCACAGGGAAAAAAAAAAAAAAAAGACAACCAAGAGAAAGAAGGTTGGTTGTGAACTCCACATTTATGCTCCCTGAACAGAAACTCTACCTGCATGAAAATCAAACAGGGAAAGGGAATAAAACATGGTGATTTTGAGACCGGATTTTCTCCGATTCCCTGAGAAGCCCAGAAGTCAGGAAGTCACTGTCAGTTCCCGGTTTCTGTGTTTCAGCCTTATTTTCAGCACAGGTTAGAATTTTTTGCCACCACTTTTGGCTCTTATTCGCCTTTCCTGGAGAGCGAAGCATATGGGAATGCTTGACAGAGCTTAAGATTCTGCAGTCCTGAGGTAGTGAATACCATTACAACGTCAAGCAGCCCTGAAAGCACTCCGGCTTCTTCCCAAGGACAGCCCCAAATCTCCTTACAATCTGCCCGGGCTGTTCTCAGCAAAGCTCTGCAAGACCCCAGGTTTTTCCCCTGGAGATTCACGGGGTGTTAAAGAAGAGCAGCGCTCTGTGTGGCTAAGCAGTGTTGAAGTGAGACCATCCAACGACAAACACAACGTGAGCTGAAGTCGGAGGCAGGAGCAGTCCTCCCTCCCCCCCAAACCCTGACGGTGCTTAGTATCACTTCAGATATATTATCTTATTTACACAATTACAAACTAACGATAGGGTATGGAAATGCAAAGCTCTGTGCTAACCTGGAGCCTCTCAGTTTCCTCCTTTGGTACATTTGTCTCGTAATAAGAGGGATGTTTTTTGTCTGTGAATAATAAACACTTTGAGCTTGAATTAATTCAAATATTTCTATCTCACTTGCTAAAATAATAGGGATATTCCAGGCTATCTCCTATTGCCCATTAATGTTGTGTATATAAATAAGCCAGGTTATCTTTTTCTTGTGAGAAATATTTTATCTAACAGGCTCTTGTCTAGTGGTTCCAGTACTCCACCACTCTAAATTAGGACACTTTATCTTAAGGCTTCATAATCTTACGAGACTATAATTGGAAAGTTTATAAAAAAAATCCTGCTTTGTAAGCTTGGCAGCTGAGATAGAAAGAGGGAATGAGAAGGGCTACAGCAGAATTACACCATCACTGCTAGCCTGACTCCGCTTGACAGAGCCGTTTAATATTTTGACAAGACAAAATATAAAGCAGCATTTTATTCTGTAGAGACTTCACTAGACACAAGCATGGAAGTGCTTGTGATCAATAAAGTTTGCGGTGGAGAGTGATTTATTTACAGCAGGGTATTATGTAGAGAAAGAGCTGTGATATTTCCACAGGCTTTGACGGCATAATGGGCCCCTCTCAATCCTTACATGGAAGGGTTAGATTGTCATGGTTGCTCAGGCAGTATTCAAAACGTTATCTGATCAGCCTTAAAGACTTCAGAACGAGACAGATGATTAGTTACCCTAAACGATTCTCATCATGCAGAAATTGATGATTTAATATAGTCAATGACAGACGATTCCATTTGTACTAGATAAAGTGTCTGCGGTTTGTATCAATCATAATAGAGTTATTATTGAGCATAAAAGAAAAGCATGTTTAATATCATTAATTCCAGATATGTCGCTTTCCACATCTGGCATTCATCCATAGAGCAGAACCACTCCAGGCTATCATTCCTGCCTGTGTGCTGGTGACTCCAGTGTTTTTTGTAATTTCAAAATGTTTTTCAGCACCTCCAGCTAGGTGCAATAACAGTTTACAGATTACCTATGTCATCACATTTTGACAAACTTCTCAATCTGATGTGACCTTCATCTTTAGCCATCTGCTTGCCTTTGTTTCTGCCCTTTTTTTTTTCTTTTTTCAGGTTTTTTTTTTTTTTTTAGAAACCTCTGCAGCTTAAAGCTGTAGTGGTTTGTTCCATATTCCTCTAGGTCAACATTTCACCTGTGTAAATCCAGAAACACAGACTGAAATGTACAGACAGTAACCCGGGTTCAGATCTCAAGGTAGCTGACACTGGGCAAACCTCCCAGGTAGATGTTTTCATCACTTATATCAAATACTTTTTAATTGTCAATTGTTAACAACATATATCAATAATCTCTGCATATACATCAGCATTCAAAAATAACCCATGTGCAGCCAGTACTTGTGCAGGACCTTTCTGGTTTTAAATTTCTAGAACATGTGGGGCAGAGTCTGGATGTTTCTAAAACCAAATCATAAATACCTATAAGTGACTGAGCAGAAACCATGCTGAAAATGCAGCTCAGTCCACTGCCTGTGCAATTCATGCATTCAGCCATGGAACCCCAACACATACACCAGAGAATCCAAACACGTGTGCCACTGCTGTCCAGGAGGGAGACTAAACTCCCAGAAAACTGCTGCATCTATTTACAGATATTTTTTTTCTCCCTGTTTTCCTGAATCCCAGCTAAAACTTCAAAGAGGAATGGTTTTGTATATTTATTCACTCAGATGAACAATTGCATGTTTTTAAGTGATAAATGCTCAAAAAAAAAAAAAATTAGAGTTATAAAAGAGTGTGAGTAAGCTTGTTTTTAAACACTGAGTCCAAGATTTTCTGTTATATTGTTCAAATAAGAAAAATTGGCAAGGCATTCTTTTATATGCCATCATAGGGGCCTCCTCACCTTTTTTTCCCCCCTTGCATGCGTGGTTTATACCAGTGGGGAGAACAGTCCAAATGAGTTGGCCAGCTGCCAGTTCAAACAGTGGGAAGTTTACTGATGCTGGAAGCTTTATTTATTTTGTGTTTTATTTTGGAAGGCGAAGTAAAGAAGGCTGGTAGCATTTCAGGGGTAGAGAGTTGTCTTGCATTTCAGGCTCTGCCATCAACCAAGCATTGTAACATCTCCTATCCTGCAGAGTTCAATTTAAAGATCAAATCTGCTATTTACCTTCTCCTTTCTGCTGTCTCTCCTCCAATAGAAACAACAAGAAAACTAAACGATCTGAGTAACTACTACAGTATATTCAAATATTGTAACCAGGGGAAGGAAGAATTGGTAACTACTGCATAGGTAGTGCAAATTAGTTGGTGCAAAACAAGAGGCAGAAAGTTAGGCAAAACCCTAAACTGACCTCAAGGCACAGATACGGTAGTTATCAAGATCAATTATATTAATTAATAAAGGTCTTGACGTTCCTACATTATTTTTATGCTCTCTGTAGTTACTGATATTTCCTTCAGTGGTGAAGATATTTTTTCCAGTAGGGAAGAGCTTGTGGCTGCCAATCCCCAGCCCTCCCCATTCTGCTTCTGCAGATCATGGCCCATGAAACCAGACTGGTGAAAGGATGTTGCGTTACCAGAGACCTCTCAGCTCCTCTGCCTGGCTCATTTTGGTGATCTGGTTTGCAGAACCACCCCTGAAACTGTTCCTCCAGGGCAGCCAAGAGAGAAAAGAGCTGCCCTGATCAGGTGAGAATACACAGCCAAGGGAAGTGAGCCATGTCCTGGGAAGGCATTGCAGGCAGGGCACATGCTCCAGCAGCTCCATCATCAACAGCTCCATTTCTCAGGGACTCAGCCTCAGCCAAGATTGTTTACACATCTAATACAGAAATCTGTAGGAAACTACCAACAGTTGCTGACCTTAACATTATTCACCCCTGTGACCCAAATTTTTGAATGCAGGTAAAATGGGTACAAATTTGGTCAACTACTTGAAAAAAAGGTAACAGGTATCAAGGATGAGACAAGGAGTAATCATTACCTAATTTTAGTTAGTGCTTTTCACATTAAAAATTCTTTCATTGTGAAAAGAAGATGAAAATTTAAGTATGCAATACAGGAAGCTATAAATATAAAATATAGGTGCAGAATATAGCATATGGCTTAAAGCAGTTATGATAAATCACCACAATAACTCAAGTTCACTAGACAGCTGAAACTGCCAGAGCAGAGTAACAGGTGACTGCTTCCTCAGTATCATTAAAGATTTTAGTACAGTTATTTCTTACTGTAAATAAGTGTATGTATACATACCTTTGTATGCATGTATGAGTATGTAAGTGTAAATGAGAAGAACTGCTAACAGTGAGCTATAAAAATAAAGAGAGAATGTTTTCATTTCTTCAGGAAAGCCCTGAAAGAAGAAAAAAAAAAAAAGCATTTTCCTCTAAATCTGCTTACTGGAAATTACCACCATCTCAGAGGACACCTACCTTTGGGCTTCAATTTCTAGCACGAGACATGGGGGAAGATGGCTGGTTTGACAGGTGTCAGATGATGTTAGCATGCTCTCACATATTCTCTAGGAATCATCTCATGGCAAATCTATCCACCATCTTTTGAAGGAAAAACAAAAAGAAACTTGCTAAAACCTGAAAGGAAAAAAATCATTCAGATTATTCTCCAGCATACAAAAACTTCCTATTGAAGAAAATTACTATTGGCAAAACTAAAAATAAATGAACTCTAAAGGAAGATTTAGGCAGAAATTGAAGAATGAAATATTCTGGATCACAGCAGTGAATATATAGGTAGAGATTTTTAAAGAAGACTGAATTACTATCTGAATAAGATTTCCAGTCTTGAGAATTAAAAGGTTCAGAAAAAGCTCTTGAAATCAAAAATATTAGAGGGTAGTGACAGAGCCATATAAAATGCAGAAGGTGAAATTTTCTTTATTGTTAGGAGATTAAAAAAAGAGTAATGACTGCTTAAAGTGGGCAAGGCATAGAAAAAGAGCTATAATATAAACTGAAGAGTGAGCCAAGAGGAGATACAGGCACTGGACACTCTGTCCTCTGGTGTGTATATCTGGTATACTCCTCTGCTCAGCTGGCCAGAGGGCACAGACATCCACTGGTTCCTGCTCAGGTGGAAATAGGACTTGTGAGGACAGCACACTGCTGCTGGCAGTCACATCTGGTCCCCAGACCAGCGACCTTACATTTCCCCTTGCCTGATACCCTGTATTCCCTGATTGTCTGGAAGGGCTGTCTCTGCATGCCTCTGATTCTTCTCCTGAGCACTAGGTTTCTACACCACGCTAGTAC
Organism: Passer montanus; assembly: GCF_014805655.1. Lineage (NCBI taxonomy): Eukaryota > Metazoa > Chordata > Aves > Passeriformes > Passeridae > Passer > Passer montanus. The sequence continues at coordinate 11,310,009 of NW_024356504.1, read as the reverse complement.
CCCCAACTCTCTCCCAGAGTTTTGTACCCAACTCCCTAAATATAAATCAGTAATTCCATTCACAGGGGCAGTCTCTGGAGCCACTGAAACAATGGGAAATGGCAGGCAGCCACTTGGGCAGTTCCATTTCTGCACATGGGTCCTGGTGGGCTCAGCTTGGCATTAGCCCTCTTATAAGATGTGCAGAATAGTTTCCTTGCTGCACTCAGGAAAATTCCTCCAATGGAAAAGAAAACTATTTAGAAGCTTAAAATAAGCAATGATAAGAATGATGAGAGTTGTTGTACACTACTGGTGGGAACTGAGTGATGTCAAAGACACCTTGGGAAGATGCTTGTGAGAAAAAACCACATGACAGCTTCAGTACTAGCAGTAGAGTTTCTCCCAGATGCATTCAGGTGAGCAGAGGAGCCCAGGCCCTGGAAAAGCTGGATTCCTTAGCCTGACAGCCTAGCCTCCCCACTTTGCCAATTTAGCAAGAAAAATATCTGTTTTCTCACTAGTTTTGTAAGCCAGTTGTGATTTACATCTCCTTGTCCAACAACAGGATTTTCCCGTGAGAATCAATCTCTTTTCAGTTTCAGACCTGTCTCCAAAATCTCAAGATGTTTGGTTAAAGCGACATTTCAGCCACTTTCCTTCAGCAAAAGTGACACTGAGCACAATAGCAGAGGAACTGAGTGAGGGCTGTATGTAGACAGGTAAGAAAATCAAACTCAAGAATCAGTGCTGTGTGGAGCCACTTAAAGTCCAGACATATATTTTATTTCTCACCTTTCAAGCAAATACATGTCTTTTGTGTCCACTCTTTAGGGTTACATGGAAAAGCGAAACCTTGGAGGCAGGAAAGAAAGAGACAACAGGTTATTACAGACCTCACTGCTGTCCTGAGTGATTCTTCCTTCTCTCCATATAGTGAATTAGCTCTTTGTAGAAGAATTGAGTTCAAGTCTTAAGACATAGTGAATTACTGTTCTAATTTGCCAGTGTCAGCTCTGTTTCAAACCACTGTTAATCATTTAGTTTTGTGTGTTTTACAAAGTTGAGACAGATATTTCTGAATGTATTGTGGGGCACATGGGGGTACATCGTACATACTTACACATATGTATTTCAATAAATTCATAGTTATTAAAATTCATCTATAAGAAATTGTGTTTGAGTTCCAATCCATCTTGTGGTCAACACCACCCAGTAATTTTGTCCTTTTCCTTTTCTTTCTTTATGCAGGTCATCCATTCTGTTAAAATTCTGCCAAAACAGTGCAGTTGATCTAATTCCTCGTAATCAAAGCAGTTACTTTGAATTTTAGTTTGCTATAATTGTTTGCTACAGACTTTAAACACTTTAAAATATGGGGGGCAGGGGTATGGTGTTGCAGCCCCAGCAAGCATCACCACAAGTCTCTGTGGCCTCTCCATAGCTTCCCTGTGCCTGTCATATTCTCATCTTTCCACTTGATCTTATAAAGAGTTTATATTTGCACCCTGCCAGTTTGATACTATTTTTCCTTTTCTGAACTTGGTGTTTGATGCCTCAGCATAACTGAAGGCAAATCCACCCACAGTATCATGCAAAGCAGAAGTGCTCTTTCCCTCACCACTTGGTTCTGCTCATCTTCCCTAAGCCCTGGGTTTTCTCCTGAAGATTTCACTCTTAGCAGCCCGTTTTCTGTTCCCTCCAGGAGGGATTGTGCTGTGTATTTTCCACAACTGGATATCCTATTCTGCCCTTAATATGCACATTTCTAACAGCTTGTTTTCTTTAAGAGCTAAAAGCACAGGATCATCTTCCCCTAGCTCTCTCTTGCTGGTTGCCCAACAAGGACAGAGCGGGCTCAGAAGGATTATCATGGAAATAAACCTGCAAATGGACAGGGCAGAGATGAAAACAAATCAATGTGCAAGTGCATAAGATGGACCTGAGTGATGCTGTTGGTAGGATATCTTTGGAAGCGTAGGTTCGTACTGCAGTGAACTTCAAAAAGGCTTTCTGGCTTGGTCTGTCATTCCTAGCTGAAACAACTTGCAGAGAAATCTACTCATATCAATAAAAATGTAAACAAAGTTGATTGATTCAGAGCTCATATCCTCATCTGGAGATACTGCAACTGGCAAATTATCTCTCTGAGAATACAGATACAATCTCCAGTTTGTTCCAGTCTGCAGGGTCTTCCTCACAAGGATGAGTTAAAGCAAATCTCACTAGAAGGATTCATTTCCCATTCTTGCACAGTCCTAGGTTCCCCGTGTGCTCCATGTTCCTGGGACCTGGCGTATGGGGAGAGAGTTTTTTGGCACGTTTTTGGACAGGATTCTAACTGGATTGTCCTGAAATCACAACCTAGAACTCAGACCTCACATACTAGCATGACATTTAGGCAATATGATATGCATACATTCATGTACATATAGAACAAGAGCTCAGTAAAAATATATGGAGGAGTCCAATTAGTATTACTGTATCAGGTTATTAGTAGTCCCTTCCCTTCATATGATTAGGTCTTTTTCACATAAAAAGCACTAGAACACCTATTAAGGGCAAGACTGTGAAAAATCAAAACAACTTTGACCAAACTTGTTGGAAATGAAACCAAAGAAAGGGAATCTTGCAGCCCACATTATATAAACAGATAACAAAGTAAAAATGAGTGTATTTGCTGCCACTCTACTTTGCAGCACACGCAGTGTATACCTACCACACAATAACATACATTACTGAATAATAAATCACATTTTGATCCAAATAACCCAAAGCATTTTACAAACACTAATTAAAATTTGAAATATCTCTCTGAGGTACTTAAACAACAATGTACATAATTTGTAGTTGGGAAAAGTGAGCCAAGGGAAGGTTAAATTAACTCACTCAGGATGAGAAGGGGAAACAGTGAAAAATCAGGAAGATGATATGTGTCTCTATCCCACTCCTCTATACAAACTAAGGGCATCTGCCCTCAAATCTGTAGAGTGAGTGCTATAGTAACTTTAAAAAGATTGTCCAGATGATTACTTGTCAGAGTACATTTAATTACTATTAATTCTAAGTATCTGGCTTCAAACTACTATGTAGGCTCTATCATATTGCTGTTTCCCAGTATTGCAAGACTCTTAATGGGAAAAGTAATCCCTGCTCATCACATAAAACCACTTCTGGATGTGACTCAGTGACAACTGGATACAACCACGTGAGTTCTCCTGAGATGACCACTAATTGGTCCTTCATGGCAAGCATTGCTGCCTCCAGGAATTTGCATTGCATCACACAGGAACATAAAAACTGTGAAATAATTACAGAAGAGCTACAGGGAGAGAGTGTTGCCACAAGCAACGCTCTGGCCTCTCCTCCTGGGCTGTGTCATGCTCTTCTCAAGCAGCAGCAGGGCCGGCAGGGGCGGCCAGCAGGAACCCCCAGCCCCTTCCACTGCACAGGGGCAGCGCTGATGAGTTCCCCCATCCTCCCCCATCCCCCTTCTGGGGATTAATGCTCTGCCTAATTGTAGCTATACCTGCCCCCATGAAATTATCTGAATTGCAAAATAACCAAATAAAAGCAAAAAAATTACCATATTTATTTTCTAGATTTATTTTTCCCCCTGTTAGCAGGGGTCATTCCTCAGCACCAAGCAGGAGGTAGGAGAGAAGCAGGAGGCAGAACTCTGTGTGTGGAGGAGTGGCCCCTTCGACAGACAGCTTTCCACAAGAATTGTTCACAAAACTTGCACAGCACTGGAGGCAGCTTTGTGACATTCTTGGGGTATTTAACATTATTGATCTTTTTTGACAAATGAGTAATGTAACACGTTCATTACCATTAATCATCCTTTTTCTAATTCAGGTAAACAAGGGGTAGTTTTGTTCATGCTCAGCTAATATCTATTTTCGTAATTATTTTTACAAGGATCCTATTTGATGAAATTCAAATATGTATTTATTTGGAAGAAAAATATTGATGTTCTTTTCATTTTAGCAAAGTATTCCATGAAGGATCAACTTTCCTGGCTGTGCTATTCAAGAAACTAAAACCAAACATGCTATTATATCTTAGAAGTACATTTTAAACCTGGGTTTGCTGGTTTTGGCTCTATTAGCATGGAAGTCAACAGCTATTTTCACAACAATGCTGGGTGGAGAAGAATCAGATTCCCGTCCCCTTGCTTGCCTTTGGCAGCTGGGTTGTTATTAGATGTGATTAAAACCCCCACATGCTCCCATCACAAAAGCAATCAGCTCATGAGTTGCCCAGTGCAAATGCTGCTCCCTGAAGGTCCTGCTTTGCTCAGCAGGTGTTGCCTGGGGTGTGGACTGAGAGCATCACATGGGCTGGCTGTGGCACTGCTTTTGCCTGCTTTTCCACCAGGAAGGAACATTACTGATTCTCCACCCTTTCCCCAGCTCATCAGCATCCTTTATCCCCAGGATGTCAACCTGACGTGATGACAAACCTGGATGACAAAGGTGTATGGAGAGTCCGATTTTCCCAACATATCCTTCCTGTTGTGATATATTTCAATAATATTAAAAATATCTCCTTGTTATCTGCTCCAAATCTCCCTAGTTAGAACTGTCAAAAGTTGGTAAATGTACTTCTCAGTTTTCTGGCTCCTTCAGAAACCTTTCATCTGCTTATGCTGACTTTGCTGCCTTTTCAAACTTTTTTCAGTGCTGAACTGGACCTGTTCTCACTGGTTTTTAAACACAGACTTTTTGAACCAGATTTTGAGCTGGCCTATTTATTTTTCCAGGTAACTGTAGGCAGGAGCACTGCAAGCCTGAGCCCACTGTTTCCAGCCTGGCTGTTGCTCTGCTCTCCCAGGAACTCTGGAGCCCCTCTCCTAAGAGCTGTGATGCTGCAGCAGGAGCAGTATTTCCCATGCCCTGCCTTCCTAACATTTGTGGCAGCACCATTTTTAGAAGGGATAAAGGTGATACTGCTGTTTCCCCTTATTATTACTATTTCAGTGCTCTGATGCTGTTCTAAGTGTACAGTACTGACAGTTTGATCAAGGAATAATTTATAAATACAGATGTAAAGCACATTTTTTTCTCCTAATGAGCATACCAATAATGCTCTCACAGTGATAACTCTGTTTCCTGAAATCAACAAACCCTGAAATAATATTGACAAGACCAATTGCTTGAAACTTGGTAGAAACAGTTTATATTGAAGATATAAGAAGTCACAATAAGAATCCTGTAAGGCAAATGACTCCACAGAGGATAAAAGGTATGAAAAATTCTCATATTTTAAAAACACAGCTTCAATAATTTATCATGTCATTTAAAAGACTGAATAGAGGTAAATATTGAGATTTTTATGGAATAAAAAGGAATTATTCCTAAAATATGCCATTAGCTAATACAGAGCTGTCATTTCATTTTTAACAGCCCCAGTTTCCAATAATTGCAATACCAAGCCCTAAGAATGTTTTTTATTAGAGTGCAACAAAATTCTCTCTTATGCCTTTGAATGCAAAAGAAAAGATGAAATCAGCATTTTAAAAAAAACTGATTATGGAGGAATCGTTGTAAAAAATCCACTTTTAACATAAATTCAGTTAGTCAAGGTGTAAATAAATATGTGCTGCAGTCTCATACTGTTTTCTGGTATAAAGATTTTTAGGGCACATGATGAAGGTCTCCTCGACTGCCTCACCCCTTTTTACTATCTGATTTTACACCACACAGATAGTGGTACAAGAATGAGAAAAAGCAGCTTTCTGCTACTTCGTGAGCTCTCAAGTGTCTGATGGCTGATTCAGAGAGAAAGAAGTTTTTAAGTGAATCATTTCAGAGGGGGAAAAAGCTAACAGATGATAGCTCTGAACTGGATCATCTAGGCAAGAAATAAAACTGGAGCTTCCCTAAGTTTCAGATAGCTCCAAGAAGACAAAGTCAGAGGAGTTTCAGACATATTGCCTTGAAATGAAGTTAGAAAGAGAACGACTGAATAGTAAATCACAGAAAAGGTGGAAACTGAGGCAATGTAAAAAGGAACTTGACATCTCAAATTGTCAAGGCACTAATGAGGATTGATGTAGAGAGGCTGTCCCTGACAGCTGAACTGGTCCACATGGGTAGACTGGAAGAAATGGAGGCCACACAACTCCTGTCCTTTTCCTGCCTGCTGTATTTGGAACATCACATTTTTCTGGTCTGATTCAGTTAAGGCAGAGACCAGAAATAAGAACCCCATGTCATGATACTGCACTCAGAAAATGTTTTTGGTCTTGTGTCTTTTAATCCACAGCACTAAGGGTCGTTTTGGTCTTCAGGCACAAATGTGTAACTTTACAACAACAGAATTCATCTAAGAAGATCAGGCGACTGTCCAGTATTTTACTTGTCCTAAATTTAAAGTATGGAAAAATAAGGAAGAAAAGAGCATGTCTTTCCCTTTCACCTCTGCTAATTGACACAAAACTGAATGACTCCAGTCAGGTATTTTAATACTTATGCTGATATACTTTCTTCATCTGGTGTTATCATTAACTGCTTTTTCCATTGTCATTAATACCTGCCTATGATTGTGGACAGGTAAATAAATGCTGCAGAGCATAATTGCTGTCTTACATGATTATCCTCTAGAGACCTTAGTTTTATTTGCAGCAGCTCTCTGTCTTTCCACAAAGCAAAGGAATGTATAGATAGCACAAAGCTATAGAAGATATTTAGATATATGGTATTTTCTGCTAAAACATTTCCTGATTGTCTTATGCTACCTGCTGGCTCCATTACAACTTTTCAAAAGTAAGAAATCAAAGACTAGGGAAATGTTCTCAGCTTTGTAATGTTCATAGTGGGCTTCTCTGCAGCTTCATAGAAACTGAAACATGTTAGCAGTTCCTATTGCTGACATTCCCTATATTTTTTGCAGATTCAGCTTGAAGTTTGCTTGCTTTGATATAAATCATTGCAACGCTGCATCACCATGGAGCAAAATCACACTACACTGGGTATCAGGGGAAGCTGTAACTGGACTTTGGCTGATTATGATTCTTTGCCTTAATAGAGAGGAGTACCCTGAAACTTAAAACTCCCTGGTACAGGACCATAAGGTTTCAATAGCTTATCAAGTTATCATTTTTATAACAACTGGTAGCATGCTGGTTACCATGACAGGCTAGCAAGAATACAAACAAATTCTGTTTGGAAAAAAATTAATTGAAAATGGTATGTATTGATGTGTTCTCCTATCCTTCTTATGCTTTCTGTTTTTAATGGAGCTGATTCAAATGTCTCAGGGTTCCTTAGAAAGCAACTTTAGAGATTGTGGGGTCACTTATATGTCCTTCAGTGCTTGTTTTGCATATAGGATGCTGTCCAAGTGTGAGTGGTAATTTCAACTGTTTACAATCTATTAATTTAATATTCCTGAAGAAAGAAACTTTAAATTAAGAACAGGATTACATGCCTGACATGTTTCCTCCACAGGCTACAACTCACTTTGGTATTATTGCAGCTAATAATACCAATTCTGCAGTCTGCAGAAGCCAGAATTCCAAACCCCAATCTTGCTCATATGAATTTGTAATAATGATATGCAGCTTATGACAGCCTCTTTTTCAGGTTTGCTTTTCCAAGCAGCCCTGCTGAAATGAAAATTGCAACCCAGATCAATTTCTGCAGGGATATTGAAACAAAAGGAAAATAATTAATAAAGGAAGATGTTTTATACATAATCATTTATACTCCTAAAACTTACACCATTGATTGCTGACCTCTGAAAGGTGGAGAAAGTACCTGTCCCCTGAGTAGATACTCAGAGCGTAGATTTTGTCTACTGTGACTTGTCATTCAAATAGCAGATTTTCTTTTCCTTCCCACACAATAATTCTCACATGTGTTAACCAGTGAAGAGAGAAAATTGGATGTATTGTGTATCATGGAAAAAAGACCTAGTGTAGACTGAAGAGAAGGCATAAGTAGTCAAGGGAGTAAAAAGATTTTTAAACATTTCCCTGATTTCTCTTTTGTTAGTTTATATTTGTGCCTGTGCAGACCATCCTTGCACTAATTTCTGAGATGATAAAACTTCTACATGGTGCAAGGAAGTTCAGTTTGAACAATAATGAGCAGTCACCAGCTCTTTCCAGCAGGTTAAGAGTTATTTTAGACACTTACAATCACCAGAAAACTTAACAATCAGTAGCAGAAAACTTCTGAATTTTTAGCCAGTATCTCTGTCTAGTAGGGAAAGTGTATCTGAAAGTTGCTGTTCCCCAAAAGTTGTACATATGGGCAGATGCCACTGTCACTGAAAACAGTGAAACAAGCCCTCCAACCAATTTGCTGGGTTAGAAAGTTGACATTACTTTATTAGCAGCACTGGATGCATGGAGAATTCTCCTTAAAGCATGCATGCCCAGTAGCCTAAAAGACCAGGTTATATTCTTCAACCTAATACATATGCATCACAATTCCTGAATACATGCATTTATGCTAATTGCTTCCATGGACTTATTCAGGTATGGTTCTCGATCTTCTGATGAATCTTTTCTCCTTGAGAGTACCTCAAATATGTGGTCAGGTCACAATGTACTGCTCTTATCATTCTTTGATCTGACACACAATTCTCATTCTCAAAACAAAAGATATCTGCTAGCACATATTAATCACTAAAATAAGTAATAAGGAAGTATTAGCTGGCACAAGACTTACTAGTCTTAGATGTAGGGAGTTAAAACAAGGCCACATAAATCTCAGGTTTGTTTGTAATAAACACTGGTACAAAACCAGGCATTAACTGTGAATATAGGGATCATACACTATTGAGTTAAAGTTAAAAGAATTTTTCCAACATCTTCCCTTGCTGCTGCTGAGACCTCTTCTTAAAAAATATAACTTGCCTGGCAAGACCATTAGACAGAGATCCTGTAGCTTGAGCACAGAATCTCTACTGACCTTAGAAATTTTTGCAAGCAACTAGACTTTTACCTTCTACAGGCTATTGACAAATGCTTTCACACAAGTTTCTGTGGGCTGTGATAAGGCTGTATCACAGCATGGCGTGCAGTCATTTCCCCCAGATCACATGCATCTAGTTGCAACTCTGAATAAATTTCAGAACAGAACTGTGTAGTTATTAGTCTTCATATTCCTGCCACACGTGTGAGTCCATGTCAGACAGGTGAGCCACTGGGCTTGGCATCGTATGAGTCTAGGGAAGAGAAAACAAGTCGTATGAAAGAAAGACCATTCAGTGGCCCTCTCTGCTTAATATTTTTAGCAGAAAAGTCATAGTGGTCCAAATGCACAAAGGACAAGAAAGTAAAGACAGGTTTTGAGTCAAATTCCAAATTCCATGCTCATGAATTCTCCTCCCCTGACACCCCCCCCAAAACACTTGGACAAGAACAAAGCTTGGCAGGGGAAAACACCTTCAGCAATCACCTAGGGAGATGAAATTCAAATGAGAAGTGGGAAACTTAGTTTAGATGAGTACAGATTCCCACCTAGTGACAAATGTAACCACCCAGATGGGTGAAAACCTCAGGTGTCCAAGCAGACACAGTCAGCATCAAAAGCCCAAGTTTTACTTGCTCCTGGGGCTGAGCCTATTCATTGCAGAATTGTTTTGATTTCCTCCTTCCTTTTCCCACTCCTCTGTAAGAGCACTTTGCTCATTCAGGCCAGATCTGATCGCATTTTCTCCTATTCTCCATCCTCTTTTGGCTTCTGGGCATCTTTAATATGCACAACAAAGTGTCAGTTTCATTACCAGCAATCTGTATTCAAGGATATAAAATTTGTGTAAATTCCATAGCATTGCACAGTGTTTCCATTTAACCTGAATGAAATTCAAGTGCAAATGAGGTGTTAGTCATTCATGAATAGAACCCATAATGTGTAGACATGGTTTTTTAAGGTGAATTTAGTACCAAGCAAAAGGTGCCAAATTGACAACACTGAAAACTGAAGTCCTCTATGGATTCTTGTAAAAGGGATGATGAGGGAAAGCAAGCCACACTACTGCTTATAAGTGCTGACAACTAGCACTAGGGATGAAAAGATAATTCAAACATAATGTCCCTTTAAGGCTTCACTCTCTGTAGAGGGAGTATTAGTCCCTACACAAATTTAGTGGGTTTTGTGACACAAAAATTTCAGGGTATTGAAGACTGAGAAATGCAAAGCTCCAAACCATTTCACTTAAGGCACTCTGTAATGAGATCTAATCAACTTTGAACACCTAGGGGTGAAATTCCCCCTCCTTTCCATAGATTTGTTATACTCCCAGGATGGTCTCCAATTTGTTATTGTTAAACAAGTGATGTAATCTCCAAGTAACTAAAATGACTGGAAGCGCTGGAAATAAGTATCAGAGAAAAGGCTGAAACAGTACTTTCATCTTGAAAATACCCAAGATTTGCTTTTACAACAAACACATAATCCTGCAATGTAAATGCCAGATGACACCCAACGTATGCATAGCTACTGACTGACCACAGAAAGATCTTTCACTCAATAAATAATTGAATATGGCAAATCCCATTCTGCAGTTTCTCACTTGTAAAGTGCAGGCTGTAACTACCCTAGTTGAACATGATTTGACGTCTAGGAAGAAGGGGTTGTAGACAAGAGCAACAGATTTTCTTTAACTATCTTCAAGGCAAAATTTTTCTGCTCAAAATTTTTCTGCATTTACAAAATATAGGGTACTGAGGACAATGACTGACTGCCAAGAATTGCAGGGAGGGACCCTGCAAGGCTGCATGCCTGGTCAATGCCATGGCAGATGAATTTCCCTATGAATAAAGGAATGCTACACACACTGGAAAAACTCTAAACTTAAAATATGTGCAAATAGGTTTTGAACTGACAATTGTGATTCAATAGTAAGAATATACTATAGATCCAAGAAAGAATTAGGTCAGTGGTCATTGTCAGTCAAAGCAGCAAATAAACTGTTAAGATTTTTTAGGAAGGAATAGAAATAAAACAGAAGTAAACACTGCCTTTGAATAAATCTATTACTCACCTGCATTTTTAATATTTCTGCAGTTCTGGTCTCTTTTCAGGAGGATACGATTAAATGAAAAAAGGCCAGTAAGGATATTGTATATCAGTGCAAAGGACTGGGTATACAAAAACTCCTCAGTGTGAAAAAGCAAACTAAGAGCAAATGCTCAAGTCCATCCATGAGCAGTCAGGAAAGAGTGAAAGGGTTTCCCATAGCATCAGTTCACTGATTCTCAGAAATGTAGGCAGGAACAAACAAAGTCCAGTTCAAGAACAAAAGTTTGAGCATAAGTGAGCAAACTTATGGAACTCACTAGAGAGGTCACAAGGGAGGGCTGGGACAACACACACAGAAGAATTCTGTGGAGTTTACTGCAAGAAACATCCAGCTCAGGAAATACCCTGAGCTGAAAACTGCTGGAAGTGGAGAGTAGAAGAGGTAGCAGCATACTGCCTTTGTCTGACTGGACATCCACTGTCAGAAGTGGGACGCTGGACTAGATGAACCTTAACCCAACGCAGTAGGACCATTCCTATGTTCTTATGTTGCTGGCTTTACCTCACAGCATGCAGCTATAGATTTCCAATAGCTGAGCTCAGATAGCATAAAGCTATAAGCCAGGTAGCTCTGCTGGCACTGACTGTGATATCTGTCCATTCAACCCTGTGATGCTTCCTAAGCGAGCCTCAGCACGTACCCACATGGGGTGTCCCACAGAAATACAAGCATGTGAGCATGTCTGTGGATCAGGGTGAGTAGAGGAGGGGTAACCCACAACTTCACCTCCGTGCAGCTGGTCACAAGTGACATGACTCATTCCCATTTATTCTTGTTCCTGTGGATTAGCATGAACAGAGACAGGAAAACGTTTCAGCACAGACTGGAATAAGGCCAAAGAACAGGAGACCGTGAAGAAGAGAAAGTCTTCAGTAGCCTGAGGTGGCATGTCTCAGTAAAAGCCACAGAATCTCTGGGACAGTCATCTTCAGAATATGAATTTGCCATTGACACAGTTTGTCAATAAAGCAGCACTTGGAGCAAACACACAGGCACACTGCTCCAAGCCTCACTTCCATAGTACACAACCAATTGCTACCTATAAAACCAAGTCTCAAGCTTCCCTTACTTATCAAACCATGCGCTGTAAGAATATCATATTAGTCCAAGGATTATTTTTTGTAAGATATACATTTTTTAAAAATAAAAATCTCCCTTAAACATTCACTTATTTATTTCCCCAGCTTTTCCTCTTCCTAAGCTCTCCCTCCTTTGCATAACTCCAAGGGCTGTTGAGTGATAGAGCAATTGTCATTTTAAAATTAACATACCTTGACACACATGTTCACAAATGCCTTGGAGTGCCTCATGAGTTTGCACATCATCTTTGCACGTGTGCTGTGATTCACCACAAGGATAAAGATGGTGAAAAACTGCCCAAGACTCCCTGGGACTTCTTCTGCTCCTGTGGACTGTGGAATAAGATAGGGAAGAATTATCACTGCCTTCTGAAGTGGCCAAAAATGTAACTTTTATATAGTGATTAACAAACCCCTGCAATTGCTGCAGAATGACACTGCTGGTAACTATCACCACTGTCCCAAGGAGACAAACACTGCAGGACTGCACCCCATATTTGCATTGTCTCTGATTCTTACTATTTTCTATAGAGGTAGTTCAGTAAAACTGAACTTAGAAACCTTAAGTCATATGCATGTTAGAGTACAGGAAGTTATATCCATGGTAAAATGTTACTATGAAAACACATTTGATCAGCTTACAATATTTCAGTTCCTCTGGTCTGACAATATGATTGAATCATTATGTACAGCATAACTAAGCATTAAAATTTGGTTGTCCAAAAATTTTGAGCCTCCAAATTTGCTTTGAAATCATATGATTTTGAAGCATTGAGGTTATTTTGTAATTTCTACCTGTTGAGCAGAGCCTGAGAGAGAGTAAATAGTGGTGCTTGGTCTGCCCAGCCACTGGGCAGGTTTGTCCCCTCTGCAGCACCAGCTAACTCCTTTGGGGACTGAAGGCCTTATAAGTGTTGCCAAAAATTTTAGCCACAATAAAATCTGTGTGTCAGAGTAGCTTTTCAGAGGTTCTAAATAAACACTTACACTTCCCAAACATCAGGGGAGACCAGATCCATAGGTAGCCTTTGTTACTATGATATGCCTTTTCTCAGTTTAGAAAGGACAAGACTTTACTCGCATTTATTATTTCAATACCTTGTCACCCATTACTCACTTCACTTTCTCATACCCTACAAGTTTTCCATATCCAGCACAGACTCTCTCTGGATCCTTTGCTAATGCTTTGAATTAATTTTTAAATTAGTTCTTCCCTGCCTCTTGTTTAAATTTTAGGTGAGGAAGGAGAGTTGATTGCGGCTAGTACTGAAGGCAAGAATAAAAACTTTGTGTGACCATTTGGAACTCTCACCCAATTATCATAATCATACTTTCTAATTTTTTTAATAAAACTAAAAATCCATATCTAAACAAAAGCTTTATTCCTCTATCAGAAATGAAACTTTATTCATAGTTATTAACCATTATAGCAGACATACCCCTTATATAAATATCTATAAAGTAATGAGTCTTTCCTGGAATAAGATGCATATTAATTAGATCCTACAGCACTTGAGAGACTTTGGTTCAATTCCCACCAGTAAGGTCAGGAAATGCATCCACAGTAGTTAGCAGCTAGTTTCAAAATCTCAATGCACCGAGCATGATGGGGTCATTCAGTGGAGCAGATACCCCAAGGGAAGGGTAAAACAAGAGCCAGGGATTATTTCACAGCACTGAACTGGTACACTGCGGGAGTGATGGACTTTCCTTTCAGAACAGAAAAGCTTACCAGCATACTGTCCTTGTGGCCCACTCTCATTATGAAGAATGTAGCATGTGAAGCAATTAATTGGATGATATGGGCTGGAAAAAGCTGAGGAAATGGTGTGCACATGTGTGCCTGTGTGGTGGGAGATGCTAACACAGGAGGACAACGCTACCACACCCACACTGACCCTGCACAGTCAGACACAGGACGAGGCAAACCCCAGAGCTGGGTGGAAGGAGCACCTGCATTCACTCCCACTACCTGCTCAACAGGTGGATTTGACAAGACAACCTCACGGCCATGGAAGTGTGCAAAAGGAATGTGGATGTGGCCCTTGGAGATGTGGCTTAGCAGTGAACATGGTGGTGGTTGGGCTAATGGTTGGCACTGACGATCTTAGAGATCTTTTCCAACCCTAATGATTCTATGATCTCCACAAGATATTGAAGCTCCAGTGCTGAGCAGGGTAAAATAATGCAAAAGATTTCTCTTTCTTCAGGATATGAGTTATTTGCAGCACGGAAGCACAGAACCTTTTCCATGCCTTTACCTCCATCACAGACGTCCCATGTTATTTTAAGGGTGATGCCCTTTACCTGAGCGTAGTTTAAAGAGGAAAGCTGCTCCAGCTTGTGCTTATGCACAAGAATATAAGAGCCCTTGATTACACTGAGTCTCAGGCCGTGAATCACAAGGAAGATTATCAATGTCCAGTAGTTAAATGTGTTAACTATGACATTTCTGAAGTTCTATTTTTATATACGCAACAGAAAAACAAATAAAACAAAACACTTCTTTATAACTGCTCTTTATGATAGTATTTGTTCAACTACAGCTTTGATGATACCACTACATGCTCCAGCATCTTCTTAGCGTTTCAGTTTTATAAGCTACACGTATTAAGTTTTCAGAAGTAGATTTCTTTATCAGGATTTTTATTCCTAATGAGAAAATAATCTACAAGCATCATTCTTGCATCTCCCATAACCTCTTTGCTGTTAAAAGATTTGTTTAAAATTTACTTCACAGAACAAAACACAATTCATATCTGGTTATTGTCCAAATTAAATCTATTTCTCCTCCTTACAGAGCTCTTCACTGAGATGCTAAAATTTAACTCACTTGAGTTATAAATACTGTGTGAATTAATAGTCAGCATTGTTTGGAAGGTTTTTTAATTGGCCTGCAGGGAGGCCTTCTGTATATATTAAACAGATCATGTGTCTGCCTTGCAACTAAACCACCTTTACATTTCCTTTGCACACACTAAACTCAAAGCTGTTTAATGTTTTCTTAGGACTATTTGGGTTTATTGTTCACACTAGGAAATGACTGTTACATTAATCAGTGCAAACCAAGATTAGTGATTGGTCCTTGGTGATGTCATTCTAGAGTCATAATGCCCCACAAATAAATAGGTTTGGCTGTTCTTCTTATTTTTATTTATAAATTCTGTTTCATAACAGCAGTAAGATGCTCCAGGCCATGCACTTCTTGGGGATTATTGCTCTTGTCAGGTGTTTAAAATCACTCAGTCCTCTGCCTGTGCCTTATAATACCACTGGAGGTATATAATCAGCCAGAAATACACTGCCTGGAGTGTCTTAATGCTTTATTATGACATATCTAACTTTCAAAATAAATTATTTATTTGGAAGCATGGAAGTGTCATAATGATATCCAATCAATAGCTGAGAAATAAATATGAAATCAGGAGAACACATCAGAAAGAGAAAGACAGAGGGTATGAAAAAATGCCAGCTCATCAGTCATCCCAGGCCAAAAGAGTGTGTGCATACGCCTATAGACAGAGATGTGTGCACACAACCAGGGATTTCTATTTGTGCACAGACCTGTGTCTGGTGAGAATCACACAATATGTGCACTTATATGTCCCTATCTGATTGCTGATATAAACCATGGAGCAACTGCATCAAATTAATATCACAAATTGAAAGCATAAGTGGGCTAAACAGATGTTAATAACTAGACCTCTTATTAAATAAAAATTTAGAACATTCTGCGCTTAGTCAGTTAAGTCATTCCATATTTAACAACCAGCTTCTGTGTTTCATGGAAAGGAAGCCCAGCTACATCGGTTGACATTACAAATTGCATATCACATCATTATCATTACAATCACCAAACTACACACATTATTCAAAACTGAAGGTTAAAAGCAAAACAGAATAAAACAATGTCATTTTCTTAAAAAAAAACAAACCAAAACCCAAATGAACTAACAAATCAACTGTACAACAACTAGAGAAATTTAATACTCTGGGGTTTAAATTTTTAAATTAAATTCCAATTTGTAAATTATTATGTGGAAATAAGGAACTCTACTTAGGCAATTGTGCTAAATAACAGTGCAAACCCTGCAGGGGACCAAATTATCTTTCAGTGAGGGAATATGAAAAGTTTTTTGGAAAAGGGCCAGTTTTAGGTAGGGGGTGTTTAAAGCCTTGGGAGTTACTGTAGCAATAGAAAAGATTAATAATTTGCACATGTGAGACTCCTGGCAAGCAGGACGCAGCTGTAAAGAATTAACCCCTCCTGAGAGACATAAAAACATGGAGCAGCTGAGAAGAAAAGGGTGAGGGGAGAATGCAAAAGTATGCAGAGTACAGATGTCCTAGAAGAGAAAAATATGTAAAGTAGGGTTGAACAATGTACTGAAATTTTATTATTATTTGGGAGGGAAAAGGAATCCTCTTGGCAAATTGTGGGTATACAGGAAAAAAATTAAATACCAGCAGAAGACAAAACTAATTCTCTTATTACTGCCTGCAAATGCAAATAATCTGAATAAAAATCCGAAAGCTTCCAAGTCCTTATTGAAAGGATACTCTCAAAGTGCTCTGGCCTAAAACTAGACCAAAGGGGCTTTGTTTTGGTGTTCATGCATGCCTGCCCCTGCTCTGCGTGCTGACTCCATCATTCCTGAGCGCGGGCAGGGCGCTGGGATGCAGGAGATGCTGAAGTGATTGGGGGGCAGGCTCTCACACAGGCATTGAGCAAGCAAAGCAGGTCTGAGGGTGAAGCATTGTGTGCTTGTGGGTCTGTGGCTGCAGCTCCCAATATTTGTTCTTCCTGGCTGCCTACCAGAATAATTTCTCTTGTGAGGGCCCAATTTTGCAGCTGCTCAGCATGGCAGAACCGCCCCCTCCCCCAGCCACATTCAGTAGGGGGTGCATGGGCAGCAGCATGGGTGCACTCGAGCTCAGATGATAACTCTTTCAGAGTCTGGTAGAAGGCCAAAGCAATCCAATTTTTAGGCTGTATTAGAAATCTGAGACTATTACCCTTCAAAAGGAGAAATTAGGCTTTAGGGAGGTGAAATAGGTAATCCTTCTGCTGATTTCTGTTGCTAAGTATTTTTTATTTTTCTCTTTGGACAAACAAATGGGTCAAGAAAATGTTGGAAGTGATCATTAACTGACAGAAATGATAGAGATGTTTATTCACATTAAGTCATAGAAAGTACCATCCTTTTCTATTAAACAAAAGAAATGGTCTTGAAATTAACATATCTTTAAAAGTTACATGGATTATCTAGAATCCAGATAATGGACTTTTTTTCTTTTTTCCCCATTTTATAAAGATATACGTAAACAGATTCCTTAGGTTTATTGCATTTAGATTTTAAAACAAGGCCCAAATTCTTATATGAGCTAAAGTAGATTCTATTTTAAAAAGAAAAAACTACAAAAAATACACTTTTAACACAGTAACAGTTTCAGCACAGTACTTTTCAAGTAAGTACATTCAAAGGGTTCTTTGGAGGCCTCAGGAGATATAGAACCAATAGGTTGAGGAGATTAATATACCTCCTTGCTTCCCATACTTGTTCTCCACCAAAGAGAGTATATTACAGCTGCTCAAGTGTTTACTGGTCCCTCAGATTTCACGACTGTCCTCTCCCTTTTCTCCTTCCACAACTCCAATGTTGCTAGCTAGGCACCAGGGAAAGGTGAAGCACACAGCTACAGGCACTGCTTTGGGAGTGCTGTAAAGCAGGCATGGAACTGCAGCGTGATGCAGCCGTACAGAGTAAATTTTAACCTGCTCCCATAAATAATCTGTTTTTCCTCAGGTGTTCTAGATCACAGGGTTATCTGTCACTCACACCAATTAGGTGGGCACCAGCTCACACCACCATTTCTCTACTGAGGCTACAATGAGGTCTGGCAGGTTCTTTTTACGTGTTGCATCTTTCATGTGGTCCTTTATCCCCATATATTTAGCTATGCATGTGAAACCTCGTCTTACTCCCTGCACCTTGCCTTTCTCTGGTAGAGGCATGTGTGACCTACCCCGCTTATTTTCATTAAAAAGGATGCTGCAGCTGTCCTAATTCCTCACATCACTTATTTTTTTTCTTCCCTCCAGTAACTTCTTCTCTAGCACACAAAAAAGACAAAAAAACTTGATGGGGTCACCTTCACCTTTGTTGAGGCTCAGTTTTTCACAAGTCCACCTCCAATATACCAATCCCTCTTTAAATGGCAACTTTTGTTGTAGATCACTTAGTCTGGACTAAGTTATTGGGGCTGCTGTAGATGAAATTTATGCAATGCAGAAACAGAAAATTTTAAGTTGACTGTATTTTAACTGGAGAAATATTTTTGTGAAAGAATATATGCACAGCTGAACTGTATACTCATTTTTGCATTGTACCCACACTTGCTATGAGACTGTGTTAGGCTCCAAACAGGCATCCACAAATTATCCTAAATAACAAAATTATTTTTGGCATTTACCTTAAACCTTACACTCAGCAATCACCCAGGATACTTCCATCAGCTTCTGTCTGCAGGATAAAAAAAGAATCATATACAGGCTTTGAAATGGAGTAATTTGCTCAGCTATGTAAGTCAATATCATTGTCCCACCACCTCTTTAAACTAAAACCCAGAGTTATTCCACAAAAAAATAACTCAGACCTTGGTTTTACTGTACATCTATTTAAAACATGCTGAGTGGTTTTATATCCTTTGGGTTGACTACAGATTTATCAACCAAAGCATACAGTGAATCCTCTAAAATACACACACACAAACATGCATGCATGTCAGCAAAATTGAGAGTCAGACATTACCACAAGTAAAATTGGTGCTTTGTTATAAGCCCCTACTTAAACTTATTCTTAATTCACAGGGCTTCTTCCAAATGATCTGGAGTTTCTCAAGCCTGTTAACATTTCAGTCCCACATTTTAGAAAGTTTCAGCTGAAATAATTTGTTTTCTAGAAAGAGGTATTTTTAATAAAATTTCCCAAATATCACATTTGAACATAAATTATTTAAACAAATAAATATGAATCAAATTCTTCATATAGTAAATATGTAAATAAAATTCAAAACTAACAACTGCAGAGACCCAATGGTTTTGTTTACTCAGCAAGATGGCATATCTTTCCCGACCCCAACAACTATTCAAATGCTTGCTAAACCAAAAATCCCAGAAATATTTCTAATAACTGCCGAGATTTGGTCTTTTCTTCTATGAATTAATGTAATTTTCTTGAAATCCCTTGTAATTTTTGGCCTCTGTACATTCCACAGAAGTGAGTTGTGATAACATGCCTTATAAAAAGGCAATTCTTTGTTCTTCACTTGCTTTACCTCTGTGCCTGGACTATTTCCTTGTGTGCATCCTTATTCCTCTACTGTGAACAAACCCTAGTTTATGCCTCTTCCCAGATTTATATATAGCAGCTGCTATACATATATATCTATATATATATATGTGTGTGTGTTTCTATCTGTATACAAACTGTGTATTCCCTATTAGTGCATCAACATCCAGGGTACCATTGCAGATACACAGCTCCATCCATTAGCACCAAAATCTCTTCAAAATGTGAATGCTGTGCATATTTCAGATTTATGGGAGAAAAAAGCAATTCAGATAACCATGAATTTCAAATAATTTGTTCCAAAAGATACAATGACAGGATAGCCACCATGACTGTAGGGGAAAAAAAAATGACCTTTTTCTGCTCAGAATTTAGCAAACCATTCAGCTCTTGCAAAACGCTACATCAAAATGCTACATAAAGATATGTGTTTAAGAATACTTTCTTCAAGATATTGACTGCAACACTCCAAAATCTGTGTGCATGCTTATGCCAAAAGACTGATGTGATTTTCACATCAATCTTATCCATTTACAGACTTGGGACCCAAAACACAAAAACGTATTTCATTATCAAACTGTCTAACAGAAAACTGCAAATTAAGTATCTTTAAAACTGCTCAGTCAGGTAGTACAAAGGTGCTATGCTTGCAAAGGCATCCACATAAACATTTTAATTGCATTAAATTGTGACTGAGAAATGAGGCTGGTCCTGCAGTGCATATATTATGTAAATACAAACCATTTAAACATAAAATTATAAAAAATAATGAAAATGAAGGAAATTTTTATTTTGCACCTAGGAGCGGTTCCTTTTTCAATTATGTAATAAAAAAATCATTTAAAAAAACTTAAAAATAACAAAACCACTTTGGAAACAAGTGAAAAAAGTGTAAGGAACAATTTAACACCCTCTGGAAGAAGAAACCAGGCCATACACTAAAGATAAGTAAGTGAAGATCTACTGTCTTAGCAAAGATGAAAATAAACATATGCTGAAATATTTCCTGGAACAGGGTCTGGTCACATCTCTGCTTGAAATTTTGATATTTTTAAGACACTTTTGAATAAAATCTGCCTGGATATTTCAAGGAAAAAAAAGAAGAAAAAAAGACGTTAATGTCAGTTTCTGTGAATGCAAAAAAGGAATTAATAGCAATATACCCAGAGTGTAATTTAATGGACAATAATTAGTTTCTATTGATATGCATTTTTAATAAAACCTTTATTAGTAGTAGTTGTTTGTTGAAAGAGAAATATTTTATGCTTTGTATCTGAAATCCATTTACTGCCAATGCATTTTTTCTCTGTAATATTGCAGGAGATGCTCTGTGAAACACCTTCTCTCTTTAAACCTTGATAAAATTCTTGAATGTGTCAAATGTAATAAGTTTTAGACAAATGACTGTCATCTCCTTGAGCAGGAGAGTTTGAAGAGAGCACAGCAACTGTGTTTATTTGCATTAAGCCCATGCATCAGTGTGGTGTGTGTGAGGAGCTCTGGTACAGCTATTTTACAGCCAGTGTGGAGAGATTTTTTTCTATGTCATGCTAAAAGACTATAAACCTTGGTGATGTCTGTCTTATGCAATTTAACTCATTCTAATTGTTCTACAAAGAGTTCTTTTGACTTAGTAACTTCTTCAAGTCACTCTTTTCAAAAGACATATGGAAAACCCCACTCTCATGATTATTAATAATGTAGCTACTATGAGAAACTCTCAGAGTAGCAAGGAAAAAAAGCCCATAGAGACAGAACTTAATTTTATAGCGCTTGGTAGTTCTTAGTTTCATTTTCTTAAATGTTCCAGCCATTGAATAAAGAAATAATTTGAAAAGGAAATAGCATCTACAGTATTTGAACTTGCCTTTAGCATAAAATGTTTTAATGTTTTGAGTCTATCTTTGACAACTGAAACAGACTTTGCTGAATACTGGTAAGAGTTCACTTTGTAATAGAAAAGTAGTCACTCCCTGTGATCACTGTGTCTTTTTAGTATGCAGCCCAGAGGATTCAGAAAAAGATTACATTTACAATAATTAACATATATGTAAATGGAGATCATGGCTATGAATGATAAATTTTCATAGCAATTTAAACCTTGTTCAAATTAATCAACCATACAGACACTTGATTAATGAAAGGCAGCGTCACTTTAAAATGCAACATGTTAATACATATTACTGTTATCGCTGATCAAAGAATCTTTAAACATAAACCAATTAAAACAAAGTTCAATCTACATTTTTTACTGGTTTAATTCCTACAGAATTATAAGAGTATTATAAAAATTTACGTATTTTATTCTCCTTCATATCTATTTACTAAATTGACTGTAGTGCAGAATCACACAAGTAATTCTGCTACTTCATTAATATGATTGGATGTGAAAACTACCAGATTAGTTTTTCAATCTAAGCATATACATAATGGCTGATTGCAAAGTGGGCAAAATGCATCCAATTTCATTCTTCATTTGTAAAACCAGTAACTTGCATCTCATCTCTCCTCAATTCTATTGCCAGCAGAGCAGTCAGGCAGGAGCTCTGAGTGACTGATAGCAAGGGAGCTGTTTGGGAAGACTGCCTTTGTGGCACCTTCCCAACACCACCTATTTTCTAGGAACAAGCAAGGCTAGAGGGTTTTATAGCAATGGAAGATTTTTGTGGAGGTCACCCAAGCGTCTAAAAAAGTTTTGCTAATTTAAATTATTTTCTTATATAATGATATGTGCTTTGTCATGCCACTCTGCTTCAATTCACTGGAAAATTGTATGTGTGTTTTTCATAAATATATTTAGATAGTTTCAATTTCTTTATTGCTATTAATGAAAAGGCTCACTAACTTCTAAGGTGCACAATGTTGCTCCCTTTTCCTTATGATCAGGAAAGCCTAGTAAAAATATACAACACATTTCAAATTGTTGCCTTAATGAAGACTTATGCTGTGGTCATGAGAAGAGAATATATGTCATGAGGAGACTTAAAATTATTAGCTGAACTTTTTCTTTTGTTCAAAATGTGTCTTCAACACACATTACATATCAGAATTTGTATGTCCAAATACTGAGCTTTACTGTAAATTGTAGTATTGGTACAAGAGTAAGAGCAGTAAAATCAAAGTAAAAACATTACTCTTACAAAAGAAATAGAATTGGCATAGAGTTGAATTTGGGAAATGGATCCAGTGGGGCATATATGTAAAGTATTCTTGTCTTTATGGGAGCTCCCACACATGTGAGCACTACTCAGATTTCAGATTTAGGAACCAAAAATGCAACAAAATCAGTTTACTAACCTCAGGGAGTATAATAATTGACCTGTTCCCTTCCCCAGTGGTAAAATGAGTTTCTGGTGCTAAATACAGTCCTTGGGAGAAGAAATACCTGTTAATGTTTTCCAGACACAACAATATGATAATAAAATAGTGCATTCCTGCAGACAAGCTTGCAGAGATGCAGCCCACACTAGTGATCGTGGTAATATGCAGTGTGCAGAGTCCCAAAGGAGCTACATTTTTCTTACACATGTATATTTTGCCAGAAATCTGCCCAAAAATCCATCAGTCCTTTGGAGCATTTCAAACCAGTGAAGAACTTCAAACACAGCAGTCTCTTGGAAGAATCCTCTGTAGATACTCAGACTGTCCCTGCTACAGAGAACCTCACAAAACCTGAAGCAGCTCATGGTTTAGGCCACCTCTGGTTCAAGTTTGGACCATGTAACTTGTCTAGTCTTGAATTTCATGGAAGATTGAGACTACATTTGCCTTACTGCTGTCTGGGCCACACCTCAGTGGCCCTGAGGTCACTTTTGCCACTTCCTGATCTGCTGACGTGTGCCCTGAATTGGTGCTGTGGCCCAGCTTTGGCTTTTGCAAGGAAAGGCTCATCTGTGTCCTGCACACCGCGAGGGTTTTACCCGCTGTGCACTCAGACCCCAAACCCCATTCCTCACCCAGAAGTCTCCACCTCTCCCCTCTGGCTTTGCAAATGCACAGCTGCTTGGGAAGCCTTCCTGCAGCAGCAGCAGCTCTTGGCGTTGGTGGTCAAGCTGCCTACAAGCAAAAGGACAATGGGAACAGGAGACCTATTCTCTAAAATAAATGCAAAAAAAATGCAGATTCAAAAAAATACTGTGCCTATATGAAACAGAAGCTCTTTTGCCTTCAGGTGTTCTATGGTTGGTGAAGAAAAATCACCATGTTAGCAGGTGCCTTGGGATAAATTATTCACGTGCAATAACTTATTTGTTCAATTTTTCAATAAATTTTTTCTTTACTTTTTATATGTTTTTAATATTGTGGTTTTCTACTATCCAAGTATTTGACAGGTTGGAGAAAAGCTTGTAAAAGCTTTGCACAGCTGACCTACTGAGTCTGAAGTGACTGAAAGGGAGCCCACCAACTATTTCATCTGACTTCTGTTGGTCAACACACCCCTCTGAAAGTGCTGCAGAAGATACAGCTAAGGACAGCTCTTAGACTCTGGAAAAGTACCAGAGCTGCTCCTTCTCACCTCCCCTGCTAGGGTGAATAGTAAGGGTGATTATGCTTCAGCTGGACTACTCTTTAAGAATTCTCTTAAATAAATATTATAAAAAAGATGGCAATATTCTAGATATCTTATAATTGCTTTTGATTTCCTCTCCTAATTATATACTGGTATTATTGTCCCTCAATCTCTTCTTCATCCTCGATGTATTTGTAAACCCTCTCATTTGATTTGGACAGGAAGCACTTGACTGCTCAATCTCTTCTTCATCCTCGATGTATTTGTAACCCCTCTCAGTAATCTTATTTAGCCATTTGACTTGGACAGGGAGCACTTGACTTGCAGCTGGGTTGGGTTATCTTACACTTTGGCTTTAGGTTAAATATCTATATTCTTGCAACCTTCAACTGATTTTGTACAAACTTTTCCCTCTCACAAGCACCAATAGAGGCTCCTGAAGGAGGAGAAAATGTTTGTTTGTTTGTTTGGGGCTGTTGGGATGAAAAGCTGAAGGAATTTTTATTCTATTCACAGCACAAAGTATGCTCAGCTTTTAAGGAAGTGTGTGTTTTTGTTGGCTTGCAATTTTCAAGCATGTGTTTTAGCAGGAAGCAGAAGTGAAGACACAGCAGTAGTCTAACAAAGAAGGATCCATTAACTTGACATTTTTTCTTTTCTACCAGATTGCAATTTGCCCACTAATTGAGGCGTGGTAGTTCTTGGTAGCTGGAAAACAGAGCTACAACCTGGCATCAATCTGCTTTTGATGGAAGTCAGTGGTGGCTTTGGGCTATTTTGACACTTGACTACCTGTCACCCAGCATTGGTATCCAGCCTTACTAACCCCTGCCAGAGCTGCAACTACTTTTAGTGAAGGAGATTTTGAAGCAGAAATATTGACAACTCATACAAGACTGGCCTAAGCCATGAAATGATGGCATTGACAACATCCTGGTTGAGTGCTACAGAAGTGCTTGGAACATACATTTTTAATACCTCCTTAAGAGTAAAATATAAGCTCCAGAAATTGTTTTCGACAAATTTGGGAATATGTGCTGATATCTCAGATCAATTTTTAGTGTGTATAGGGAGGTAAGGTCATTGGTCAAGCAGATATATTTCCCCTGTACACCTACATTTGAAAGTCAGCAGGAGATTTCTCAACCCTGTTTTATCATTCCTTTTCTTAAGCTGAGAAAGACATTTGAAACTCAGCTCTTACCACTGCATTTCTGCATCCAAATACCAAAAAAATTGGACATGCTTTTTCCCAACTGGCTTCTTATTGCATTAGACAATGCTGTGCTACTGTGTTCAATTGAATACTGATAGCTTTTACTACACTTACATTCACCAATATAGTGAACATTTGGTGATGTTACTCTCCAGGTGTTGAGTTCTGCTACATGAAGACCCAAATTCAGTGTCTCTCTATTAAAGTTCAATCTTTACAATAAACTTTAAAGGATGTTTTCATTAGGTTTCAGGGGGAAACCACATGAGTAAAGAGAGATACAAATTTAATAGATATAAGCCTTGTTTCTCACAAGCTGAAACTGTAAATACACTGGTTGCTAACTGGATTCTGCCAGAAGGAAAACACATTCTGTTTTCAAAATATCTACATAAGGAAAAAGCAGCTGTACAAGCTACCTAGCTTGAGGACATCACTGGCTGTGCAAAACAGGTCCCTCTCACTCAGGTTTCTCCAGCTTTGTTTGAATTAATTTTATCCTTCAAAAAGGCTAAGATTGTGACTGAAAGAGAATTATACCATGTGAGCAGCTTTAATTTTGAGTGCTGAATGAAACACATACTTAAAGTCCTGCATTACATCACAACCCCTGAACTCTTTAAAAAAATAGTTCCAAGGGCATAAAAACAAACCCACTCATTCTCTGGGAAAACAATCTAGCTATTAAAGTAACCAGTGAATGCCACCCACAGACAAAGGTACCCTGGCATGCCAGCATGGGTGCACAGGGGCTATTGCAGGTCCAGCTATGGGAGCTGGCTGTTCACCTCTGCCTTCTGGGGTGGGTTCTACACCTTGACTGTCTGTGTGTTAGCAGAGGGTTTTCCCACCCTCCACAAAGCTGGCTCCTGGAGTGGGTGGTATTTACAGGAAGGACACTTCCTTCATGAATCTGAAATGTGCCTGGCAAGAAGTTTGGAATCAAACATAAAACCAACAGACATTATTCTGCCTGCAGCAGAAATGTAGAGTTCAAACAGATTTGTTGAAATGTATTTAAGAATTGTGGTAAGATATTTTAGAACATTGTAGCACACATGTGTTAGTACAAACCCAGCCAATTAGGGCAAAACATTCTGGATGTTTTATTCCTGTTAACCCAAACATCAACAAGCAATCTCCTCTGGGTTACTGCTAAGATGTCAGTGTTCTAGATTTCCATTTTAAGCCCTGAATAAGAAAATAATTTTGCCTAAAAATTTAGATTACTGAATGATGCTGACTAAAGTAGATTAAAATTGCAAAAGTTGCAATTGAAAATATTGTAAGAACTTGTTTTCTATAAAATATGTTAGTGGGAAATTAATGTAAATCTATCTCTATCTTTCTGACTTTGTAATGTAAAAACAGTAAACCAAATGTTAAATTCTTAAGCTGTGGTTTTTATATTTAAGATAAAAATGTGGAATTTAGTAAAACTTAAATACAGTTAGGCATGAAGATTCCAATTAATTTTACTGAAGTCAGAATTCATAAGTGAAAGAATCTCTTGGAGCCTTTGCAATCCTAGACAAATTTTCCTATCCCAAAACTTTCCTAAGAGTCATATGTTCAAATCTATCCTTTCTTTTATTGACCCACAGAATTGCTGTGATAACTTTACTCATTTAACCATTTAAGATCCTGATCTATTTGCCTGTGGTTATGTACTTATGACCATAGCACTGAAAGCAGGCAAGCAGCAGGTGCATCAGCCTCCCTACCTTGTGGCACCTGGGGAGAACTGGAGGGCTCTCCCTGGGCTCTCCCAGCAGCCCCAGCCAAGCACAGCCCAAGGCAGGGCAGCCCAAGAGCCGTGGGACTTGTGAAACTGAGAAACCAAAAATTGTGTTACTGACAACAAGTAGCAGCAGAAAAAAACCTTCCAGGTTTGTTAGCTAGAGTATTTTACAAAGGAGGCTGACCCAGAGGTAAGGACAGCAATGAGCTCCTTAGGAGTGCCAAGACAAGGGGAGCAAGGGGGCTTCTGTACACCAGACAGGGAGCCAGAGAGAGGTACACATTCACAACACAGTCATATTAGTTTAGGATCAGGGTTAAGTTTTTGATTCCAACAGAAAGGTTGGGGGATTATTAAAAATGCTGTTTAATTGCTGTGACTACCAGCTTTGTTAAAGTGTTAAACCTCTTGTTTCTCATTCATTATAGAACAAAAGAACAAGCATTTAAAATACTCCTTTGTCACCAAGACCTATAAGACAAACTGCTGCCCTACTCCTTTCCTATCAGGGCAAAAGAAAATAAAATATTCTCATCCAATTACACTAGAAAGGTGGTCTTGTTGAAATAGCTATGATTTGGGACATCTATGCTCAATATTCATTCTTCTTTGCCAGAATTTATTTTTTTTAAGTCTGCACTATCAGGAAGTGTAAAATCCATGGTTCCCATGTGCAGGCCTTTTCCCAGTTTCTCTCTACAGCTGCATCCATAGACGTGAGGGAGACTGAAATTTCTGGGTAACCATGTTACCCCAGCCTCCACCAAGAGGCTTTTACCACAAAGGTACTTTCATGATTACTGTTGCTAGTGGAACTGCAAAGCGTCAGAAACTGTAAAAAGGGGGTGGTTTGTTTTGTTGGTTTTTTTATTTGTTTGTTCGTTTGTTTGTTTTAAGGAGAAAAGAAAAAAAAGCTAAGAAAAACCTACCACAAAACTTACTCCAGGCAAATCTTTAGTTATTCTTACAAATGTATAACTGGGCCCAGTCTGAACTCATATCTCAATAGGTTACAATCCACATCATCTCACATTTGGCAAAAGTGCCAATTCCTCAGAGCTACAAAGAACAATATATATACTTAAGTCCATACTCACCTCAATCAGTCTGTGTCTGCGCATTCTGTGGGGGATTTAGAGGATGCACAGGTCATTGTATCAGAGAATTGAAGAGACATATTACAGTACATTATGCTGGGCTTCACCTGGACTGGACACACATGAAAGAGAATTCAGCTGCCACAGCTCCCTTTGTATCTCCGTTTTTCAAATTCTGAAAACAAGCTGAAAAGGAGAAAAGAGACTCAACTTTTTTAAACCCACAAAACTACTGAATAAAGATATAATCATAGGTTTGAATGAAGGTAAACAATGTTATCATCAAATTACAGGCAGTTTTAAACTAAATATTCTAAATGTGGTATTTCCATGTTCATGGAAAATTTGTTTCTATCTACATTAATTGCATTACAGAGATTTAATGGAATGCCTAGTTAAATTGTTAGAAGAATAGGTAATATCCATATAAAAAGAAAATAATAAAATATGGCACCTGGCAAGGTTTTAAGTTAAAAGCTTACTGCTACTTATTTTGTA
This sequence comes from Passer montanus, assembly GCF_014805655.1. Taxonomy (NCBI): domain Eukaryota; kingdom Metazoa; phylum Chordata; class Aves; order Passeriformes; family Passeridae; genus Passer; species Passer montanus. The sequence continues at coordinate 11,281,497 of NW_024356504.1, read as the reverse complement.
TTGAATTTGTACAAATGACTCAAGATGTAAAATACAAATGAGAAAAAAAAATCCTACAACAAAGGAAAAATTACAGAGTAGGATTTACCAGCCATTCAGGTTTGCATTTCAACAAAACAGCCTATGTCTTGAATTTGTGTGGAACTGGTTTTGAATTTAGAAATAATATCTGCACTAGATGTATATTAGATGCAATACTAAAAGCCACCTTATTCTTCCACAGGTTTAGGGAAACCTGATTCTTCCACACCAGATCATTGCCCTTTGTGGGCACATACATGCCTCAGCCAAAACTTACTCAATGTGGTCCCAGGACTGGAGGGTGATTCTGGGAAGCACTGAGAGCCATCAGCCCAAATTACATCTATGAGAATTGCAGACAAAAGGCTCCTCATGCACTCAGGGAGCAGAAAAAATATGAAGTCATTCATAGTAAACTCCAGCCTATTCTAAGTATGAAAATGTCTACAGATAAATTTCTGAAAGCAATTTGGTGCCTTCTCTCTGAATTTAAAATGTCTCCTTCCTCAGGAAAGCTGATTGTGCAGATGAGTCATGTGCCTTTTCATAGATATAAACAAACTATTTCAATTTTTATTTTTTCAAGGTGATAAACTGGAAAGCTGGTGGGTTGCTGGAATGCCATAAGTGTATTCATGAAAGTAAAGAGAGAGATTCTGTCATTGAGGAAATGTGTTTGTGAGAAGGTGAGCAGCCACAGAGGAAGAACTCAGTAAATTCTGGTTTAAATCTTTCATCTCTTTATTTTACTAGTTCAAGAGAAAAGACATCACTTCTATACATATGCTTAAGAGTTGGTAATTCAACAGAGTAAGCTTTGATTCACAGGACTATGTTCACTAGCGACTGGAGCTACACCATTAGCTACGTGGTGAAAGAGTTTTCACCAGACAGCAGCAGCTGCAGCAAAGGCTATTAACTTCATTTATTTTCTCTAAAAGACCTCACCATCCTTAACATGTTTAATACTTTTTAAAATTTTTACTTACTATCTTGTTGCCTTCCCCAAACAGTTTAGCTTGTCTTTTTGTTGTGAACCAGTTTTGTGTGAGAATTATTTTGATATGCTTGTAGGTTATCTACCACTAAGCCACAGGAAAGCCTAAGTTGTTCTCTTGCTTTGTGGTCTCCAGATGGTGGAGGGTGAAAAGTTATATGAATTGAGGAATTCTAGAGAATTAATTAAACACTACCTTGTCATAAAAATATTACTTTTCCATCTTTTAAATTACCCCCACTGGTGTGGTTCGCGTAGGTCAGTGGTGACACTGCACAAAGCAGATGTT
>NW_024356504.1:11275190-11277690 GCF_014805655.1 Passer montanus | reverse complement strand
AGATTCTCTTATCTGACTGCCTTTAAAAAAAACAGATAAGTCTTTTAGCTTTACAAAACCCAAGATATCATCCATTCAAACTGCAGCCTGCCCTATAAAGTCTGAAAGCATTATTCGTGGTGAAATCATGTCAGGTTCTCTTGTCAGTGGAGTTTCAGCAACACATCTTTCTAATTTCATTTTCAATTCTTTTGTTTAATTTGCACTCCTCCCCACCTTAATCAAATGAAATGAAAATTCAAATAAGACTTGGAGCAGGAAGCCCATTTTCCTTTTACCTAAGGAAATACATCTATTAGTCTGATGTTATAGACAAATGGATGTCCCAGTCACCAAGACTAGGATGCTCGCTTTACCCTACTCTGTGTGGTAATCTGGAGAGCAAAGACAGAGGGTCGGGGTTATGGTACAGCCCTTTACAAAGCAAGATGCTGTAAACAGACTGATGACTGTACAAATTCAGTTAATTATAAAGCTAATGAAAAATTTAAAGGGAGTTCTAATGAAAAATTTGATCAAATGTTACTCAGATTATCTTTTTAAGTAATTAAGTGGTCTGGAAAAAAAAAGGTTCCCCAAGGTACATTTTAGCTTGTGATCTTTTTCACTCAGAAAAATAAAAAAAAAAAGTTAGAAAAGAGAGTAAGTTAGTTTTCCATAAGCGATGGTCTTTCAACATGGCAAAATACAGATTTCATTAGATCATAATTACTTTTGTTTAATTCTCAGTGTCCTTTCCCTTTGGCTACTGGTCATTTTAAAACTTAACTGACTGTAAATACACATTCATGGCATTATTAGTATCCCCATCATTTCCATTACCACATGTTTGCAGATTCCCCAAAATCATGCAGATTAATTTACAAAAAAAAAAAAAAACCAAAAAAAAAAAGAACAAACCACACCAAAAAAAACCCCCCAAAAAGTTCAAAGTAAGGTCATGTCCTGTCATTTGTGCAACAAACAAACAAACAATTTTCCCCTACCCCCAACTATCATTGCAGTAAAATACATATTTTGGACATGGAAGGGAATATGTACAAGCAGGTTCATCCTTTTTAGGTTCTAGAAAGCTATCATGGAAATTACAATTTTTTCAGGACAATCTGATAACTTAGAGGTACTGGAAGGAAAAAGAGTCCAGTATTTAAAGCTCATATGAACGAACCCACACATCCATAAACTTTCTTGTGTATATCCAAAATGCTAACAAAAATAGCATGCACAGTGTAACGTTCCCATGAGGAATGGGCCCTACACCCCTGTAGATTAAGTACAGACTAAATTCAATTTCCAATTACACAGAATGACAACTGAGGTAACTTTTATGACTGTGCATTACTGTGATTAAGATTCATACCTATATGGAAACTCAAGACATAAAGATATAAGAAATACTTGTGTACAAACAAAGGTAGAACTACCTTTGCTCTAAACAAAACCATTCTTTGGAAACTACCTTTCTTCTACTCTGCTCTCTGCCTTTCCAAATTCCTCAAGATTTGTTGCTTTAGAAGGAAAGCAGCACAATAAATTACAGCACAGCCAAGTCCCATAACAGACTCCTTCACTCCTAGATGTGATGAAGGAAGGACATAAGCTTCCTCAGAATTTCACCACAATTTCAGCAGCTATTTCCTCTTAGGATGGCAATACATGCACAATGTAGTGGCCTGGTGGATCTCTACCGAGCTACCAAGACAGCACTCAGCAATGGGTATGAATAAGCTTTCTAATTAGTACTGCCACAGTGGCTGCAGTGCTTTGGAGGAATGAAAATCTTATTATTTATTTTCACGTCCTCTTTTTTAGTAAGCATATATCATTAGAGTTTTAATTCACAGACATAACAATAAAATTAAAGTTTTTAGACTCAGCAAGAAAAACAGTAATTGCGAGAAAACTTCTATATTATTATCAATTAGAATTTTAAATATATAATATTAAAATATCATTAGAGTATGCTTGTACCATGATACGGGCTTCGTAATAGGATCAAACTGAAACACTACTAGAAGCTTGAGGGGCTTTCATGTGTCCTAGCCCACACTCACAGACCTCTGCCCATAGCTGGGTTATTCAGGCAGAGGCAGAATCGAGGTCCCTGGCAGACACAGCTCATCCAAGAGAAGCCACATCTGTAAATACAAATTCACTGGGAAAAGCTGCCTTAAGCAGTGAGGCTGGCTCTGGGTATGCACCCCACGAGTGGGGGAAGCTGTTGATACAGCTGCATCCACTCTCCATGCTCTTTGCTGTCCCAGTAACAGCTTAACGTGGCTCCAGCCCCTGAACAGCACTTCTTTCATTCCCCAGGCAGTTCTTTTCCAAGTGTTGCCACACTGTGGATCATGCTTCATCTCTTGTTGAAGCAATCCACTTTTTGCCACTAATATTCTGTAGGAATGTTTGATTTTCTGTTTGAAAAGAGCAGGAAGGAGCTGAGCAAGAAAAGGCAGAACACTACCCATACTGACTTCTCTGTGGCATGAACAAAACT